>NW_005841950.1:1670855-1754424 GCF_000455745.1 Alligator sinensis | reverse complement strand
CAGAATACAGACCCAAAGATATCACTGAGCTTATACACTTCATCCTCACACACAACAATTTCACTTTTAATAATCAACACTTCCTCCAGATGATGGGAACAGCTATGGGCACTAAAATGGCCCCACAGTATGCCAACCTTTTTATGAACCACCTGGAAGAAGACTTCCTCAAGAACTGCACCATCAAACCCTTGCTGTAGAATTCACCCAAGGAACCTTGTCTGCCTATATCCTTAGACCAACACAGCTACAACCTAAACCCCTGCAAGAAATATCTTGGGTTTCTATCATGGGAACAGCATTATCCATTCTGAATCTTGCCTTTTGGGCTGGCAGCAGCAATGCAAGGTGAAAGTCACAAGACTTTCTTTACTTTCTTTTACTTTCTTTACTGCGGTTCACGAGCCGTGAACCGCAGTAAAGATAAAAGTTAGATGTTTAGCATGTTAGAAATGCAGACAAGGAATTACTCAGTCTGGTAACAAAACAACTTACAAACCAAAGGACAAAAGCTTGAGAGGTAGCAATGGACGAAGAATGGGGAACAAGAGACAACAGTAAATTAAAGAAATACCTCTGATTTAATAAAGCAACAGAAGGTTGCCAAAGTCATTCTGCACTGGCCACTTTGTTGCCAATAAACTACTGGTGTATTAGTCAGAATTACTTCAATTTTGAGTTTTGCTCCATTGATCGGAAGGCCAGTTAAAGGTGTTTGATCACCATTTTGGTGGGTGACTTACCTTGGGGTGACCCTTGATCGCTCCCTAACTTACCATTATCGCCTCTGAAAGACTGCCATGGCACGAGTGAACATCATCCAAAAGCTCACCAGCACAAGCTAGGCTGCAAAAGCCGCCATCCTCCACCACTTCTGCCATAGCTCTGGTCTTCTCAACAGCCAAATACTGTGCACCTGTCTGGGCCTCAAGTAGACATACCAAACTCACTGACACACAACTCTTCCCAGTAATGAGAACTCACTCTCAGACGCTGATATCAACTCCAATGCAGTGGCTACCAGTACTTTCAAACATTACTGCTCCCTCTATTCGATAGGATACAGCAACATACAGAGAAACAATACGTATCAATAGTAATCCAGACCTTTCCATCCAGAGACCTTCAAGATCTCCCAACTTGTCACATGATTTCACAAAAAACTTTCTGGACACGTACTGAGCATTGCCTAAACCACAACACTGAAGAAGCTTGGAAGAAAGCTTAGGCAGAATACACTTCCCCAAAAAACCTTGTCTCCAGCCCAACAGTGCAACAACTGGCCTTCAACCTTCCACGGAGTATGTGGACAACCCTTAATAGGATACGCCCTGGACGTGCTGGTGTGGCCAACTGATGTACAAGTGGCGCCTAAAAACCTTGCCTGGCTGTGACTCTGGAAACCCTGACCAAAACTATTGAGTACACGATAGCATCCTACCCCAGACATAAGTTTGAGGGTGATATCCTGGAGTTACACTCTTTGCAGCAGGGCACTGGTCTGATTGGGGAATTTGAAATTAAAACTGTGATGATAGCTTTTGCTCCTAAAGCCATATATAAGAAGTCAGAATTACAACCAAATCAGCAATTAAGGGACTACAATAGTGTTCCTCAGCCTCATTAGACTTGTGGCACGCCTCAGAAAACACCAGCTCTTAAACTTTCACTTATTTCTTGACTACAGAAAAATTACAGGGCAATTCTTCTGCTGCAAAGAACTCGGAAAGACTAGTCAGTGAGCATACTTTTGACGCACTGGATTCCTATTTGAAATCTCTGGATTTCTCACAAATCACATTTACGTATTTTCACATGTCACCATGCAAATATTAAAGCAGCACCCTCATAAGACCCTTGTTGAGAGTCACTAGACTAGGCCATCTAGTCAGAAATTCTAGTATTTCTAATTTAGCGTAAGGTTGCTGCTCTACATTCATTTTAGAAAGGTCAAAAAAACAGTGTGGTTTGAACCAAGGATGCTTGGAAATGTAGGGCAGTTTAGCCAATAGGCCCTTCTAGCAGGAGAGGGTCATTTATTGATATTAATGAATATTTGTAATACTAAAGAAGAAATCCTGATAGGCGCATTCGTTTTGATACAGGTCTCCAAGAGATGAAATTCCACTTACTTGGGACGCGTGACCCTGCATTCATAAGGCTATGACCCAGACAACATGGGTGCCTTCAAAACACTAACTTCTATGATTAGATATAGAATATGATATATATGATCAATATTCTATTGATTCCATCTACTTCATATAAAACAGTAGTAAAACATTTTAAGAAGACTTCCTCTCCCACAAGTCATTCTGAACAGCTGCATTTTGCAGTATTACTTTTTAAAAGTAATTACATTTTTAATATGTTTCCATCTGCTGCTATACCAGAAGGCAGACTTTCCTTGCTGCAGCAACCACAAAAGCTAACTGATTATCTGACCACATTCACCACAGAAAGGATGGCAAACAATCCTGCACCTGCAATGTTGATTATCTCTTCCTTTCATACACACCTTCCTCCACCTGTTGCTGTTCTAACCTTCTCTCATTAGCAATTAAATTTTTTTAAAAAGTGGCCTTGAGATGTTCAGCTACACTTACAATAGCTATTCTTCTGCAGTCTGACATCTGAGATGCAGGTAGGTCTTCTTTCTTACTGCTTACACAAGTGTTTGTTCCCCCTGAATTATACAGGCCTCTATCAAAATGAATCTGTTCGACTGCTAACAGAAATCATCATCATTGTACTTTTCTGCATATTTAACATATATTTGGGTTCATCTTTTCAAAAGACTTTAGGATATGCTTAAAAAAAATTGCCATGGAATGTGTATACTTGAGTTTTAATGCTACAAATCAGGGACAATTCCCACCAAGGGAAACACTGAGATTGAGCACATATGCAAGACTCATAATAGGAAAAACAACGAAACAGAAAAAAAACAAAGACCTTTAATTTTACCTCTCAATGCCAATACTTAATTTTGCAATAGAGAACAAGCTTTAGGAGTAGATCATCCATTTTTGGCATAAAGGATATTTTACGTCAGCCATGGGTGCTTCTTATCAAAAAGGTAGGACAAGGCCTTGTCCACGCTAGCAAAGGTTGTCAAGCAATATCAATCAATGCCCATGGGCAAATTATGCTGCTTAAAATTCTCATGCTAGATCCCTGAATGAAACTGCCATGCTAGCTGAAGGACTATTTTGTCAGTTTAACTGCAGGTACCCCAGGGGTTTTATTGATATGCCTATGCTGGTTCAGAGTGGGAGTTTCACAGACACTAGTGTGTCCTAAGACTTGCTATGGAAAACACAGGGCTCATTGAATGGTGTTCCCCAGACAGTTCTGTTGTGCTTGTCCCATGACTGAAATTGCGCCTCCCTTTTTTTTTTGTATGCATCTACAAATCCAGTTTTGTATGGTGCATTAAGATCTTAAATAGAATTATTTTCTAATACATTTTTCAGAAAAAGGTATTTTAATCAATGAGGTTATCCAAACAGTCATTAAGTTTAATGGAAAAACCCTGAGGTTACTGGACTATCACTGAAAATTGTCCTGAACATTCTTGTAAATCAGAAATATTTACAAATGTATACACTTGTAAACACAGCGTCCCATTACAGTAATCATCAGCACAACGCAGACATCAAGATAAGACCATTGCTGTTGGGATCTGGCCCCACAATAATGCAAAGAATGACATTTGACTTAAAACTTCCTCCCTACCTTTGGCTGCTTCTCTACAGTTGTCTTCCAGAACTAATTCTATCCCAGTTCCCCATCTCAATCTGGCCCAAAGAAACATTCCTAATCACTTATAGCAATATGGATCCATCTGTTCCCAGGACTTAACAGTAATTCCTTAACATTTAAAAAAAAAGCAGGATTTTAGACATCTCTGGTATAGATTGACTGCAAAAGTTGTGACCTTTGTTAGCCTGTTAGAAGTCTATACACTAGGTAGATTGGCTAAAAAATAAATTAGGTCAGTTAAGTACTATAAATGCAACCAATACCTGCATACTTAGGCCCTTATCAATACAAATCAAATTTGCCTAACATCAAATGGTCAAAGACTGCAAGTTTAACATTTTAATGCCCAAAGGAGGATTGATATCACTCTGCTAAAATACTATCTGGTTAAACATAACCTACAAAGTTGTTTTTGGTAGGCTTTTATTTAATCACCCAACACACAAAGTTCTCAAACATGACTTGTGCCATAAACAATAGGAGATTACTGTTTTACAGTAATATTTACCTTATAAATAACCCACTTTCTGTATGAGCAGAGCTCACTTACCTGCACTGCCAAGTTGTTTATAAAACCTGTACTCTAAATGGAGCTGTGGGGCACGGGATTTTATGGGTTCCTGCAAAGAGTGAAGAAATAAGAGTCACTCTTCAATAATGCACAATTTTCCACATAATTGGTTTAGCTTGAAACTTTCCACCATTTGTGTTAACACCCAAATAAATACTGCAGTTAAGCTATGTACAGAGTAAGAAAATTCCAGCAAAGGAACAGGCCATTAGTTGTCACCTAACTGAACAAAGAGAAAAATAGAAACTGCTGTAAGAGCATTGATTGATGCTCTGAAACAGCTATTCTAGACAGTTTATTTAAAAAAAAAAAATCTGCAATGAGGAAAAGCTCTCTCATTAAAAATAATTCTTGTTGATGCATATTTAGAATAGAAACTTTGCTGAACAGTACTTATTCCCTGAAGAACTACCATGACCTCATAAGTACATTCCTGGAAGAGAAATCTAAAAGGAACTAAGTTACAGGTTCATAAGCAGTGGCCACGGGATCATTGATAAGCCAAAGCATCTTTGATCATCACAGCCTTAAGTTTTTGGAGCATTTTCAGTCACTTTGTTGCTTTCAATCAGTATCCTTAATTGTATAAAGCTACTGCCTTGCTCTGAACAAGAATACACAACAACTGTGAAGCATGCCAGCCTCAGACTAGAATCTTCTGTTATAAGTCTAAATGAATAAATAAAAATATCCATCCATCTTTATTTTCTTGGTTTGGGGGTAGGGGGTACTTCACCTGTATATGATGCAACTTCCCAGCCATTTCAACCATCTTTAAGGTATAGCTTTTTGTCTATGCACACTGTCTGTATCTAAAAGATTCAAATATTAACTATGTATGTAGGCTTCTGGAAACAGAGGTATGTGAGACTTATTCAAGCCTTTGTTTTTAATTAGATTTCTCATGTGATTCAACTAGAAGTACATTAACTAGACCTATTGCTCATACCCAATATTGACACTTTCATATTAAAAGGAGGCAAGTAGGCGACTGATGCATCATACTTGTGACCAAGAATGTTACGGTTCAAAGACCCTCAAAGTAGGAGGTAAGTTTGACCATATGTGGGAGTAACTGAAGGAGGTTACATATATATAAATTTGGAAAAACATGTTTATATTCATACAGTTTTAAAAGTTGTTAACAACATGACAAAGAATCTAATCCGATAAAGACCTACCTGATCCCAATACTGAAATTCAACTTCAAAAAGTATTGGGAACTTAATCTAAATGCGAAACCAGCTTCATTTAAGTGAATGTTACGTTCCTTTACTGAAGCTGCTATCTAGCATCTTTCAAAAGTTCCAGAAATCCATAAGGTACCATTTCAAAACAAGTTCTATTACCCCTCCCTACCCCCATATACACCCACACTTTCACTCATATGATTAGGGCCCTGCAGGCAAAGCCCTACAAGGAGAGACTGAGGGCCCTGGATCTCTTCTCTCTGCAAGAGAAGGCTGAGAGGTGATCTTGTGGCCACCTACAAATTCATCAGGGGAAGCAGCAAGGAATAGGAGATGCTCCATTTACCAGGGCACCCCTTGGAGTAACTAGGAACAATAGCCACAAACTGACAGACAGCAGATTTAGGTTAGACATCACCAGGAAGAACTTCTTTATGGTAAGAGTTGCCAGAATCTGGAACAGGCTTCCAAGGGAGGTGGTGCTCTCCCCTACCTTGGGGGTTTTTAAGAGGAAGCTAGACATGCACCTGGCTGGGGTCATCTGACCCCAGGCTGGGGTCACCTGACCCCAGAGCTCTTTTCTGCCCAGGACAGGGGGTTGGACTCAATCTGCTAAGGTCCCTTCCAACCCAAACATCTATGAATCATCCCCAACATGGTTATAACAATGTGCTTCACTTCTGGCTGAATGGACCACCTGCAAAATTCAGCTGGCATTCTATCTCTGGCCTCATTTTTGAGTCCCCTAGGACTACAGAAACAGACTTCCATGGTGTAGGAACTGCAAGGTAAGGTCCCCTTACAAAACTAGCAAAAGGATCTTGGCTGGAACTTCTATCTATACAAGCTGCTTATAACAAAACAAAACAAAAAAAAAAAAAACAAACCCCAAAACAAAACAAAAAAACCCCTCTCTGTTGGCTAGCAGAAAAAAATATCAGAGATTTAAAAAAAACCAAAAAAACCCCCCAAAAAACTCATGACTACAAAAAAGGTCTAGAATTAGAGAAAAACATGGACAGCCCCATGGCAGGTGGACTTGATTCTCCTGTTTTGTGTGTACTGCTCAGTCAGTGAAGACCCAAATACCCAATACATTAACCCTTTGGGCAAAGTAATGCAAGAACGCCAGTGCACATGCAGGCCACTATTGTACTTTAGCATGAGCCATATAGGTTGGGACTTTTAAGTTGTCTTCTGTCCATTTGCCAGAATTGCGGTAGTCGATTCTAGCTTGACCACAATAAATGGCCATCCTCTCGGGAAGGTTCTGAGAGCTGCTGGTAAATCTTGCTGCTACATTTGAAATCCCTGAGTTGTTGCTATTTACTATACAAGAACATCATTCAACCAGAGAAGCACAGAGCAATCACCATCCTTTACATAAAACTCCAAACCAGCACATGTGTGCTCTCTCCTCCTCCCCCTCTCTAAAAGAAATAAAACAAAGTTAATAAGACTACCTTGAAAAGTGAATCTGTTTGACACCTTTTATTGCCCAATTATTTCAACTGAAGCAACAACTATGTCCAATGCCAGTAATTCCAATCTTCACCAGGTGTAACAAATTGCTAAATCAGAGTCACTTATAACATTACCATCTAGAGATGCAGACCAGAAATTGTGGCCAAGAATATTTGTAAGAAGACTAACAAGGCAAGACATATCCCACTGGCAGAGTAAAGTGTGGCAAAGCATCTGTCGCTAACCTTGGATTTTTCACCTCCCTCACTCATGAAGATAATTCTGCACAGTTAGATCAATGAATGCCACAGAACAAAATTCTGACCTTCCTTGATTTAATTAAACTTGTAACACCATGAATCCTATAGCTAACCAGAAGTCAAATTTAAAAGAAATGCTTACATTTCCTGGTAAGGAACTGGAAGGATAATATTTATTGCTGCCCATCTCAAGCTCAAAGGACTAAATAGGCACCTCTTGGTCTTGCAAGATGATAGAATTAAAGTTCAAAGGATGATTCCAAAAAACAGGCAGGGCACAAAGCTTGTTCTTCCTTCCCTCCCTCCCCCACATCACTGAAAGACTGTTTTCTTGGAGCAGTCCCCCTCGGAAGAATAAGCTGTTCATAACTATTTCATTTCAATACCAACCTTAATGTTATTTACAAGGATGGAACAAGACTTCTGGGATTTAAGGTCAGGTAAGGCACTGCTGCAGAAAATTAAAGAAAGCCATTCGTAGGCCTCAATTTATATACATGATAAGACAACTTGTGATAATTTAGTCTAGAAGGCCCATGTGTATTCCTTGATTTTGTCCATGAATTGAACACATTATTTTATTGGTTTTTATAAACCCAGGTTAGCAAGGAAAAAGCACTGAACAGCTGGATTTCACTTTATCCTACAGCCCAAGAGCTTAGTTCTTATGCGTTCCAGCAAATTAGTTCATCAATTGAATCTTTATAGTAATTATGATCTGTACTCCAAGATCTAAACCTAATTCTGACTAGCTAATTACATAATCTTCAGTAAGCCACTCAAACCAGTTCTTAAAAAAAAAACAACCACCCACTGTGTGCTTGATTCAGGTGTGCAATGAAAGGACAGTACCTTTAAAACACATTTGGCATCTATGCTCCATCACATTAATTGCATGGGACAGCCAAATGCATTTTTGCACAACCTGCAAATTTCAGAAACCAGGTTTCAAATTTGAGAGTACAATTCCCATTCTCTCTCTCTCTT
This sequence comes from Alligator sinensis, assembly GCF_000455745.1. Lineage (NCBI taxonomy): Eukaryota > Metazoa > Chordata > Crocodylia > Alligatoridae > Alligator > Alligator sinensis. Next base: position 1,746,187 of record NW_005841950.1, on the reverse strand, counting down.
TTTTTTTTTTTTTAAACAAAGGAAGAAAAATCTTTCTAAGTTCAGTTAACATTGGCAGAGATATGAAAGAAACTATGATTTAAATACCTGAATTAAAGTGTTTGAGTATAAAACTCATGGACAATTGAAATGGGCATATTTCAATGTTGTTGATAGTCCCATAATTGGAAAAGTAGCTCCAATACAGTAAGTAAGAGGTGGCCAACCTGTGGCACACTGTTACTCAAGTGGTACAAAATCTGCATATGGCCCAGGGCAAGTTGAGGAGGAGAACAGGCAGTGCAGCAACAGATAGGGCATAGAGCAGCAGATTGTACAGGGGAAAGGGATTAGAGTGGCACTTGGGAAGGGGGCAAGGCTAATTTGTGGCATACTTGCCAAAAAGGTTGGCTGCCATTGCAATACATGACCAAGTTGTTTGAAATATCAGTTCTTCAGATTTCATCCTGAAATAAGGGAAAGAACTGATAAAATAAAGGTTAAAACATTAAAGAACGAGAGCAAGAATCCAAAGGGAAGGCTAATGCACAGCTACATCTATACAGATATTAGAAGGGTTTCGTAGGGACATCCCACACTTATCCAAGCCATTTTGAGATTGAAATTTAATAGAGCTTCGCATATAACAAGGCATGGTTTTGATGTTAATACAGCACTGAATTATCTCTTGGTTTCTTCCAATGACGTGCCTTTGTGGGATCATCTCTCAAAATGAAAGAAACTAAGAAGCTTCATATAAGAAGATTTCTGTACGACTACGAACTCCCTATTGCTAACTGCTTCTGTCTAAAGAACACATTGGTTAAACCTGACTATAGCTGCCTCAGTTTTCTCAGTATAGGGTCACTCAGCTTCACATTTTAACAGGGGGCAGAGAGAGAAGGGCAGAAGGGAGTCTTCAGCCATAACTTTTAGCAGCTACTGGGGGACTTGCTAACTACTCCTTACAGATTACACAGCATTTCAAGAAATCACTAAGGGGCTCCTTAATACAAAAGTGGTTGAGCCCCGACTTTTTGTGACCTGGTTTTAAGGATAAGATAGAGCATATTACAAAAAAATGCAATAATGGTTCTACAGAGATCAAACAGGGCAGAACAGGATTGCACCTAGGATCATAGGAAACTAGAGCTAGAAGAGACCTCATGAGGTCATCTCATCCAGCCCCCTACTCAAGGCAGGATCATCCCAGCCCAGAGTCTAACCTGCTCTTGAAAACCTCCAAGACTCTGCAACTCCTCTAGGCAGTCTGTTCCAATGCTTGCCCACTCACACAAAGTTCTCCGAACCCCCAACCTACATTTCTCCTTCTGTAGCTTGAGGCCATTCCTCCTAATCCTGTCCCTTACAGCCACAGAGAAAAGTTCATCTCCATCCTTTCTGTAATAATCACCCTTCAAGCATTTAAAGACTTATCAAACCCTCCCCCACCCCCTTCTCTTCTCCAGACTAAGTAATCCTAGCACTTCAAACCAGGCTTTCTTCAGAAGTCTTGCCTCCTAGGCCCCAAATAATTTTTGTTGCTCTGCACTCAACTCTCAACAAGACCATCCACATCCTTGTTGAAATGAAGGGCCCAAAACTGGACACAGCACTCCAGATGAGGCTTCACCAGTGCTAAAAAAAGCAAAACAATTACTTCCCTTGATGTGCAAGTGACACTCCTGGTAATACAACCCCGTATACAGTTCGCTTTATTTTTCCAACAAGAGGACATTGTTGGCTTACATTCAGTTTATGGTCTACTGTAACCCCCAGGTCCTTCTCTGCAGTCCTGCAGCCTGGCAAGTCATTCCCAGTCTATATTGGTGCATTCACTTATTCCATCTCAAGTGCTGAACTCTGCACTTGGTCATTATTGAATCTGATCTGATTGATTGTGGATCATTTCTCCAACCTATTCAGGTCATTCTGGATCCTAGCCCTACCCTCTGGAGTATCTGAAAATGCTCCCAACTTCATGTTGTCCACATATTTGCTAAGCTTGCACTCAATCCCATTATCCAAATCATTAAATGAAGATAGTAAACAATACTGGACCCAAGACAGAGCCCTGGGGAGCACCACTTGATACCTTCTTCTGACTAGACACTGAGCCATTGATGGCTTCTCATTGAACAAGACTATGCAACCATTTATGTATTCACTTTACAGCAGTTTCATCTGCATTTCCTTTGCTTGTTAATAGGAATGTTGAGTGTCAAAAGCCTTACTACAATCAAGGTATAAATCACACCCACGTCTTTTCCCTGTCCACAGAGCCTGTCACTGTATCATAGAAGGAAATCAGGTTAGTCAGGCAAGACTTGCTCTTGGTGAATCTATGCTGGCTTCTCCTGATCACTTTGGCCTCCTCTAGGTGCTTCACAATGAATTCCTTGAGAAAATGTTCCGTGGTCTTTTCATGTATCAAGGTCAGGCTGTCCTTCCTGAAAAAGGAAGATACAGGTCTCTAGGTCCCTGTATCTTCCTTTTTCCCTTTCTTAAAGATGGGCACTATATTTGTCCTTTTCTAGTCATCTGGGACCTCACCTGACCTCTGCAAGTTATCAAAGAGGATAGCCAATGGTCTGAAACTACACCTCTGCAAGTTATCAAAGAGGATAGCCAAAGATCTGAAACTCCCCCAGCCAATTCCTTCATCTAGCTTCTCTAAGCATTTCTTAACCTGATCTGCCATTACTCTAGGCTATTTGTCTATATCCCTATCTTTGCTGACAACTGCACTCATCATCTGGTAGCTATCCCTATTTGTGAAAACCAGAAAAGGTGTTAAATATTTCAGCCTACTCTGCATCATCCATAACTAGACTGACTTCTGTATTCCATAAGGGACTTACGGTTTCTCTGGTCTTCCCCTTAATTTTAATATATTTGTAAAAGACAGTTAAGAGGGATCTCATGTCCCTTGCCAGCTGCATCTCAAATTGTGCCTTCCTAATTTTCTTCCTGCATGCCCATGAATCTACCACTTTCCTAATATTATGACCAAGTTTCCACTTGAGATAGGATTCCTTTTCTGAGTTTCAATTCCTTGAAGAGCTTGCTGTATAGCCAGGATAGCCTCCTACTGTTCTTCCTATTCTTCTGTTGCACTGGGATAGCTTGCTCCTGAGCCCTTAAGAGGACCTCCTTAAAGTAGTCAGCTGGACTCCTTTTTCCTTCAGACTTGCCTCCCAAGGGGTCCTGCCTGCCAGTTCCTCAAGTCTGTTAAAGCCTATTTTCCTCAAATCCAGTGTCCTCCCCTGGTTGCTCTCCTTTCTTCCTCCCCTTGGATCTTGGATTTATCCCTGCATTGTCACTGTCACTCAAGTCACTGCTCACCAACAGGGAAGAATTGGTTGAGAATGTGAAGGTGGAAAGTAAGACAAGAAGAGCTCTCTCACCCCCATCTTCTTCCCTGCCCCCCGCCCCAGTTGGCCTTTCTACCATCTGTATCAAAAAATAATTCCCAAAACACTCCAGAAATTTGCTGGACTGCTTGTGCATTGTTGAGTTTCCCTCCCAGCAGATGGGCCAATAATTTAAGTCCCTCATGAGAATCAGGTCCTGTGATGTGGAAGCTTCTGTCAGTTGTTTAAAGAAGGCCTGGTCCATCTCCTCCCTCCTCCTAGTTTGGTGGCCTGCAACAGACTCCCACCATGACATCCCTCCTGCTGTTCTCCCCGCTCACCTTTACTCAGGCTTTGAACATGCTGACTTCCACTTTGTACTGCACCTATGAACACGCGTACATGGCCTTTATATATAAGGCTACATCTCTTCCTTTGGTCCCCTGTCTATCGAATCGACTCTATCCTACCTGAACAGGCTGTACTCACCCAAGACTACTCCAGTCATGTGAATGATCCAAGTCACCATAATCCCAATTATATCATAAATCTGTGCCTGTACTAGGAACTCCAGTTGTTCCCGTTTGTTCCCCATACTTTTCATCTTAGCGTAAAAACATTTCAGGTATCTGACTGTCCTACCCTTTCCCCGAGAACACTGCTAAAGCTTCCATTATTGTTTCTTCTTACTATTTTTTTTATCCAGGTTTCCAGGCTCTTTACTTACCTCTGGGCTTTTGTTTCCATCCTCCAATGAACCTAGTTTAAGCCCTCTTTGCTAGGTTAGCAAGCCCATACAAAAAGACTTTTGTTCCCACTTCCCCCTCCTCATCAGATGAACCCCATTTCTTCCCAGCAGTCCATCTTTCTGGAACACTAACTCATGGTTGAAGAAGCCAAAGCCCTGCTGGTGACACCACCTATGCAGCTACATGTTACATCTCCAGGATGCATCTGCTCCTAGCTAGGCCTTTACTCTTGACTGGAAGGACCAGCAAGAACATCACCTGGGACAGTGTCCCTTTCACCCTCTCTAGCCTGTATAACATCTTGCCAAAAGTGAGTAAACTGAGAGGAAAAAAAAAAAGTGTTGCCCACTATCAAGTTTTGCCTTAAAGCCTGCCTGAAAGTTTCAATTTTCAAACTAGAAAAGACTCATAAGAACACTAGAAGAAAATGTGACCACTTGGACAAAGTATAATGGTCAAGCATCTCAAGACTTCTTATAAGCATTAAATGTCACAAAACTGCCACAAGATTACCAAAGTTATTTTACTGCTGAGAAAATAGGACATAGATTTGGCAGCTTGACTAATGACGTAAGTTTTAAGAGCCATGGTTAAAACTCCTTTTTAACGGTGAGTTACATTTCCTAAACAAATGTTGACCACATTACCCATCTGAGTTCTAAAGAACAACTGAGCAAGAGGGATAGCTTCATCTCAACCAGCAGCTAGCCTCCTCCAAAGCTTTTCCCTCCCTTAGTCACAAGTCACTGCATTTCTTGTGCGAGAAGCAAGAACTTTCCGTATATGCTTTCCACATTACAGGCATCATGTACGATTTGAGAACTGTATCCAGAAGACCATAATATTGGACATGTGAAGGATATCTATTATGCAATGTACTGCTCACCTCAATTAAAAAAAAAGTCTACTGCATACCACTCAAAAGGCTAGAATTCAAATAGTTTTCAAATGATCTTTGTAAAAATTCTTCACAGCAGGCAACCAGACTCATTATTCATATATTTGGACATTCTTTCTAGGGTGTCTTGGAATAAAATGCTAGTCTATACTAGTTACTGTGGCCCTTGATTCAGAGCACCCAAATTAAGCTGAAAGGAAACTACCCAGCTCTCTGAAGAGCCAGAAGGCAGGCAAGGCCAAGCCAGCAAGAGCTCATGACACTTGATAAGGTATTACATACCAGTGTTCTGGCTTCACCTTTCCTCAAGAGAGGCCAATTTTAAGATAAGCTTTTTCCACTACCACTTACAGATGAATGTAGAGCACTGCACAGCTTAATTTCTACTTTCCAACCCATGTGCAAAAGACTGCCAAATTACTGGTAATCTTGGCAACGCAGAATGGAAAGATTCTTTACAAGCTCAGTGAAGAAATGCAATCATGGACATGGGCAATCAGCCACACCTGTAGCATTGCTAGAATGCTTAAGCAGTAGCACCACTGAATGCAAACTTGTGATCTGCTCCCAGTTCAGTCCAGGTTGTGATGTAAAGGCAGGTGAAAGACACCTACCATCTTGCGTATATACTACAACTGCACTTTTAAGCATGCTCTAAACATCTAGTCCAAGACATTTTGTTCTCACTTCATAATGCACTACCCTAACCCATGATGATCTTGTCTCTGTTCAGCAATACTGCAGTTTAAGTTAAGCGTAGGGTGCGAGAAAGCTGCCTTCTGCATTTGACATTTGCAACTGTCAAGAGCCATTTTAAAAAAAATAAATTAAGGTTCTACTCACCAGTTTGATCGCTACATATTCATTGGTATAGAGATTTTTGCCTGTGGAACAAAAGAGAGAAAAAACTTGAAGTACTACATTTGTGACAGACACTTTCTAATTTAAGAGGTCAAGCATAATAACAGTCATTATTTGACGTTGAAGGCAAACAGCAATTTTGAGGCTACAATGGGCAGACTCAAAACAAGTTTGTTTAATACATATTAAATATAATTTACCAGGCTAAAATACAAACATCATATTAACAGTAAGGTACCAAAAATTTCAGCGCATGGATTAATACAAGCATGAATGCTCTGAAAAGAGCTGATATTCAGAGATATTTCCTGGACGTGCTATGGTTTGTCATATGAACCACAGTCAAAAAACTGATTAGATGACTAGCTGATATGCTGCAAATTTGTTTGCAGTAGAAGAGACTAAACTAGTAAGGTGATGGAGTAATTTCTTAATTGTGGTTTCAACATAAAAAGTTTCCCGTAAGCTAAGAACCACTCACAGTTGTTGCTCTACTAGTTGAAAGCCAATATCTAGGGGAGATAGCTCTACCTGTTACCATATAAAAAAAACCCTGACAGCATCACTGTTGATGAGCATGCTACTTTTGACTTCTGCCAACACATGAGCACATTGTTTGAATAAAGCTATGTCCTGTACAACAGCACAAACACTACCCTTGGCATAAGAGATCAGCAAAACTCAGTGGCAAAATAAGTATTCATGTAACATATTGCCTGAATTATTATTCGCTACAAGATTAGCTTTCTGCAGTGGCACATTCTTAAGTGTTGGGACTTCAAACAAGAATATGCCAGTTTTCTTGAGGACAAGTAAGAAGCAACATGGCTCAAGTAACTGAAACTTAACAAGAATGTCCTCCAATGGAAAAAAAAAGTGTTTCTAAAATTCTAACTTCTCCTGGACCTTTTAAGCATTCACTTTGCAGTTTCTGGAACTAGTAATATATTCAGAGTCAAAAGAAAGCCAGTCGCATCACTAGTGACATGCTGAGTGTCAGCCAAAATTTCTAGGTACTTGGACAACCCTAAAGTGGATACTAGGTAGGAAATGCTGGTCACCCCATCTCCATATTTCTTCCTGGACATGCACGCTTTAAGAGAAGAGAAAACGGGAAGAGTCTGCAGGTTCAACAAAGAAAGACAGATACAAAATAGGCACCTTTAATCCCTAAAAACCTGCTCATCAGAGGTTTTTTGCATGTTCTAGTTAAGAACAGAATTTTAAAGCTAACTTGACAAAAAAAATGCAGCAGTCTAGCTGCCCAAGCTGATGTGGCAATGAAAGGTGTCAAATACACCACTACATTAAAATGCTGCTATTTTAGAAGCTTCAGCAAAGCATGCCTAGGTAACAGATGTCACAAGTAACTTGCAATGCTCAAGAATTTTCCAAATTACAAAGATGGATCTTAATTACAAAGATGGACAGAGCTGGAAGTCTCAACCTAGCAAAGTAACTAGCTACATTGTTTAGTGACAGCTGTGAAGGAACAGACAATTTGAGAACAAGAAATACTGTTTGAGTGGATTCAGAACGCTTCCTCTAACACAAGCACCAGCTTCACAAACCTTCAAACCCAGCAACAGAATTATTTTAAGGTAATACTCACAAAGCTTTTTAAAAAGCTATTGCATAGTAGTTCTTAACTGCTTTACCTCTTGACTCGCTTCTTCAGCTGCAGTACTTGATTTGTGGCTGCAGAACAAACCAAGTGCTAAGCTCATTTCCCATTAAGGCACCAGGCCACAAACTTAGTCAGTCATGTGAAATGCTGCACAAAACAAGCACCATGTTCAAAGAAATGAAATATCAAAAAACAACCATTCAAAAGCAACTTAAAAAAAAAGCATAAGCTTGGTCTCCTTAAAAAAATAATATTAATATTCATAAATAAGTGGGAAAAACTGGTCACGAAGTGCTTTGGTATGGATTCTGGAAACTATATGGGCTGAAGTTTTGAACACTTGCACCTGTATCTTCCACCAATAACCCTTGATTGCTAAAGGATATACTTGAAATACTATACCAGTGGTTCTCAACCTTTTTGAACTTGAGGCACCCCTCACTGGATGGGAGGAGCCCGTCCATAACTTCTGTGAACTGAATGGCATCCAATTTCAAAAACTAAATTTCAATGCTTACTTCCTTGCATACCATAGAGATCCTGCAGTGGGGACAGGATCTTCCATGCAGGGACAAGCCTGATCTTATCTACTTAGTTTATCTGCTTATCTCTTCACACCACAGAGCACCCTTCAAAGGACCTGGCAGTACTCCTGGGTGACCCGACACCCTGGTTGCAATCGCTGAATTATACCCATTCTAGTAATTCACATAGCCTTGGACACTGATGCCAAATCCCTTAATTCTCAAGAGACATACCAGTAACATTCAGTGACTCTAACCCAAATCAGAACTTAAGCCTAACAAAGGCATAAGTATGCATCTGTTGAGCTGCCTGTTCAACTCTGCCAAACTTCAACCCGTGTTATAGTTAGACTGTACTGCATTTACATACGTAAGGTTTCTGAATGTTAGGTTCCATGCAAACACCTCACTCAGCCCAAATAGTAAAAAGGACATCCAATAAAGTACCAACCTTGTCCCTTTCCCCTCCCTTCATTTGGATAAACAAATTAGTGTAGATTCAAATTCCTTTCCAAGTGCAGTTTATACAGGCATGGTCTCTGCTCTTCACCTTGTATTAACATAAATTTGGGCTGGGTACTTTAAACATTCTGACTGAGTGGCAAAACAATCCTATATTTCTACTGAACACTTTAGGTAGGGAAACCTGTATACCAGGGAGATTTAGAACTCCATATTGCAGATTGGGGATACAGTCAAAAATGCCTTGTACAGAAACTTCAGAAGAATACATCCAGGACCGTAATGATTTTTATGAAAGATAGCAAAGACGACAAGGTGCTAACATGCAAGTGCTACAAGAGTAAAATACTTTTTGTGCTCAGATGCAATCTCTTTAGCTCAGTGGTGTTCACCACCTCCACCCTACAGGGCCCTGTCATCTGGCCCACAGGACTCCCCACAGCAATTAGAATAGCTCTGGAAGCTATTGAAGCTGACACCACTCTCCCACAGCCCAATTTCTGGACTCATAAAGAATCCTATGAGACGGATTACATGATCCCACATGCCAGATGAAGCAGTATAGAGTCTGGCCAGCACACAGACCTGCTGTGTCTAAATCTGGCAAACAGGGCCAAACTAGGCCAGCATGCCAGACTGCACTTGCAGACTGACCCCTGCACTGGATCTAGCCTGCAGACTGACCCTGTCCACAGGACTGGTCTGTGGGATCTGAAGATTAAGCACCACAGTTTTAGGTAATCACATTTAGGTCTAGCTGCTCTTCATGGAATGTGTTCATTCAATCAATCAAATCAATCAATCAAAGCAGTGCCACAGAGGTATGAAATGCAAAAGCTAAAACTAGGAGTTTGCCACCAATTACAGTATACAGATTTTAAAATGTGTAACTTTTTATACCCATAACAGATCAGTAAATTTTGGGCATCCCAAAAGAAGTTTTCATTACAAATATATAAAACTTCCTTAAAGCTGTTTTGGGGAGACCTAGAAATGGAAAAAAAAAAAAGGTCACTGTAAACCCAGAAAACAAAATTACTATCAGTATCTTATTTATATTATACTATATACCTAGGATTTTCAGAAGTGTCTAGCAATCAAGAAACTCAAGCCCCAATGGGAAGAGAGAGACCCACGTCCCATTTTAAGGTTCATAATCTGTTAAAAAAAATGAATATGCAAGTCTAACACGTCAACAGGTTGCTTAGAGCTGCAGCACCTTCTACAGATACTTACAGCCAACTATAATAGAAAAAACAAGTTACAAGTGTGAGAAATTGCACTTCATGGCACTCTACATAAAAGATTCCATTTGTGACTGAAATTATAACTATAGGATGGTTTGGATAGGGATGATCCTGTCTCAGGGAGCAAGGGGGTTGGACTAGATGACCTCTGGAGGTCCCTTCCAGCTCCACTTCTCTATGATTCTGTAAATCACACCACACTCTTCAACCAATGCTGCTTTTGAAAAGTCACAAATCTCAATTCCTTCAAGCAGTTATTGTATTTTTATTTTTTTATGCAGTACACAGTACAACTTCAGTGCAATTCATAGCACCTGAGCCTCCAAGACCAGTTACTAGTTCAACTGTTAATTGTGGTTACAGCTGCACTAGAGACTGTAGTGCAGTGCAGAAGTAATTGAGATACCTTGGCTACCAGAGATTTTCTACAGGTGGCATCACAGACAAAACCAGCCTGAGAAGCAGGATGCATGAGCCCATGCATTCAGCAACCAAGCTAACTCAGCTATCACTAGACAACACTGCAGACTGCAAAAGATGCATTGTGTGTCTTATCTGGAGAATCCAAAGAGGATTCTTCCCAAACAGACTGATGTGATGATACCTTCATTTTTATTAAAAGTCTCCATGCTCCTTTCTGCAACTTGTGAAAAATTTACCCCCTCCAGTTAAATTTTCCAGGGCAGTGGTCGGGGGGGGTCATTCGGCCCCCTGCCAGAAAACAACTTCCGGCCAGAGGTCAGCTTTAACTAGCTTCTCAAAATGAGAGGATTAAAATTAGGCTCACCCTAATTTTTCTGTTGTTCAATCCATTTGTGCTCTTCACTATGAATGATTCAAAATAAGAATTGCTATATTGTGCTCAATTGCATTTAATTCTGGCTGCTAGGCTAATTTTTAGGGTGAGTTAGTTAATTTTTTCACGTCCAGGTTTGTCTCGGTGTCAGTATCCATGGTGTTCCTGTGCTTACTTCTCAACAGCCTCTAACTGGGGTGCTTTTTGGTACATGGAAAGCATTCACAGTCTTGTCGCCTGTTTCCCTTGTATCTTGTTAAAGACACAGTTAACGCACTCCAATCACCACCTCACTAGGTGCATTAACCACGTGCCTGTACAGGTGTCAGTAACCAAAATACAGGGGCTGCTACTGCTCCCTGAATAATAAATTTCAACTAATTAGGTCACGTGAGAGATTACTGTTAAGCTTTTTGCCCTTCTGCTCATGAACTTCCAAATGTGACCAAATGCAGTAATGTCTACCCAAATCTAACAATCCAGTGTCCCTGATGTTCTCCATAGCATTCCTAAACAGAATCAGAGCACCATTTAATTTTCTTGTTGGTGTCACTGTTGCTATTCTGAACAGGGTCAGCTGGGAAACTGGAAAAAAGACAAATCCCAACAACTTCTTTCTGCTCCAACTCACAGTTTTCCTATACACAGCAGACTTCTCACACCCCCTCAGATTGTGTATATGCTCCATACTTCAGGGTTGTTGAGGAGAAAAATCATTAAACAGTCTAACGCATCCTGATATAAATATTATATACAAATATAAGATATAAAGGTTCCATGTAGGGACCGTTGTGGGCGGTACCGCATAGAGATGGAAGCAGTTCCAAGGAGATGAAACCCAAGTATCATTAGAAAGGGAAACAGGCATCCTTAATACCAAAAGCACGTGCAAGTCATAAGTCAGGTTCAGAGGGCTGCTAGCTCCCAGGCAGCTGGATCCAGTGGCTTTGTAGCTTTGAGAAGGCACCAGGAACAGGATCCACACTTGGTTCAGGTCTACACTTAGGTGTAGAAGCAAGACTTCTTAGTCAAGAGTATACCTTTTTCCTTCCATCATTGACCAACACAGTATCTTAACAAACCTCAAAGTGTAGAAGCAATTAAATGGATAAAAAAAAAAGTGTCATTAGCAACTTGTTTAAAGACAAAAACAAGAATTGATTTGCTGGTATAAACTACAACTTTCGTTAGGAGCACAGTGGCTTGCTAGGATAGCTTATACTAGCCTATCTATACCAATGACAGCCAAGTTTCTTTGGATAGATGTGATATCTTTTACTAGACCAACTGAATAGTTGGAAAAAAAGTTCTTGGCAAGCTTTCAGGTGCAATCACCCTTCTTCAGGCATAGGGAGTCTCTGCTGTCTATTGGATTGGAAGATATCACATGGGAAAACAATCCAATCAACCTTTGGAATGGCAAAAGCTTGGATGATGCAGTAAGATGCAACAGGCATAATGACCATCTATCACACTATAGTAAGAATCTCGCTCGCAACCATTCTGTACAGCATCTCATCTATCCTTTGGCACTGGCTTTAATAATGGAGTACAGAGCTGTCCAGCTTCTGGGCTGCATGGTCGACAAACCATGGGGCCAAAGGCCACTCGCGATGCAGATACCCACCCCCAGCCTCAGAACCCCTGCCATACATGCAGCACAGGCAAGTCCACCCCATCCCACTGCATTGTTTTATGCCCAGAAGCAGGGACAGGAAGGAACAGGAGAAGCCCAAAGACCCTGGGTGCTGCTGTGGCAGGAACAATGTCAGGAGCCCACAGGCTGCATGTTAACCCCTTGCAGGCCACCAGCTAGACAGCCCTGACGTAGTACAAATTTAGTAGTGCTGGGTTTGGTGTCATTTTTAAAGCAGATGTCTCTAGCTTGGACTTTGCATTTAGACTTCATAGACATCAGGGCTGGAAGGGACCTCGGAAGATCATCGAGTCCAGCCCCCCGCCCAAAGGGCAGGAAGTCAGCTGGGGTCATAGGATCCCAGCAAGATAAGCATCCAGTTTCATCTTGAAGGTGTTCAATGAAGGCGCTTGAACCACCTCCGGTGGCAGGCTGTTCCAGACCTTGGGGGCTCGGACAGTAAAGAAGTTCTTCCTTATGTCCAGCCTGAAACGATCTTGAAGTAGTTTGTGACCATTCGACCTCGTCATCCCTTGGGGCGCTCTGGTGAACAAACGTTCCCCCAGATGCTAGTGGTCACCCTTGATAAACTTGTAGGTGGCCATCAGATCACCCCTGAGCCTGCGCTTTTCCAGGCTAAAGAGCCCCAGGGCTCTCAGCCTGTCATCGTAGGGTCTGCTTCCCTGACCTCTGATCATGCGCGTGGCTCTTCTCTGGACTCTCTCAAGCTTCTCCACATCCTTTTTGAATTGTGGAGCCCAAAACTGGACACAGTACTCCAGCTGCGGCCTCACTAAGGCCGAGTACAGGGGGAGAATGACGTCCCGGGATTTGCTTGAGAGCAAAAATAAAAATGTTTGTGCACTCCCTGCTCCTCCATTGCAGAAATCTATTTTAATCCGTTTTTAAAAACACACTTATTCTCTAAAGCAATTGGCTCCAAAATGTGGTACCTCTACTTTTGCTATTTACACACTCTCCTTTTTCATCCCTAAAGCTATTTCTTTCGGATTTGGGGGTTCCCAGTTCCTGTCATCTTGCTTTAGTTCAATCTATTCTAGATGGAGCTTTACCTGACGATTGCCTAAAAACGAGGCGCTGAACGCCGCTGCTTAGCGGCGTTCCTGTCAGAGAGTGCATTTTGCACGGGTTCTGTGATTTGGATTGACATACCACTTGTTTCTGTATAAATATGAACTCGCCATTTTCTCAACCTCCTGAAACCCTCAATATTTTGGATCTTGGAAATGGCCCGTCTCCTTATATGGTACTGGAGCAGCCGCTAAAGTTAGAGAGAGAGTTTTGCTAAAAGCTCTTTCCATTCTGGTGTTAGAAAGGAAAAAGGAGAATTGGCAATTGGGAAATTCAAGTGCAACTGCTTTCTCCGCTTGGTTCAGTAGAGGCAGAGTTGCTTGCTGGCATTCAGAACTCACTCTCTATTCTCCAAATAGTTTTGAAAAATAACAGGGTTCAGAAGGATGCCAAGGTGGGCTAAGTGGAGAAACGTGAATGTAGTGGGTAGGGTGCGTGAGAAAGTCTGTTACTAGAAATGGATTTACCCTGATCTTGCAAGCTGCTCTGCAAGGGGGGATTCCTGCCCTGCAGGAAATCAATGGGGTCTGTGGGATGGAAGGGACAACCCAGCTTTTGGCATATTTTCCATACTCTATGGACCCCTGGATTTGCAGTTTAGTACATCTACACAAACAGCCATCTATCTTATTCTCATCCTTCTAGAACCACATGAAGGCTGTCACTCCAGCTCATATGTTATTCAGAGTTAATTCAGTGTCTGCAATTTTAGTCACTATATATGGATAACTATAGGAAGCTGAGTGGGGCTCACTCCGCTACATACTGTACAAATGTTGTCAGACACAGTCTATTATGTCCAAGTATTGTGTCCACATTTTGCAATAGTTTTAAAAAAAGCAGGCAGTAGTTTCCTATTCTTTTGGGCTCACAGCATGTTGTCTGCTGCAAATCTCTATTCACGTTCTTACAGGATAACACAGTGGTGTCACATTCATCATTAAATGAATTAACCGTTAACCCTATATTTACACTCCTGCTATAAACAGAAGCTTAATTTGCTGCACTGACAGTCGGTTGCGTGCCATTTGTATCTTTTCTGTGCTATTTGGTATTTATATAGCACTCAAAAGTCACTAAATGCTTTACATATTAAAAAATACAAGTCCCCATCTGGAAGGGTTTTCCACCTTATAGCTCAATTCTGTATATTCGTGTACTTCTCATAGGCGTTCTGGAAACAGAGGTCTTGCTGAATTAGTTCTTAGGCAGCATTACATATATAGATAATTCCTAATTATGCTATATAACACCAACACCAAGCCCCTCTTTTCAACCATCACAGAATGAAAAGGAGCATTCCTACTTCGGCAGATGACAAAACAAAGCAGAGCAAAACAAATACACATTTTCCAGGGCAGATTTCACAATTGCAGTATTCCAGCTGAGCAACAGCTGGTTGGAAGAACAAAGCTGAATTCTTTTAGGGTATTCATTCGTGACATTCCCAAAAAGGAAGCAAGACAGATGAGGGAGAGATACAGCTCTTTACAGTACCTTGGCTCATCTTCAAGTGGCACTCCACTCTGCATCGGAAAAGAATTGCACCTTGTGTGCAAGAACAAGTGCGATCTTCTTTAGTAATGCTAGGAACCCACCATGCTCAGAGCTGTATCGGAGAGAGAACCAGGATGCTCTGCGTTCAGGCCCAAAGATTCCACCCTGGTCGCCAATATTGGCTTGCAGGGACGTGTAGCTTTCTTTAACATAGAGAGCCACACCCCCACCCCTTTACTCTACACGATCCCTCCTGTACAGGGTATAGCCATCTATCCCCGTGGTCCAGTAATGGGTGGAGTCCCACCAGGTCTCCGTTATCCCTATGACATCGTAATTGTTTGCACTGAGCATGAGGATGAGCTCCTCCTGCTTATTCCCCAAGCTCCTGGCATTAGTGTACAGGCAGGCAAGTGCCCCCTGGGGGGCTCCTTCCTTGCACACAGATTTTACCAGGGCTGGGGCAGGGGTGGGCTCCCTGAAGCACTGTGATCTGCTGGCTTTGCAAGGATTGTTCAGCGGGCCAGCAGTGGCGGTAGTCCCCCCGTCCCCCAACGGGCTTAGTTTAAAGCCCGGTGGAGCAGGTCAGCCAGTCTGGCTGAGAAGAGCCTCCTCCCTAGGGGAGAGAGGTGGAGGCCATCTCTTCCCAGCAGCTCGCTGCCTCTCTTGCCAAAGAGCGGGCTGTGGTCATGAAAGCCAAAGCCTTCCTGACGACACCACCGCTGCAGTCTTTGGTTGACCACATAGATCCTCCTGTCCCTTCTCAGCCCATAGCCTGAGACTGGGAGGATCGACGAGAACACTACCTGTGCCCCCAGACCCTTAAGCCCCGCTCCCAAATCCCTGTAGCGCCTCATGACCTGGCTGGGCGTGCTCCGAGCAGTGTCATTGGTGCCCACATGAATAAGGAGCATGGGATAGTGGTCTGTGGGTTTAAGGAGCTTTGGGATCCTCTCCGTATATGGTGAAGACTTAACTATATTAAAAGACAAACTTCAGTTTACTCACCTGTCACTACCATGCCAGTCACACAAACCAAGTACTGCTGCTGTCTAACACTGACCCAATTAGGTGAAGTTTATTATTCAGGGAGCAGTAGCAGCCCCTGTATTTTGGTTACCTCCTACAGAGCCAGCAGCACAAATCTGAAGTTTGACAGGAGGCAGCCCTGAGATCAGGGAGGTGCTTTCTGATAGCTCTATTCGATTCTGCTCTGATTTGATGAGGTACAAGATGTGGGAAAATAAAAATTTCCCATCTCTGTTTTGCTTAGTAGTCTGTCCTTGGCTTGCTGCCACAATGAGTCGCCCTTCCATTAGCACCGTTTATGAATCACCTCCAGCATCTTGCTTGAAGCATATTACCCAACTGCTCCAGATGGGGCAGCCAAAATGGCTACTCCTATATCAAAAAAGACCTTTGGTTTCCAGGAAGATGGATACAGCTAAGAAATCTTAGATTGCCCGTTTCCCCATCTTGTGGTTTTCAATCTGAGATCATACCCTACTGAGATCCCTGTCCAGCAACTGGTGTTTGTTGACTCAGCATTGACTGTTAACAACAGAGAACACCTCCCTTCCCCCCAAAGAAAAAGGCGAGTGATTAGTTCGAGTACAGAAGTCTGTCGGGACAGGATTGAATTCATACCATAAAGCACGCACATCCACACCCACATCCACCCCCACTTGGGAATGGGTTAATTAATATTCAGAGTTGTAATGGCTTATCAAATACAGATGTTAAAAACCTCAAGCCTTAAAGCAGCTGTGAACACTTCTAAGTTTGCTAATTAGCTTTAATTTATTCTGTACTATTAAATTCCTTAAGTGAAGCAAAAAATCTAACCAAAATGCCAATTTGTCACAAGCATGTTCCCCAGTGCTGTAAAGGTTTCAGATGAAACAATAGTTTAAAAAAAGCCTTTGCACCCAACCTGCTCAACGGTCACATAGTGAGAAAGAACACAATCACGTATTTTCAGAAGAAATCTGTTTGTTGCTGAGCATAGCAAAATAATCTGTTTCCATCAAACCCTGATCTCGTTTTCCATGAACGTGCCATGAGTCACTGATATCAGAAAGGTGAAACTAAAGCAGTGTTTATAAGCTCAGCTTGGAAAGGAACACGAACACCACTTAAAATCTTCCTTCAGGTTTGTTAATATCCACCTCCATACTGATTTGGAGCAGAGATTTACCAATGCAAAAATGCAGTCATAATAGCTTTAAAAAATTCCAAGGACTAGGCTGACATGAAGACTAAGCTTTTAGAGACGTTATCCAGGAGAATGCCCCACAGACTCTGCATGCTCAGTCCCGGAAACTGTTTAAAGCAGCAGCAGCAGGCAATTATTTGGGCTGGAGGGCCACTTAGGGAGGTTTGGTGAGCTGCTGTGGGTCAGGTCAGCAACCCCATCATCTCCTTCAATGGCTCACCCAAACTCCCTAAATGGTCCAAGGGCACCAGACAGACTGGGCGAGTAGGAATTTCATAGAGATGGGGTGGGACCTTCACAGGCAGGACTCACTCGGCCAGGTGCATGGGATGGGGTCACAGGCGGGCAGGGGGTAGTGTCTGGGAGGCACCAGGATCGTAGGGCAGTGACAGCATGTGTTCATGCAAGGGAGCAGATCACAGCTCTGCCCAGGCCCTAGCCCTGTGCCATCACCATCTCACAATCCTGGCCCCAGCCCCGGCCCTGCCAGCAGCCCCATCCCATGACCCCAGCTAAGCATGCCCTGCCTGCAGGCACCCCGGCAGTGAGAGTAGGGCAGACAGGCCGGGTCTGGTGGCTGTGGCAGTGACACTAGCGGTGGCAGCTGGAAGGAGCTTATGCCGCTGGGAAGTGCAGTCTGGCTGTCATGCAACCCCAGCCCCACTACATGCCCAGAAAAAAGAGCAATTCTGCTGCAGGCTCTCAGTTCCTTGCAATAGGTCAGAACATTTGTAACACTGAGTTCCTAACACCTTGTGCTGCTGCTACTTGTCCCCAGGGAATGCACATGCCACGTGCCCTCTGGCACATAGCAGGGTATCCCAGGTGGGCTTTTATTTACAGATATTATAAATACATTTATGTTGTTTTACTTGCATGCTGCAATTCCAATGTAGCAGCCTTCAGTGGCACCACAGCCCTAGATTCTAAGAACCAAGGTAGGGACTTGACTTTATATTTCGTCTCCCTCATTTGCACAATGTGGTTTTGTACTCAACTCAGGTGGCAAGAGAAAGCTTAAGTCCATCCAGGTTCACAGTAGCAGTTGCACAGTAGTGGTTTATATTAGATGGGCATCGAACTCCAGAATTAAAGACAGCAACAAGGCTACATTAACAATCCCAGCACTGGACTTCCCAACATGCTGTTGACAGCTGTACTTGAACCTAAAAATATCATACTACATAATTCTCCCTAAATTCCCACATTTGCCTAGGTCTGCATGTTAGCACCAACCGTGTGCACATCCAGTGCGAGATGCAGTACTGCAGATCTGGAGAATAAGGCTCTAAAGCTTTACGGTTAATTTCATGTGCTCACAGGGCCCCAAAACTGAACAGGCCATTTTTATAATTAGTACAAAAGGTCCCCAGTCTTTGGGGACTATTGAGTCTACACGCTTAAATCAGGGCCTTCTCTTCTGATCTCACAAAGACTGAAAGGAAACCATTTACTAATGAATTGCTCCTAAAGTCTGCAAAGGAGTCTGACTGAGGTTCCAGACACTGCTTCAGAGATCTTCTCTGTCCAAAAACTAGTAGAATTCATCATGTATGCAGGCAAGGTTTCCCCAAGTGAGATGGCACTTTCGTTGCCTCCAAAAGCCTTCAGTGGGGTGCCCTAACCAAGGTCCCACTGATATGATGACATCAAGATGTTCTTGGTTGACAAACACCATTTAAAGATCCTCTACTTAGGCAGAATGTCCTCCACCAAGGACTGAAGGCTTAGTGTTAACGCCTTCCATCCAGGTCAAAACCTTTGATTCTGGCCTCTCTCACACTTGGGTTTTACTTTTTCCTTTGTCCATGTCTTCGTTAAATCTAGTATTAAGGCACTGGGTTTAGCGATGATACTGTTCACATTTGGGCAGCACCACAAAATGTCCAACACAACATTAAAAAAGTGCTAAATTAACCACTTTAATGAGTGTGGTCATGTTCCTGATAAAAGGAAGGAATAATTTTTAGGGACTCTTAACACTTGTGTACATCCCACATTTGTTTTAAGTTCTCCTTATTAGCATCTATGGACAATAGTGCCTCCTGAATGCAGTCTGCTGAAACAGCTCTGTAGTCAGCTAATACTGGGCAGAGCACAATGCCTCATTGTTGAACACTATTTAACAAGATCTGTCCTGTTCATATTTAAAAACAGGATCTCAATTCAAGAAGTTCACTCCCCCTCACAAAATCACTCATCTTGAATACTGTTTGCAGTACATACCCCTGAGCAGGCTTCTAACTCACTGTTAAGCTGCCAATTGTTAACATTTGGCAAAATGCTAGGAACAAGGCCAAAACCTTGGAAGCAAGAGAGATCAGACTCTGGATATTCTCTACCTAAAGCTATAACCATTACCTTGGTGGGATATAACAACTAATACAGAACAACTGTAGGAAAGGATGGGAAGTTTTAGGTTCCAAAGCAGTTTGACAGTCCCCTTTACCCCAAGAAAACAAAGACCCATTTAGACTAGCATCAGAAGTTCTAGTGAAATTGATATTTGGGACTGATGTTCATTTCCAAGTCATGCAATTAGCTCTAGTGCATTTTAGTGGTAGATACAGGAAACTGTAAAATATGCAAGATAAAAAAATAAATCTACTTCAGGAACTCCTGACTGGTGCTGCCAAAAGGCAGTCCTACATATGCATTGCATACAGCATGCAGCAACTTACAGATGACTTAGCACCCCTTCACTTTGGAGCAAAAAATCTATTCTCTGCTAGTTTAAAATCCTAGCTCTATTGAAATTTGGCCTTTGGCATCCGTTTACCAAACGTAAATGTCAAGACACCTAGTATAGCAAGTCAGAATCTAGAAATGAGATTATTCCATTTACCTTACAAAGACTCACTGGGGGGTGGGGGAACTGGAATGGCATGCACCCAAAATATGTTATCCAAGTCTTTCGCATTCAGGTATTAACGTATATATGGGTTCTTCTGAAAAACCTCATGACAAAAGCAGTGGCAAAGATGTACTCAAAAGCCTTTATATCACATTTACACTTTTGTTCATATGCACCATCTCTCTGCTTCATAGATAGCATTTTCATTTTAGTTCTGCACTCCTAAAAAGGTGGTTTCCTAAACTGAACATTAAAATGAAAGGCTCATTAACCAATATTTTATGCATGCATCTCTATGCCCCAAACTTTTTTGGAAGCCATTGGCAACCTCTCACCTACACTCACCTAAATACAAAGGAACTGAAATTACAAAAGAATCTACACCTCCCACTTCCCACAGCTGCTTACTGTACTTTGAACTACAAGACAGGCAAAAATCCTGGTTGAAAACACTTAAAAATAGTTTAGGTTGTAAAAGCTATTTAAGCAGCTTGACAATTTTTCAGCAAAACTGAAAGAAATTCAAGACAAAACGCAGAAGAGAAAGAGCTTAAAATTGCCATTATATACCACCCGGTCAGCAGCTTGTTGTGATGTTTTAAAACGAACCAATATGCAGCCAGTCTTAGAGATACTATGTTTTTTGGTAAAGATACTTAGGGTCAGCCTGCTTGGTATAAATGCCTTTCAGTATTCTCAAGCCTGCAAGCAGAACAGTCTAGTTCACTCAGATGTACAAGCTAGACCATGGGTGTTTTACTATAAGTGTCTTATTTATAATAAGCCAGGAAGAACAGTTATGCAAGCGTTCACAAGAGACTGCATGCAGCCTAACACCCAGCTGGTCCAAGAACACAAAACAAAACAGATGCAACTGCTTAAACAAAAGCAGAAACAGCACAAAAAGCAAGGAGGACAGTCACAAAACACTCCTTCCAAGCTAAAGATGATTCTCAAAAGTTATTCTTTCTGAATACAAACAACTACCATCACTGAAGCTATTTGAGGGTGATGTAAAAAAAAAACAAAAAACAAACAAACAAAAAAAAACAGTTTTCCTTCTTAACACCCAAATGCAATTTTGTTACCAAATATGCTGGATGACTAAAGATGAAAAATACAAGTACTTGTTCTTTTTTTCTTAAATCTTGAGTAATGCAACGTCATGAAAGATGTACAGAGACTGTATACAGGACAAAGCCTTCACCAGATTTTAAAAAGTTTTTTCTAGGATCATTCAGAATTCATATCTTTGGCTAGAGATGCCATGTACTTATTTGTATGCCTGTAAAGATTCCTAACAATGGAACAGATCTAATCTATTATATACTTTAATAATTTTTCAGCTATTTTAAAAAAGTAACTCTAGGCATTTGAAATCTTATTTTAACATGCATCAAATTTCACAATTTTTCTGTTGGTTTAAACATCAGAACAATTTATCTTAAATTAAAAAAAAAAAACAAGTCACCTAAGCTCCTTGCTATTTCTTGGCTCAGACTTTAAAATTCCATTCATGAAATATAAGTTATAGAATTACAAGCCAGTAATGGATCTATGTTCTTACCTAGTCGTAGCTCTCCGAAGTTGCCACACCCTATCTTCTTGCCCACTCTGAAGTTGGGTCCCACCATAAGAACACCAGAGGATGTAGTGGAACTTGATGGTCGAGAACTATGCCCACTCCTCCCTGCCATTCCTTTTGTTGTCCGCTGCCTTTCATCCTTCTCCCGGTTAGAATGGTCCATGATCTTACAATGAAAAAACTCTCTGCCAGCAGACCAGCAGAACTGACTTGGGAGTATGCACTCTTCTCCTTAGCATAGAAATACTATATATATACATATATATATATACAAAAGTATCACTGAGTCAGGTTACAACAGAGTCATAGAAATGTATGGAGTTCTTTTGGCACCATATTCAGGCTCCTAATGCATCTCCCCAGCATACCACGTGGTCGATTACCTCCTGGAGAAGTCAGCAAGGCAGATCTTTTAGAACCTAAAAGAAAGAAGGAAATATGAAATTGCAAGAATAAAATCAATTACAAATTCATATTCAAGTACCAACCGTTAAAGACACACTCTGGACAATTTCCAGGCAGCAGTACTTAAGTTTCAGAAAAAATTAATAGCTTGGGATGTTCACTAGATCACTGTTTTCAATTACAAGATCCAACAGCATGAAGAAAAATAGATGACACTGGTCATCTACTCAGTTTTGAAACAAGCCTGCTAAAATGAAGTCCTAAGACTAAAATGCAAACATTTTTAAAAGTTAGTTTTAGTTTGTTATAAGTTAACAAACTAAGCTTAAGTTGGTCAAGCTCAATTATGTGTGAAAAAAAATCAAGTAAAGGGCAAAAAAAACCAACTCCAAATAAAAGAGTTTTTTTAATTATTTCATTAATGCATCTTATTTCACTCATTCACAAGTGTTTATACTTTTAAGGATAAAAAAGATCTACAAATTCCTCAGAAGAAAGGTGCTACCCAAGAATGTAGTTACATAGTTTTCCTATTCATTGACCACAGCACAGAAAACAAGTCCCACTTTATTCAAAATTTAAAGTACAAACTTCAACCAACCCTGGCTAATTCATATTAGTGAATTTGTGACTTGCTCCTGTTGACTCCCAACTGTTGCAAGCTGACTGTTGCAAGCTAGCAAACAAGCAAAACCAACCCAATGCTTAAGGCACAATTTACTACACCCAAACTGGGAAAGGTCAACTTATGTCAGAACATACTACGATGTACTATGGACAGACAATAAGCTACCTTGAAGGATAGGTTAAAAAAGTTAGCTAGTCATTAGTAAACATTCAGGATTGCATACCCTTCACTTTCAGAAAGAAATGGTGCATTGTGTGCATCGGGTGCACACATTTGCATTTTGCTAGTTTGAAAGGCTCTACTACAAGAAGAAACAGGGACCTATAAAAGAGTTCTGAAGGTATAAAAGTGGTAGCCCTACTTTTGCATGCAGACTACTGAACCCTAAAGTCACTCCTTAAACTGAGGAATTTGATAATCTTGGGGTGGCAATCTGCATCTCTGTGGCAAGATGAGTGTTTTGCTATTACACTAATTGCCCACTCAGGAATCAGTTCTCAAACACAATAAAACTTCATGGCTAGGGACAGAAGTTATCCATAAACCGGTTTAAGTGATCAGAAACTGGTTTAAACCTGTAATAGAACAGATGTTTCGTGCACATAAACCAGTTTCAAAATGGCTGAAACTGGTTTAAGATAAACCTGGTTGAATGTAGTAACAGACTTACTGATTTGGGTCAAACAGGTTTATAAAACTTCTGTCCCAGACCCCTTCCTGGTTCAAGTTAAATCACAGTCCCGCAGCAACCCAGCATGCTTTCCAGCTCTGCACTGGGCTGGGCCGTCTGCTCCAGCAAAGAAGGGATGGGGGGAGCAGAGACTGACCCCCCCACCCCGAGGCAAACCCCAGCTGGGGACTGGGGCTGGGGAGGGGGATGTTAAACTTTACTTCTCCCAAGTACAGAGCCACCCTGCCCTGCTAAAAACTTACTGTTGGGTTGCAACTGTGGACTCTAAATCTCAAAAGCACCTAGAAACAGGAAAAGGAAGTGATGAGCAACCCTGCAGAGTCCTGCTGCTGTGATTGTGGACTGCAAACCCCAGAGACTTCAGGGGCAGCAGGAAGAGGAAGTGAACACACAGCCCATGCTGGCTGTGCGCCAGAGAGCCATGCTGTAGCACCTCCCAGCTTCTGGCCTGAGCCACTGCAGGCATATGGCTACATTTCCTGAATCAAAAGTGAATCTGTCCAGTTGTTTCCCCGTTTAACCTCTGCATCTTAGACTAACCTGCAAAGACTGAATCAATTCAGCCTCAGGCTTTTTGACTATCTGTACTTAGCCAAAATGAACTGAAGAGTGCACACACCTGGCAGCACTGACTCTATCCTAGGAATTATACAAATGGGTTCAACACTTTTTGGAGCTGCCAAAACTTCTGCAGCATTCCAGCACTAAATGAAAGAGTGCCTGGTGTACTGTGGGTTGTAGTAGCCCCTAAGCTGCTTAATGGTGATATAGCACAGAATTTGCTTGCACCTGGCTTGATCACAGTTTGGCTCACA
The DNA here is from genome assembly GCF_000455745.1 of Alligator sinensis. Classification (NCBI taxonomy): domain Eukaryota; kingdom Metazoa; phylum Chordata; order Crocodylia; family Alligatoridae; genus Alligator; species Alligator sinensis. The sequence goes on along the minus strand of NW_005841950.1, from coordinate 1,722,273 downwards.
GAAAAGACAAAGAAAGTGAGCAGGTAAGAACGTGTCATAAAACAGTTTAGAAGATTCAAGAAAGAGGTCAGAAAAAGTCAGCTGAAGGTTATTTAGAGTTCATTTAGTTGTTTTATATCAGTTATACTGGATATAAAATAGGACATGGCATACAAGAGAAGGATTCCTTCTGCCGACAGAAAAATGAAGCCACACCCACCCACATGGGTTCTTAGGGATTACCAGGAATTTATAAAGGATTTCAGGAATGGCTAAAATATTCCGTCACCTCTTTGAATCCTATATAACCTGGTTTCAAGATGACCAAAGTCAGAATGTCAGGGGGAGCAGAAGACTTAACCGACGAGCAGCATGAACAAACAGAATTAAAGATGTATAGAAAATTAGATTAAATGCCTTACCCAGTCTCCAGTCATGCTACTCCCAGATACCTACATAGCATGTAAGGTGAACAGCAATGCCTCAGATGAACATCTTGAGCAAGGGAGAAAACTCAAGTTCTGATTATGGATCCAGAACACATCTCTGAACTACCACTTTCTCTGAAAACTGGGATTTCCAAGACCAAAGTCAACTACAACAGAATAGCTCTGAACCTTTCTGTGCATTATTATTATTATTATTTAGAGTCTATGGAGATACACCCCATTAGCATGTGGGAAGACACAAGCTAACCTTAATATAGTCAGAGATCCTCTCTCATGTCACCTTCACAATAAGATACTGCCTTGGGAAAGCAAGCATTTATGCTAATTACCCAAGGACACCCACAGAGCATACATATGAAGAAGAGGCAGAGAACATTTCAGCAATTGTTTGAGCTGTGAAAGCCTACATTAAGAGTCACACAGAATAGATTCCAGACTTGCCATAACTATCATCTGTCCATGCTCCTTATCTTGATGTACATATATCTTGTTTTTTATTGTTTTCCCTCCCCGAAACTGACCCAATTTTCTAGCCAGAATAGACTAGTTCTTTTAGCTCTCAGCAAATGCTTCCCAGTAGTATTGGGAACTTCCCTCACCATCCCAATCTTTAAGTCATCTATTGATCATCATCATCAAGTCACATTTTCACCCTCCTCTAGTTGCATGGAATCTACTTCTTTGAGCATTTTCCCAGCCTGTTATAGATCAAGGAGTACCATTTCCCAGGGTCTGACAGGTTTACTTGTCCTCATGCAGGCAATCAGATGTTTATTACAAACAAAACAAAAAAAACCCCAAACCCTAAAACACCTGATTCCATGCATACTTTTTTTACTCTCAAGTACACATAGTGCTCCCTTGTTCCTGCCAGACACAGCAGAAATAGGCACTTGCTTCCTTCATAGGAAATTACACAACTCCCACCATTTGCAATGTTACTGGGGGGTAAAATCTACTCATCTACTCACCCCTGGCAAGTGGAAAACTTTCCAAGTAAGGCCCTTTCCCCAAACTAAATCAGTTTCTGAAGTGTCAGGTTCTATTTTCTAGTTCTTATGGTAGTACCTGTATCTGCCAGATGCAACTGGCTGTAATAGTGAAAACAGGCTTGCAGACCAGAACACATGAAGTGCCTCAGTCACTGAATAGGGAACATTTAGGTAGCTTCTAGGCCATGCCTAGAAGCTATTAGGCAACAAAGATTGCCGGAGACAGTAGCTGAAGACACTAACTCACAGCAGCAGCCAAGCAGAAGCTACCTTCTGCCAGCAGGGCTACACTACTTCAAAAGGTACAATCATAGCTATGCTGACAGAACTTTGAAATATAGCAAGGCTTAAGATTACAACAGTTAAATGGAAGCAGAAGGAAGATTATAAAGCTGGAATTTTACTCAGCAAGGCTGTTCTGTCAGCTACAGCAGCAGAAAAGCACAGGACTTTGCTTTTATACTGGTACAAGGGCTGCCAAGCTAAGTCTGAAATGTTTCCAACACACCCACATCTTTGACTGGTTGGAAATATGGATATTCTCCTCCCTTATTTGTTGTTAGTGTTAACAGAGGTATTAACTGGAAGCACTGGCTGTTTCTCTTTTCATACCCAATGCAGAAGACTCCACAAAAAGGCCAGAGTGTTATATAGCCAAGTCAATAGCCAAGTAATTATTTCAACTAAAGCAAGCAAGGGCAGTGTCCGTGGAACGCATGTTGTTGGCATCTAATAAAAAGTAGATCCTTAAAAATCACAGTAGTACAGATTATTAAAAGGCTCCCACTAGGTGAGCAGGAATATGCAGTAGAATTAAAGCAGTTTATGGAAGTGATACAATCTTCAAGTATCAAGATATATACAGTACAAGAGACCAGAGTCTTCCACAAATCCCTTCAAGTAGATACATGGGTCTGATATTGGATTGGTACCAATATAAAGAAAATTGGCTGAATTGGAAAAATCAGCCTGATGCAGCCAATAATTTGGCCGATAAATACCTGTGCATGCACACAGCCACAGTGCAGCACGTAGGCGGCAAGGAGCAGAGCCTGGCAGCTTGGAGAGCTGCGTTGAGCTGGTAAGTCTGTTGTGGTGGAAGAGGGGGGAGGGGGCACATCAAGGCCCCCCACAGTGAGGGAGGAAGCGGGGCTGCCCAGCCGGGGTGGGGCAGGGTGGCAGCGGGGTGCCCCTGGATCAGCATGGGGCAAGACAGGCAAGCTGGGGCTGCACCAGGCTCCTCTCAGCAAGGGCTGGGCTTGGGGAGGGCAGCAGCGGCACTAGGAGCAGGCCTACGGAGGGGGTTGCAGCTAACCCAAATTTTGCCGTAGCCTCCCTCCCAGCACCACCACCCCCTCCTAGCACCACTGCTGCCCACCTGGCACAGCCCCAGCTCAACACCCTGCCTCCACCTAAGAGCCAGGGCTGTGCCAGACAGGTGGCAGCAGTGCTGGGAGGGGGGCACTACAGCAAAATTTGGGGTGGCTGCAGTCCTGCTGTAGCTCCCTTCCAGCGTCGCCACCTGCCCCAAGCCCAGCCCCCATCGCAAACAGCCCAGTGCAGCCCTGGCTCCAGCACGCAGCTGCAGCCCCCCTGCCCCACCCCACACAGATCTGGGAGCACATGCCCCCCCCATGCCTTCCTGGGGTGCAAGCAGCAGTAGGAGCTGCCCCCCTCAGACAAGCCATGGCTCAGTCCTGCGCCCCGCCCCAGCTGGGCAGCGCCTGCCCCAGCCCCTGCCCCCCTCACCACAGAGGCCTTGATCTGCGCCCCCACTCCCCTTCCCTTCCACCACAACAGACGTACCAGCTGCACACAGCTGTACTGGAAATTGGATCAGTATCGGCCAATATGCCTCCTTAAAAAAGCAGCTACTGGTATTGGCCTCCAAAATCTCTATTGGTGCAACCCTGCCTTCAAGTGTTCAAAATTTCTCCAGATGCAGGGGAGCAATTAAACAGGTGACCAATACCAAAATTGGTTTAAAAAAGCGAGGAAACTTTTACTTTTAATTTTGTGAGCATCTTGATCATCTATACCCCTTCTCTGATATAGAAGTAAATTAAAATGAACAAGAGTAGAAAGGTTGGCCACACATTTGGTAAGATGATAAAAGGACATTGGTTAGAAACTGGCTGCATTAGAGCCAGAATGGCAAGTTAACTGCATTAGCACTGATTGTAAAAGTTGATCATCAAAACATACATCGCTGCATTAGCTCCACACAAAAGTTAATCCCAGACTCATGTCAACTTCATGGAAACTGCTTTGTACCACTGACTGCACACCCAGTATGATCTCCCAGGGAGCGAGTACAGGGGCAGCCTGCAGGCAAACAAGGGGTTAACTCAAATTCTACAGAAGACAGAAATCAAGGACTAAAGCAGGATGCCGGTTCCCATTCACTATTCTGAGCACAGCCTAGAAGAGAAGTTATATACAGGTGAAGGTGAGCACATTTTCAATAGTGGTAAAGTTAAAGCAACACAAGCTTTTCAAGGTACAAATGTTTCACCACTACATAAATCTTTAAAAATACTGTAGGTAACTCTCTGGGGACAGACATTTTTTTTTCATCTTATAAGGTAGATAGCTATTCTGCATTAAGGATTCCAATATGCACAATAGCTGTATTAAAGAGCTTTTTCAGAATACAATGAAAAGTAAAAGGGATTAAATAACTTAATATTATTGCAGCTAAACAATCCAATGATTAACTCTGACACCCACAAGTATCATTTTTAAACAAAAGCAGTTAATAAAGCTGCAAAAGTTCTAGAACTAGTTTCTGGGTATGCCCCGAGTTCTGGCAAGTAACCGTAGCCAGTAGAGATTTAACCACAAATCCAAGACAGTTTTGGCACAGCATCCTGACAGAATTATTAGGGAAATTGCTTTAGAAGACTTAAAATGAAGGTCAACCAGTTAAAAAAAAGACTGCCCTCTTCTCTTATTACTGGAAAAGGCCTAGGGAACTCCTAAACGAACTCAGCACTCAAACAGGATTAGATTTTAAAAGCCACCCGCTTGCCTAAATCTGAAACAAACTATTCAGTGAAGGTCTGTACCTAGGAAGAGTTAGACTTCTACTGGATACCTCAGCTCCATCCAAGTCAAATAGGTTTCAATACACATCTGCAGTTTCTCTCCCCATACCAAAGCTGTCTTGCACAAAAAGTGCTTTAATCCCTTTTGCAATGCTCAGTTTGGACCCTTCCTCCAGTTTCTTACAATAGGCCTTTCATGCACAAATAAACTTTAGCCTAACTTCTGTTTAGCTAAGAGCAAGTCATCCGAATCTCTCACTTGCATAGCCTGAAGTCAAATAATCAAGACAAGAACCCAAAGGGAAAAATGCACTAAAAATACTGAAATAAGAACTACAGTAACAAGTTTTGATGTGGGGGGGTTTTGTGTACACAAGAAAACTTCAAGCGCAAGTGTCACCAGGAAGCCCAACCAAAGGTCAACCTTGCAAATAAGCTCAATTTTTATAGTCCTTTTGAAGGGAAAAAAGTAGGCCTATGAATCAGAACAATGCAGTAGATATCCTTCCATGCTGGGATTAGATCAGGGTCAGGCACAATATGGTCTGCGGGCCACATCTGGCCCGCCAGGCCATTCTTGCTGGCCCGTGAGGCCCCTCCAAAAAACAATTACTACCAGTCCACAGCTACCCCTCTGAAGACCAGCGGGAGGAGGGCTTTCAGAGGTCACACACCATTGGACTGAGCAGGTTTTGTGCCCACAGCTCCATGGGGCTCCTAGCAATCCATGTAGAGGAACCAAGCACGATGGCACGCAACTGGACAGCTGGTGAGTGGATAGGAGAGCTCCTACCTGCAGTGCCAGGAGCCGCACATGGAGGAACAGAGACAGCACAGAGCCAACCCAGCCTGACCCAGTGGTATACAGTCCCAGCCGCAGTGGCTGGAGCCCCACGTGCTAGCACAGAGCCACCCCAATGGCATGTAGCTCCTGAAAGGAGAGCCAAGAGCTGAATGTGGCAGCACAGAGCCCACCTGGCCCAGTGGTGGGAGTGTGTGGGGAGGTGTGAAGTTTGGGGTGCAGGAGTGGACACCCCCTCTTTGACCTCCTGCATGGCACACAGTCCCCACTACTGGCAGCAGCAGGCCCTCAAGGCACTCATGCCCAGGATAGGCAGCATTCCCCCATAGCACATAGCTCCAGCTGAGTCCTGGGAGCTGCACATGGTGGCACAGAACCAGCCCGGTGGTTTTGCATTCCAGATATAGTAACAATGGTTGGCCATTAATATAATAATGATGCATATTACATCAAAAAACAGTTCCTAGGGAGAAAAATATTTTATTCAAATAAGAGAAAAGGTAGTAGATTATAAACACTGAGGATAAAAATTGCGTGACTAATCGGAAGATTAGTCAGAACACTGAGGCTTAGGTTTTATTTCCTGCCATTTGATTATTTTTTTAATAATGGATTTTCCTTCCTACCTTTTTCACCCACCAACCACTCAACAAGACAGTGAAGAGCGTAAGCAAGGCAGCAAAGATGTAAGTTATGGTGACTTACTATACACTTCAAACATTTTCTGCCAACAAAAATAAAGCATTCAAGTTACAACCCACAAAACCTGGCTCCTACAGGCAATGTCAAATTAGGCTGCCACATGTATGCAAAAAACAACAGTAAGAGAAAAGACACCAAACAGCAAACCTGTTATACAGTGCTAGCTAAGCTGTGTGCCCAGACATACAAATCTATAGAGTGGGAAAAACAGCACGTAATAAACCTCCAAAATTCACATCTACTCTGACAGTTACGGACTTATTATTAAAAATAAGCAAAACTTAGGGTGTAGATGCATGCAAGTGGACTGCTCCAAAATATCACCAATTGTGAACCAGTTCACGGTTGTGTGAAGTACTGTGGCTCTGGCACCAGGGAGTGGGAGTAAACACCCAGTGCAGCATGCCTTGCAGTGGGAGGGGGGTGTCTTGCTTTGGGAACCCCTGAGTGGTTGACCTATACGGGGGGCAGTGTTCGTCTAGAATAGGGGTGCTCAACCACTGGCTCGCAAGCCAGACATGACCCCAGGCACTGGGTCATCCAGCCTACAGAGCTCAGGCAGGAGAGGTAGAAGGGAGGAAGAGGAAAGGTGCGGGGTGTAATTCTTGAACCTGTGCTTTCTGGTTCTCAAGGCTGGGGGGGCAGAGTGCATAACAAATGGGCTGTGTTTGAGTGAGGAGTAAAGACACAAATGCTAATTAGAAAGATGATTTATTGAACAAGTAGTGCAAAGAAGCTCACTAATAGGGCTGTGCGAAGCTTCGGTAGCTTATTCGATTTGGAGGAGATTCGGCCCAATTTGGCAACCGAATAAGAATTGAATTGGGAGAGCAATTAAAAACTCTGAATCAAAATCCAAAGCCTCCAAATAGATTTGGAAAAGATTCGGAGATTTGGCCATAGACTAAACAGGCAGCAGTCCTCACCACACTGGACACAGCTGCCTCCAGCTGGTAAGTCTGTTGTGGTAGGCAAAGGTGGGGAAGGAAGGGGTATGGGGGAGGGAGGAATTGGGGCCGAGACAAGCTGCCCAGCTGAGACAGGGGGCGAGGGATGCGGGCATGGCAGTGCTGGGAGCAGGGGGCTATGCCCTGCTGCTGCTGGCCCCCTTCTGCCTGGAGCAAGCCGTGCCCACATCCTGCCCCCTGCCGGGCCAGCAGCAGCAGGGCATAGTCCTTGCTCCCAGCACTGCCGTACCTGCATCCCACACCTCCGCCTCCCTCCCTGAATCTCATACTCCCTGCCCTGGCTGGGCAGTTTGTCCCTCCCCCACAAACCAATCCCACCACAGACTTACCAGCTGGAGGCAGCTGTGTCCAGCGTGGTAAGGACTGCTGCCTGTTTAGTCTATGGCCGAATCTCCAAAAGCGGCGCTGAATCTTCAGATCCAATTCAGCCAAATGGAATTGGGACAGTGATTCAAATCTCCAAATTGAACCTCCGTCCCTCCACATTGGCCGAATCTGAATCCAAAGCAAATACTTGCCGCTTCACACAGGCCTACTCACTAATATAAAGTGCAAATGGGGTGGGAGGGGGGGGGAGTTCTGGATACATAAGAAAAGTGATTTGCAATGGTAAGTGGGAGGACAAGGAGCAGTGTAGTGTGGGATGCCTAGAGGTGGTTGGAGTAGATGACCACCTGAGGTCCCTTTCAACCCTAATTTTCTAGGAGTCTATGACTGACCAGACCCATTTCACAGAACCCTTATGTTCACATATAACACCAACGTGTCTCACAGTTAACTGGTTCAAAATAGTACATGATTTTCCAGGTACGCTGTTGAACTGTTCCAGGTGGATTTAAACTACTTTAAACAGGCTTCTGTGTCTGTCCACTTCAGGTTTAAACTGCATTTAACCTATTCTAAGTGTTCTGTGTCTCCATAAAGTTGATTACACTTTACAAAACAGGTTTCCCACTTCACCCTGCATAGGTTTACCTTACATCAACTATGGTTGTCCACTATCCAGACCATAGGTCATAGAAGAATAGGAACTTAACCACAAAGCTTCTATACTCATTCTACAAAAGTAGCACTTCATTATATAATGAATCAAAAATAGATTTGTGGACTTCCTTAGCAAGGATAACCTACAGTATTTAACTCAGCCTTTCCATTCATGAACAACACATGGTTCTCTGACTTGCTGCAAAAATTCATATTTTCCTATGAATTCTCTCCATTGAAGAGAAAGGTTTAGAAAATAGGTTATGCTCAAATGAACCAGTGTTACTCTTATTTTAGAAATTTCTGCAGTCTTACTTGAGACCTGAATCTTCAGTCAATAGGAAGAAGTTAACTGGTTATATGCTCATTTCTATTTGTACAGGAGATGACTTCTACTTAGTGCCAATGGATGCAACAAAATTACTAAGCCTACAAAATGCTTCAACTTCAAATATAATTTGCATCCTCACAGATCCTCACAGGAGGTGAGAGGCTTCATACCAGCTATGAACTGACTGCCCACAGGAGTCTTCCGCCTATTGATTCCTCTCTGAAATTCTATGAAATATAAGCTTTCATTTCTACCCAGGAGAACTTTTACAATCTTTTCTCCAATGCTTGATGAAGGGTGTTTGTTCCCGAAAGCTTGCCATTAAAGACTTTTTTTTTGCAAAAATCCTGTTGGTCTAATAAAAGATGATATCTCTACTACAAGTCCTGACTGCCATTTCAACTTCAAATATAGCTTTTTTTTTTTTCTTTCAGGTACAAGGTGATCTCTTGCTGTTAGCATTCAGTAATAGACCTGCATCAGAATAAAAATCTTGTGAGCCAAGTTTGAGCTCCAGAAATAATTCTCTCCCCCAAGGTAAAAAGGAAGGTTACAGGCATGGAAATGCTGACAAAATTTAAACTATTGTCTATAATGTCATGAATATACTTCAGTAATTATGGTTTAATTGCCAGACTTGTCTATAAAAAGTGAAAGTACCTTGAGAAACAAATGCAGAAAAGAAGCTGAACAAAAGTGCCTGCAGAAACTCCTCAGCTTAAAACTACACTTAAAGACTAATTTCACCAAGCAACTAGAAAATGAGCAAGTTATGAAATGTACCTCTGAATTATACCATCTTAATACTTTAGTCATTCACTAAGTAATCAGTAGAAGCAAAAATGTCAGAAGACTTTTAAAATTTTTTGTTCCTAGACTCTGGATTCCTTCCAATCTCCCAGAAAAAGCTTGCACATAAAATAAGGGTGTCAGAAGGGGCAAAGAGAAATAAATGCCTCTTCATCCAAGGGCTCAAGTGGAGGGGATGAAAGCAAGCAAACAATTCTAGAAGTCCAGATCAGGACGATCAGGCGGGGGTAATGGAAATGCAGGGAAACATGTAATCCAGATTGCATATTTGACAATATTCTGAGGCAAAGAGAAGCTGTCCAACAGCTCCTTCCAAAAACACCCAGCACTAAATCTGGACTAAGAGGATTGGAGAAGAGCCCCCAGCAGAAAAGAGAACCCAAGAAGAACATACTGCATTCAAAAGCTTATCTAAGGCTAACCCAACAAAAGATGTCAACCACAAAAACCCTTGCATCTTGCAAAAACCAAGTTATTTGGCAATTTTGAGGTCCGCAGTCAGGAGGAGGAAAAGAAAAGGTATGAGAAAAAGAGATGCCAAAGTTAATGAATCACCACTACTTCCACCTCTGTGGAGGGATATGAGCTCCAGCACAGCAGGACTGGAGTCAAATAGTGCAGAGAAGATGAGAGGGAGGGCAGGTAAAACATAATACTAATGGTTTTTTTAAATGCGTAGGGGTTCCCCTGCCTCCCCCCTCTTATTTCAAATGAGGGTATCAAATTGGTACCCTTGTGTGTGTACATGTGGGCAGAAAATACCCTGTATAACTAGAAGACTTGGTATGTGAAGATAAAGCTCTATGACAAAGTTCAATTTTAACTATAACGTCGGAAAGACATTTCATTGTAGTCACCTACAAAGTAAACAAGAACTATCCCTCTAGTACCTGTTTATTTGGAGGGAGGGTACTGGACTCCACCCACATACCCCCCATCCTTTTCAGACATTATAAATGTAGCACCTCAAGCCCAAATGAAACACTAATGCCATTCTTTGGGGGAGAGGAAGAAAGAGGAGGCAGTATTCCTGGTTCACAGGTTCCCCTTCTCCTTGATTTGCAATAAAAGAAGCAAGCCTAGTAGCCACCACCCTACCCCATTTCACTTCATGCCTGTGGGAAAACCAAGGAAAACTGCATATGCAGCCACAAACCTACAGTATTACAGACTCTACAAAATATGGCACCCTTAGTTCAAAAATAAAACACTGCTACATGAAAGGTGTCTAATCCTTGTACACACTGTTTTAATTCTCTAGCGCACATTTTGCCAACTGTCCTTGTTCGCATGGACCACATTTTATTCTTTGTTTTAATACCATGCAATAAAAATGTTCAGGATTACAATTTCATACTATGAAACAGAATATAGCAAAGCCCCTTCCCCCTTCCAATCACAAAGTACATATGGCAGTAGCTTTATACACTGGGAATTATTTGTACAGTGTGCATGTGAAGTATTTCAAGACTGCACTCAAGTGGTCTCTTCAGGCCTCCCTCAGCTGAACATCCCCCCGATGGACTCTGTTAACTGCCCTTGACTGGCTAGGCCATTTCAGTCGAGTCTGTCCACTTCTCCCTACTGGCAAGGTTCCCCTTTGCTTAAAGTGTCATAAGGGAAGCACAAAGCAGCAGGAACATTTGATTTGTTGAGGTCCAGCATAGTCTCCAAGCAGTGACACAATCTTTCATCCCCCAAAGCAGTCATCCTATGTTTAGACAGTAGTTGAATCTTTCCTTGTTGCAACCAAGCATCCAATATATGGCTTCATGAGCCAGAGCCAGCAGCAAAAAAATGAAGCCATGTCCTCAAAAATCACTACTGTCATTTCACCAACATAAATATATGATGAATGCTTATATCATACCATATTTTCCTGCATACTGCAGAATAATATACACCTTGTTTGACTAGCAGAATAAAACACCCTCAATCCCTTTCCTTGTTTAAGTAACTGAATATCAACAGCTAGGGAGTAGAGCCTGCTCATTGCTCTTGTTCCTGGGTCTGTGCAGATTTTACTTCCACTTTTGCCTATAACAGGCAGAGACTGCTCTTACTGTATTTCTCATGTATAAAATGCACTCTACAATTTCCAGACAATGGTCTTTGGGAAAATGTATCTGTTGTTTGCAAGGAAATATGGTATTCTGAGAAAATCCTGTGTCCCTGATGATAAGAACACATCACATCTTCTCCAAACCACCTACATTAATATCAGCAAAATCTGTCTGACGATCCACCAGTATTTGTATAAACAAGGGTTTTCTTTTCCATGACTGTAGTCCTACCATTTAAAAAAGGTTAAAAAAAAAATACAGTAACTTCATGTCTAGCCAATGAGATGAAATTTAAAAAGTATAAGTCTAACAGAATCACGAAATCGATATATTCTAATGCCAGAACAAAGAATTTCCATCTTAATGTCAAAGCAGGCCGTTTCATGCTTAATGCATCAGATACAGAAGCTGCGTAGTGCTTTCCTTTCCACAGCTTAGTTTCCAGAATTCTAGATTCCAGAGAAGCAAAGAAAAGCTTTAAACTGGATACTGTTGAGCTTCAAAGCTCGCAGCAGGAAAAGTAAAGAACATAAGAACCATACTGGGCCAGATCATTGGTCTATCTAGTCTAGTATCTGGTCTCCAACAGTGGCAGGAGTAGATGCTCTGTAGAAGAGCACTGAACCAGATCTCAAGTGATCTCTCCCCTACCTGCTTAATAACTATTCTCCAACTATTTGGGTTGGTCTAATAAAAGATAGATTCACCCAAGGAACCTTGTCTGCCTATGTCCTTAGACCAACACGGCTACAACCTACACCCTCTCCCCTACTTGTTACCCTCCCTGGAAGTCACCATTATTTGGTTTAGAGATACCAGAGGAAACATCTCCAACTGTTCTTTTTAACAGCTATTGCCGTATTTACTTGAATACCAGACGACCCCAAATATTTATTCGAGTAAATATTGCCATATTTACTTGAATACAAGAATAGTTAGATTCTATATATGGAAAATATATATATTTGTTATAATTTTCCCCATGTATAGAGTCTAATTATTGGAGGTTTGTCTTGTATTTTCCCCCTCCCATTGCTACAGCAGGGAAAACAAGTCTGGATGGTCAGGTAGCCCATTTCCCTCTGAAGTTCCTTTTCCCCCTTCCTTACCATCAGACCCTGCTCTCCCTGAGCACATGGGAAAGAACAGCAAATTTGGAAAAACAAAAAACACAACCCTACCCCCCCCTTGAAATAAACAATTTACCATAGAGTTCATCCAGAATTGATGCACTTCACCTTTTTTTGAAACTACTGAAAGTTTTAGCACAGGTACTCCATAAATACACTTTTAAGCAGCACTTTAGAACTTATGTGTAGTACAAATTGTGCATATTATTCCAAAGCCAAAAGGCTCATGATTTATCATATAGTTAGTTGGGCTGGGCCCTAGCAGAGTTGACAGCATTTCAAGCCAGGGTGACCCCACAGCTCAGGGCTGGTACAGGGTTCTGGTCCTGCATCTCCCATAATGTAGTGAAGTGTGCGTGCGCGCATGCGCACTCCAGATACCCCCCACAAAGGATCCAGGTGTTAATTAGCACCCCCTCATATTTGGAATCAGGTGTTCTTGTCACAAGTCCTGGGACACTCCAGAAATTTACACACAGATGAGGTACAGGACAACTTGGTCGAGCTCCAGCTCATGGACAGCAGGACCACGCTAATCATATACAACAGACTGCGACAGGGGCTGACAGGGATTCTGGGTGAACTGTTTGGGGACCCATTTAATGATGATTTTTGCCAGACATTTATGTAAGGGTGCACCGATAGCAATTTTGGGGGCCAACACAGATAGCTGATTTTTAAGGAGGCATATCACCCAATACCAATCCAATTTTCAATACAGCTGCGTGCAGTTGGCAAGTCTACTGTGGTGGAAAGGGAGGGGGCAGGGAAGAGGCATGGGGGTGCAGATTAATGTCGCCGCGCTGAGGGAGGGGGCAGGAGTGGGGCGGACGTAGGACAGAGCCGCAGCTGTCATGGGGGCAGCTCCCACCGCTGCTTGTGGGAGGGCATGGAGGGGAAGGGTGTGTGCCCTCTGGATCGGCATGGGGCAGGCAGGCTGGAGCCAGGGCTGTGCAGGGTTCTTCTCAGCAGGGGCTGGGTTTGGGGCAGGCTGCAGCCATTCCAAATTCTGCCATAGCCCTGTTCCCAGCACTGCTATCGCCTGCCCGGCGCAGCCCCGGCTCCAGCCCCCCCCCCCGCCCCCCCCCCCCCCCAGGGGCGGGGGGGGGGGGAGGGCACTCCCCCCATGCCCTCCCAGAGTGCAAGCAGCAGCAGGAGCTGCCCCCCCTACCCCCCCAAGCCTCCCGAATGAGCCACAGCTCCATCCCACGCCTGCCCCACCCTGGCTGGGCAGCACCTGCCCCTGCCCCCTCCATGCCCCTTCCCTTCTACCACAACAGACTTATCAGCTGCACAAAGCTCTGCACACTGCCAGGCTCTGCTTCTTGCTGCCTGCATGGTGCGTGCAGCTGCACATGCACCTGGGCATTTATCAGGCAAATTATCGGCCGCATTGGGCCAATTTCCAATACAGCCAATTTTCTTTATATTGGTACCAATCCCCTATCAGACTGATGTACCGGTGCACCTCTACATTTAAGGCTGGTGAAAAAACAGGACTCATTAAAAACAGGAAAAGAAAGGCACAGCTCAGCTGTGGTAGTAAAGAGAGAATCTAAACAAATTCAATGTAGTGGCTCACCAGGACTTGAAAAAGAGTGTGTGTTGGGGGGGGGACGGGGACAGGTTAAATTAAAAAAAAAAACAAACAAAAAACTTTGGATATTTTTTAAATTGGAGAAAACCAGGATCCCTGCTTATTAGCAGATGTCTACTCTTTAAAAATAAAATGTATCTGGGTACATGTTAGTTTAGTCCATTACAATAGAGAGTGAATTCTGCTTAATGCAAGTTACTGTATGTGATCCCTGAAGTTTACCATGTTCTATTTCAGTCCCCCTCCCACTACAGCAAGCACAAAAGTAACTAAACAGGTCTACAGAGGAAACATTTGCAAACATAGCATGGTTGGTTAGGACCATGTTTTGGCAACACTTCTATAGGTTACAGCTTTTGCCGGTAAACAGACTGTTATATTGACAGAGAAGTATTTTTTTTGCAGCTTATTCTTCTTGGAGAACCAAGAGAAGCAGAGCAAAAAATGATCTATACCATACATTTGCCAGTATAACTAGACAAGTCTTGTTATTACTGGCCAGCCTCTTCTGGCATAAATCTGGCCTAAGAAAGCCAAGTTTAGAAAGGCACATTTTTTGCAAATTTAACTACATAGCACTGGAGTCCAAATATTTTATAGCAAGTTAAAACTGCATAAACTTCAATACTTAAAAGAGTTTATTTTCATCCTGGGCATATATGTATCAACTTCTTTGGAGCCCTGCACCCTGGAATTTTGCATGAACTAAACATGGACTTCTTCAAAGCAGGCAGCACCTAAAGCAGTGGTTCTCAACCTTTTTAGGCTCAAGGCACCACTCATAAAATGCCAGCTCTTCGTTTTCACTTGTTTTGACTACATAAAAATAGATAAATTATGCTATTGCAAAGCACTCAGAAAGACCACAACAGGTCAGAATTTTTTTTTTTTTTTTAAACACCATGGATTTTTATTTGAAATCTCTGGATTTAATCATGTGAATCATGTTTGCACACTCACCGGTGCTAACATTGCATGGCACCCCATGGTGCCCTTGAAAGGCTCCCTAAGGTGCCACAGCTCCAGATTCACTGGCCTGAGCACTGCTCCTGTGGTCCCCAAACCAACAGGACTCCCTGCACAGCTGCCCCCCAGGTCCCAGGCAGAGTGGTCAAACAGCAAGCTAACCCAGGCATAGGGGGGGGGAGGGGCAGGGGCAGAATCACTCCTGACCCATACTGCAGACAGTAGCTGCGGCAGCATGCAGATTCCTTCCTCCAACCAGCTCACAGGCAGAAGGGGAGATGAGGGAGTTAAGGGAGCCAGGGAGGGAAGAAGAAACCTGCATGCTGCCACTAGTGTCCCTGCCTGAGCCAGGCTCCTGGCACAGCTAGTCCCTGCAGCACTGAGCAACAGCAGGTCAGGAGTGGCTCTGGGGCTCTCCCTACACCCAGATCATCAGGGAAAAGCAAGGGGGGGGGAGTATTAAAATTTTCCATGTGTAGCACCTAATTATTGGGGAGAGAGGTCATCTTAAATTCAAAAGTCATTTGGATTGGAGTAAATATGGTAATACCCCTGCTTCCTCAAGCTGAAAATTCAAGTTTTGCATGGTGCTGCTGTTAGAATTTGACATGTCATGTGGCAAGATTCCCTACTACACCCTTCTCCATGTCACTTTTTCGTTTTTAAATTACGTGGTGAGGTACTTCTAACTTGGAACCATCTTCTGTACACAATTCCAGTTTCTTGAACCATGAACAAAAAGGGTTCCAATTGTGCTTGTCCATTTGGACCCCAACAGTTGATTTCCAAAGCTAAAAGGCTTTTAACTACCAATCAAAATAATCAGCAAGTTATATTAGTGCTAAAAATGTTATTAAATTGAAACAACAAAACAAAAAACCTACACATTTCAGCATGCAAAATGAGGGGAAACTCTCTGAACTGATTCCTGTTTCAAAGCACTGTATTTTCAGTTCTTTTAAACTAGGAAAAAAATATTACTGTTTGGGACTTCCCCCCCTATTATGGGCTTTGTACATTCCCTGGCTTGCATTTAGTCTTTTTGTGCTGTCCACTTGACACACACGTATTTAAAAGTCATATTATGACAGTGCAAACAAATTTGCCACTTATTTTCTTATTCAGTAGAAAGGAAAAGTGAGGCATGAAGCTTAAAAACCAGAAATATCACAACCTAGTATGAACTTCAGCTGCAGATCACTAGCAAAGAAAATTTTTACTTCTGGAGCAATACTGAAATATACAGACAAGACAGTCTCTACCCTAAATTATCCCAGTCTCCAAAGAACACCAACATTAAAAGAGGTGCAATTCTCCTCAGGATGAGTAGATGAGTTTGCTTTGGGGTTTGTTTGTTTTTTGGTATGTGTGTTTGTTTTTGTTTTATATTACAGTAAAAGCTTTGTTATCCAGGACCCATTGGGAATGGGGGTGCCAGATAACAAAATATGCTGGTTAATTGAGAGGCCCGAACAAGTCTTTGCCTATTTGGGCTGCCGCTTCTCCCGCCGCCCCTCCCGCAGCATTGCCAACCCTCCCATGGGCCCTGAGGGACAGGGAGATGGGCCCCGCACACCCTGCTCTGCCCCGTGCCATGGGGGTCCAGAGAAACCGGATGTGCCACAGTGGGCACCTCCGGTTTCATTTTACCTTACAAGACGGCATGCCAGTTAACAGAACATGCCAACTTCTAAGGTGCCAGTGAACAGAGCTTTTACTACATATGTACAAACTTAATTAACAGTAGTAAGAGTTTAAACATTTGCCTATCTGTATAACAGATTGTAGAAAAGTGGATTTTAAAGCAAATGTTTTAAACTAAAAGTAGTTCATAAGTAAACAAATGAAAGAGTAAGGCAACACTAAAGAGACAAAAGGAGCAAGGAGAAAGTTTGCTTTTTCTTAAAGAGAAAGTGTGTTTCAAGCTGATTTCTGAGGTGCCAGTCTCTACCATTCTAGCAGTGGTGCTTTAAAACTTGAAGACAGAACTTAGAGAAAATGCTGCTACAAAAATTCACAGCACCTAAAAAATGCTAAGGGATTCCCTTTTAGTAAATTTGTCAGTTTGGCCCATTCAAACAAAATAATTCTGCACACCTAAATGCAAAACCAGCATCCAGGAACAAACAACACATGGTAGGTACATGGGCTGATGGAATATAACCTGAAAGGCAAAGTCTTTGAAAAGATTCAGGGACCATTTATAAAGAAATATCCTGGCACAACGTTGAAGAAAAAATCCAATTTGATACTTGGATGCAGAAGCAGGAGTTGTGTGTAGATAGAGTAATTCTATGTTCTGGTGTCAAGATTTTTAATGAGCAAGTTGAAAAAAAGAGAGAGAGACTACACCAGAAACGACCATATACTTATTTGAGGGCTAGAGAAGGTAACTTATACTGAACCAGCATGACCTATTTGTCATATCAAAAAGATTGAGAAGTAACATACAGTGTTTAAGTACTTCCACACAGAGAAACATCCCAAGCACTAGAGGATACCTAGAGCCAAGTGAACAAGCAATGGTCAGATAAACTCAAACAGGAACAAGCAAAATTCTAACAGGGAAAGTAATTAAACTATACAAGCGGCAGGTTCTCCATCACTTGGCATCTTCAAAAAGAAGTTTATGCTTCTGTTCATCGCCAAACGACATCTATAATCACCTAGCTTATTCTAATGGTCCTTTAAGCTTAACTCCAACGTTTGTTGTTTTCTTGCAAGTCTCACAGATGCTTGACACTTCTGGAGCCCCAGCTTCTGAAGTCACAAGTGTCAGGTTTCATTTACACTTTAAATGTTAAAGTATCTACAGTACTCATCAACACAGAAAGAAACTTGAAAGTAAACTCCCTAAATGCTCAAAATTCAGATGACAATAAGGAGCAGCAAATTTAAAAGCATCATCTTTTGGGGGCCTTGATTTCTGAATGCATAGTTGTCAATGCTGAATACACAGATGCAAGAATTTTGGGGCCTGCTTCTCCTACCCTAGGAGCACTGTTAGAGATCAGTAATTACAAAAAAATAAATTAAAGAGGAAGTCTGCAATAATTAACAGCTGTCTAAAGCATCTGCTGATAACACCTACCTACTGTCTTGCAGCATGTGGTTAATGATTAGTTCTACTTTGCAGATTTCTTCAAGAAGCTCAGGTCAGGTAGCTGTTTGAAAGACAAGACATTTTGTTGATCATGTTATTTCACATGACAGCTAGATAGTTATCATCTACAGTTTTCTAACCTTCTTTTGCCTTTATCTGTCAGCAAGCTAGGAAGTAACTCAGCAAACCTCTATCAAAATCTTACCTGTCTACATTTGCAGATGCAAGCAGGTAAACAGAAGCCATCATACCAAACAAAACCAGTGATCCGAGGCATCACAGATGCTTCAGAAAAAACATGTGCTAGACCCTCAGCAACAGCTCTTTTGAACATAATATCCTACCAGATAAGTGCACTAAAAGCCAGATGAATCATCCAATCCAGTTTCTGCAGCATATAAATGCATAAACGTTACCTGCGCTTAAGATACAAATAATGACTGTTGATAATAAACCTTCACTAAACCCAAATTACAGGTTACTATGACATGAGCCAACGGTTTGACCTTAATACACCAGGCAAATGCAGTGGAAGGGAGTAATATCTTTACCTCCTCCAGCCTTGCTTACGTATTTCCATATTAAAGGAGGCAAAACTATTAATGGCACAGCCTAATACATGGTGGAACATACTGTATAGTGCATTAAGTCTTTTGAAGTTTACAAAAATTGATAATTACTGGTAATATAAAATAGCAAGAATCCTACAGAAGGTTCTAAGCCTAAAGAGTCAGCATATAAATCACCCTACTTGCTCTATGTTGCAAAAGCCACGGTGCAGAAACTCAAGCCATTATTAACCACCACATGGATTTGGAAAAAAATTCCCCCTCCCCCTTTAATGTGGAAAAAGTTGTTAACAAATTCAAGTGTGAATTTAAACAGTGTATGCTTCAATGGGAAAGTACTACCACAGATTTATTAAGTGCCAACACTGCTAAAAGCAACAAATACCAGCACAGTTAAAGTTAGTATGCCTCTTCAGGTTTTGACTACATAGCAACTCAGCTAACTACAGCTATGTTTAATACTCTACATTTCAGTTAAACTGCAAGTCTTGGAGCATGGCAGAAAAGGTTAAAGATTAACAAGAATATGGAAAGTGTTTCTGGACCCTTTGCTTCTTAGGAAGCTTAAGATTGGAAAATCAGCAGTGGATAAACATTGAACAATGACCTGACAAAAAAAACAAAACAGTGCAACTTTTGCATTTCAAAGTGTTGCCTCTCATGCTATTGCAGCTTTACATCCAGGTTTCCTCAGGTTCCTTCCACTGACTGGCTTTGCAGATTAACTTTCAAAGCTAAAAGAATAGCTGTTATTTCATGTACGTCCCACTCTTTAAGGAATCATGGGAGTCTGAAATGGTGCTACTGCATTACAGGACAGTGTAGAATAGTTTACTCTATCATTTACAATGTAACTTATTCTAGAACTGAGATCAACCTTGGAGCCCATGATGTTTTTACCCCAGAACCAGAAGCCCGGGGGGCCAAAGAAAACCTGTTCCAAGCTCTCAGCTAACAGATTCTGAATAATTTACTGACTGGACCTGATCAGAAGCTGGATAAAAAAGATGACCAGTCTAGAGAGTTTGATCATGAATCTTTCTTTGCTCTGAAATTACATGTTATGATCTTTCTACCATATAACAGGACATGGGAAAAAACCCAACAAGCAAGGTAAGCAAGTAAGTAATCAAGCAAGGTAAAAAAGTTGAGTTTCAAAGCTTTTCCTCCTTTTGGGAAACACAAGAATGAAAATACACAGGACTCAACTCAGTCTTCTGACAATGTTTAGACCACTAAGGGCCTACATTACACAGAGGGCACTCAGATGTTCTTGTTTATCAACATTAAGAAATCTAGCACCACACAGATACAAGCAAATGCTTGTTTCAGATCCTGAAGTAGCAGTGATTACCTGATATGCTTCAGGTTACAGCTTTCCTGGCTGCTCTTTCCATTTCTGTCCAAGAGTAGACTAACAGTGAAATAAGCCCTCGTATAAAATGTTCCTGTACAGGTTGCCCTCACTTTATGCTGTAGATATGTTCCTGGAAAATGGCACATAACTTGAATTCGCATAAAGGGAACCCACTCTACAATATAACAAATAGGGATATGTCCCAAGATCTTGATTATAATGACCCCCAGACCCATTTCTACCACTTCTACAAGACAATTTTGGTACTCACCAACACAGGAGTGGGCAAAATACAGCCCATGGGCTGTATCCGACCTACCAGGCCATTCTCTCTAGCCCGCTGAGCCCCTAAAAAATTTAGAAAATTAATATTTATCTGCCCCTGGCTGCCCATCAAAGATGACAGGAGCCAGAGGCAGTAGGAGCCAGGGGGAGCCAAGCAGGACTCAGTAGCAAGACCAGACCAGCCCTGCCCCGCCCCGCCCCACCACACCACCCCTAGCCCCAGCCAGAAGCTTCTGCCTAGCAGA
This sequence comes from Alligator sinensis, assembly GCF_000455745.1. Classification (NCBI taxonomy): domain Eukaryota; kingdom Metazoa; phylum Chordata; order Crocodylia; family Alligatoridae; genus Alligator; species Alligator sinensis. Next base: position 1,701,894 of record NW_005841950.1, on the reverse strand, counting down.
GGCTGCTGGAGCCTTCTGGCCTGGGGGCCCCTGAGCTGCCGCTGGGAACCATGTGGTGCCAGAGGCCAACAGGCAGGGGGGAAATGGCTGCAGCAGGCTGGAGGGAAGGGGCAGTGAGCAGATGCACAGAGCACAGCAAAAGCTGGGTGGAAGCACAGGGCCCACGCTGGTGCCCCGGGGCCAGAGCTGGGAGGGCCCAGAGAGGGGTGGCAGGAGCATGGGGCTGGGGTGCCAGGGACTCTAGGAAGCCAGGCTGACTCCCTCCTCTCTTTCTGCTTGAGCAGCGCAGCCCAGCTCTGTAGAGCCAATGTCAGCCTGGACCCCAGCACTCCTGTTATCCTGCTTTGGGCCCCGCCAGCACTGGCCCCAGTGCACCGTCGTGGGTCCCGCGTTCCCATCCAGCTGTTGTTGCGTGCCGTGCACCCACTCGCTACCCCTTCCCCCCCAGCCTGCCACAACCATTTCCCCACTCCCCCGGTGCTATTATACTATCACTTCTATGTACACTACACACAAACACATGGAAATCTGGACAAAAATATTTCTTGAAATTAAATTAATGAATGTTGTAGTACGTTTTATTTTTACAATTACAATTTGGTATTTTTATGGGTCCGAGGTGGCAAACCCCCTTGCTGAAAGGAGTAATTCTGGGGGGCAAGGGAAGGGACTTCTGGTGGCAAAGGTCGGGGGTTAGGGGGCGGAACCTCTGGTCCCAAGACGGCGACCAGGGGGTAAGGCACCTGTCAAGAGGCGGAGCTACCCATGCAGCCCTCGATGGCTTGTCAAAACTCCGTAACCGGCCCTCCACAGGAAATAATTGCCCAGCCCTGTACCAACAGCAGACAGTACACACAAGCAGAACACTATCATAACGAGGATGGCAGCTCCAGAAACACATGTTGCAGACAACTAGCAAGGAGCACAGATCCACACAGGAGACTATATTTTGGTGCGCGTCACTCCCACAATGCACCACACAAAGCAGCCGACTGCAGGCTTCCACCACACTGATCGCATAAGAGTGAATCTACCTTGCATATAATTAATTTTTAGTCTTAAAAGGGTCATTGCATAAGAGCAAATTTGCACATACAGAACTTGCATAAAGCAAGGGAAACCTGTATTTTTGCAAAGTCTGGTCCACCTCAGAACAAATTAACCTGAAGTCCTGGAAGTCTGAACCAGTCTTGAATGTGCACATTCAGCATTCTGAAATGTGAGAAAGCAAGCATTTCTTATCCACAAGTGCAGTCCACAAAATGCAAAAAGCTGCACTGAGTATATCAATTCAACAGAAACTCCTGGTCACAAGGATTTTCTCAGATTCTGACTCCTCTTGAGCATCAGTTAAGAGGAGAAGGGGAAGTCTCTGGATAAGAAACAAAAATAATGGAGCTGGAAGCAAGAAAAGGTGATTAAGAAAAGAAACTGAGCAGGATTGTCCTGAGAAAGCAGCAACATAAGCTTTACTAGTCATGGGCCTGTGGTAGAAGCCGCCCCAAATAAAATAAAGTGGCTCTTCTTGCGGTTGGACTTGGTGATCTACTGAGGTCCCTTCCAACCCAAACATCTATGAAAAGGAAGACAATTCCCTCCGCATCTTCATGCTCTTCTCAACTACACCATATGGAATTCGTGTCTTTCATTAAGACTTTTTCTCCAAGAAGCAGGATTACCCACCCAGATATAGTCCTTCTGCTCTACAAGAGACACTGATAAAGCCTGGATATATACAACTATATATACACACAATATAGACAACTTGAAAGAAATTCAAGGCCTGTCGTCTCCTTTTGGCCTGTTCTCTGAAACAAACAGATAAGGCTCTGATAAGAGAGCTGAGATGGTAGCTGCTGTTTACCCAAGCTGCAAAAAGCAACTAAGGCATTTGCCTAATAGAGAACAATCAGGGACGGAACATGGAAGTCATGTATCTAAGTGTGCAGTCACCTCCCCAGATGACAACCAAAACCTGCACTGGTAGTACTCCTACTACAGTACCTCTAAATAAAAAGCCCCGTTCTAAACATGTAACAAGCTTCAATCATGCATAGTTTTTTTAATTCACACAGAAAACCCGATTCCACATGCATCCCCCCTCTCCAAGTTCAACAGGAAATGGAGGAAAAACAAAAAGAGGTGAGTGGGTGGGTTATGATAGACAATATAAAGAATTCCCTTACCACTCTGATGAGGGAACTCAGAACAGCAAGATCATCACAGGATTCTTAGCAAGCTAATGCAAACCATGCTGACATACCACTTTGTTCCACCCCCATATTCGCCTTCAGACATTTCTAGCAGGTCAATTTAGAAGAATTAAGTCTTGTTCAGTTAAAATGTCTGATGGCTGTTGCTAGTGGAAACAAAACTATGACTATCTACAACACATTAGCAACCAGCTACAAAGAGTTATGTAAGAACAGATTGGCAAACTGCACTTGCTTGTTCAATCTTTCCTAATAAATCAGATGTGTGTTATATGAAACCTTGTGTTCTGTTACATTTATTCTAAAGCAGGCATGATGTGATTAATGAACATATAAATTAAACTGCAATTCTAGAAGTCTTACCTCAACATGCAAACAGGAAGTGCTGTTGCATTAACTACTATTCCAGGCAGCAGCTGCATTAGATTTGTTCAGAGACAGGTGTACCAAGGACAAAAGATGAACTAAGGTCACAAAAACTATGCAGCAGTTTGTTCAGCTCCTTTACAGCTTGAGGCTTAGCTGCGGTTCACCTAATGCTAACTGTTAAGACAGACCTTTTCCTTTCAGTGATGCTGAGAAAACTGCAAGGTTTCGATATCAAAAAAACCTCTATTCACTCACAGCTGCTTTCTGCTAAAGGGCTCTGCCAATGTTTTGAGACATCAGCATCCAGATCATCTAGATTCTAGAGGCTAAAGTTATGTTGCCCTCAACCGAGTCACTGCCATTAAGAAAAGGTTTTTAAAAAAAAAATGGTTTGATGTTTTGCTTTAGCGCAAACAACAGTACCCTGCACGTCCATCAGCAAGAGGAAGTTGGAACCTAAATCTTTCTAAGGGAAAACAAGTTATTGCAAGTCAGCTACTCAAATAGACCACATGCCCACTCTTACCCTAGCTAGTACCTTATTTTCTGCAAAGAAAGAGTACGCACATGAGCAATTAGGCAGAGCTGCCAACGCTGATTTTACAACCTAGCTTAGCTCATGGTAACTTGTTTGCATGTCTAAACCCCAGCAAAGGCCAAGGACAAAACAGATCTTTGATGCTGGCTTTAGAGATCATTATTTATTAGGTTTATATGTTGCCTGTCCCAACAATGGCTCAGGGCAGCTTACAATCAAGACAAAATAAGTTAGAAAAGCAGATAGGATATCAAGAAGGAAAAAACAAGAGACAGACATGTTTAGGAAAGAGAAAGAACAACAAATCAGAGAATCCACTTTTCAGTCAAGACAAAGTATATTAAGACCATCACAAAGATGATATTCTGGATGCTACCAACAACACAAAGACAACTGCAGACCTGATTAACTCACTTCTACGCAACTCAGACTAGAACAGAAATTTGTGGGGTTGTATATAACATCTACCTTATACACTCTGTTCACATTCAACACTTGTTTGGTTTAAGGAAAGTTTAATACCAGCTATATGCACAAGCACAGAAGTGACAGGACTGGTAGCATCCAGCTAGAAGCCAAACTGTCACAAGCTCCAATCGGGCTGCAGCCTAAAACTCCTCCCTAGTACCATCTTCATTTACTATCCAAGTTAGGCTTTTATTATAGTATATTAAAACTAAAAACCTTAGTACTACAAAAAAAAATTTAAACTGGGATATAAACAAAGCCTATGAAAGTTAGCTTTATCCAGCAATTTGCATATCCAGTTTCATCTTTCCACCCTTTTCTGGAGAGATTTCATAAGCAGTCTGTTCTGAAAAATCCACAAAGATTGCTTTGTTCCTGGTCAGTTTTTCAGATACCATTTGCCCACCACTTTGTTTTTGCATTGTTTTTGTACTTTTCCAACACATGCACTGCATTTGCTCTTGCTTTTGCCATTCCCTTTTTAGTTGGAAATGGAGGGAAACCTGATCTTCACTAGACTTGTATGAAGGTGAACAAGAGCTCTTAAAATTAATTTGGACAGTCAACCCTAGAGGAAACAATGAAAAAAAAAAAGGGTTGCATAGTTACAGAAGAGGCTTAAGAACATAGGAGCACTGTACAGAAAGGGACCTGGGCTAAAAAGAAAAGAACTCAACAGGGAGCAGCAGGATCATTGATAATGGAGAAAGTGGGGCGGGGGTGACTTTTCTACAAACTCATAGCCACAAAATTTACAAAATATTACAAAAATAGAGGCAGTCTCCATAAAACAAAAGCCAACTCTTCATAAAAACCTGCTAAATAAAGAGTTTGAGGGGGTATTTGCCTGGCAGCAGTGGGTCTATGCTATGGATTCTTCTTGCAGTTTGCAAGCATCATACCTGGTGTTAGTCTGGCATTTGGTAATATCAGACACTACGCTTTCATACAGGATTTCTAGATTTGCATTTAGGTAGTCTTCCAGACTGCAATCCATTGCATCCCAGAATGGACATCTCCTGCATGCTCCCAGACATCTTATTGGCTGTGAATTCACAGCCAATTACCTTCGCATTACTTGCTCTCAGCACAGGTCCCCAGGAGTGACATTTGGCTTCCCTTTAGCACGTTCTGCTACCTATTTTAGCACCAGAGATCAAAGTGCCAATTTCTCAATCTAGAGAACTATCATCCTGACCTTCCACCTATCAAGTTATAGAAATTTACCTACAGCAAATATGCATTACTGACCTATCTGTATACTGGAGAACTGCACTATGATGTCCATCTGGATTTTGTTTCCCTTCAGGATGCAGATATGCCAGATAGAAGGTTTACACAACAGGTATTTGACTGTCTTTGGAGTGAGCAACTGTAGCAATTGCCTTATCATGCTTTTCTTACTGAAGATGAATTTGAGCTAAATCACACTATTCTCTGTCCAAACAGCACAGGATGCAACCTCCTGTCACCTCTGTATTTATGCTCAGACAACCTACTTTGAAGTTCAACTGCTCTGTTATTAAGGAAAGTCTGCCGGATGGCAGCTTGGGTCCAGCTCTGAGAGGGGGTTCCAAACAGTTGGCACTGTGTCCGCTTTTGATCCTTGGAACAAAATTTCCCTTTGCATTTACTCTTCAACTGCCATCTGTTACCACAACCCTCTGGGCACAGGTTTCTAACCTGCAGATATATTTTCCTACTTAACCATCATCAGTTTTAAAATTACCTCTCCTGGAACCTGGTAATGGATGCAAGGGAGGAAATGCTTGTAGGATTCAAGCATAGAGCCTTGACTCAGGGAAGATATCACTAGAGAATATCACCTCAAGTACAGTCCTTCACTTTGGGATTTATGTTAGACCCGAATGCATTGATTATACCCTTTCCCCTTTGGAGTCTTCCCTTTTAAAGAGCTCCTGTGGATTCTATTATCTTTACAGCCTTCCAGCTGTAAACTCAAGTGAGTTCATATCATCCACTTCTTCCCTTGTTTATGTCAAAAATCAGGCTCTATCATCAATTAGACTGCATGTTGGTTGGCCACTTCTACTTTCTTTTAGGACACCACTCCATTTCGGATATCACCCAGAAGGTATCTGTGAAATACTTGAGAAAAATCCAGCAGCACTCTGTATACCAAGAGAAACTCTTCAGAAGGACTGCAGACAGTTTTTTTGTAATACTGCGAATGAAATGGAAGTTGATATTTCCATCCTGAAAAAGTCTCCAGTAATAATTTGAAGGCCCAATGTGCATTTGTAACAGGGAAAAGGGTTGAGAGGCTGATTAGGAAGGGATCAGAGACCTACTAATTCTTTCCTGAAAATAGTCAGATCTCTCCTCTTTACTGAAAGAGATAGTGAAATCAAAGAAATATGAAGAGATAGGACTGACTGTTTTGTCTACAACAGAAATAGACAAGTAAAAGATATGAGGTGACTAAGAGGGAGAAAGATACAACTGCCAACTTGTAAAATAGGAAGGGAAAGGAGGGGAAAGAAGGGAGAGAGCAAATTAGCAATTAGTACAAGAAATGAAATGCACAGAGAAAAAAACAGTAAAGCTAAGACAAGCAGTGAAGGATGATATGAAAAGCGCACATTATATTTTGAGAGATTAAGCTGTTGATTTTAGCACTGCCAGTAACATACAACTATTATGTTCTAAATTGTGTAGATATGGAGCTGCAGGTATTTTTCACCCCAGCTGGCCCAGCTCAGCCTGGCAGTGCTGAAGCCCAATACGACATGCTTACAGGATTCCTGAGCACATCCTTAGCAGTTTTATGTTAAATACTAGAATTGCACTTCACATGATGTACCTTTCCACAAATAGATACCAGAGCTCTGCAAAGAGCTTCAGCACTTTGTCACTCATCAGGCTTCCAGAATTGTTTTGGTTTTTTTTTTAAATGCATATAAAAGGTATCCATTCACATTACACCTCCTTCCTCTCCTCTTTTTGAGCTACTACATGCTTTAACAGGGCCATTTACAATATGGACTAGTACACTAACAATGTAAGCAAAGATACCCTTTAAAGATCTTTGGAAAAAAAACATCAACACAATGCTTTGGTTCCAACAGGTTCCCCTCAACAGTTGTGCAAGGAACCTACACTACATTAACTACCGAAACAGTCAATAAAGTCTCCACAACTATGCCAATAAAAGTCTCACATTTTCCAGTTCTCCACTGCGTGTTAAACTCAATTAATGCACCCTTCAGGGATCCTCCTACAGTAGTGGTCAGCAACCTACAGCCTATAGGCTAGGTCCAGCCTGCAGAGCGTTTTGATCCAGCCCAAGGAGATGTGGTTTCAGCAGGGCTGCTTTTCCCCCAGTGGACACAGAGAAGTGACAGCAGCAGCAGGTGGGAAAAAGTGGCAGTGGCAGCTGGGTCCTAGCACCCACCTAGCTGCCAGCCTGCTTCTGACCTGAACTGAGTCGGTCTCACCCACAACCTTTAGAAGGTTCCCAAGCCCTGTCCTAGGGTGCACTGTAGAAGAGCTGGAGGCACATGTAGCATAGTGAGGAAGGACTGCCGTGGAACTCCTGGCTTAAGCACACGAACAAAAGGCTCTCCTAGAAGAAGAGCAAGAGGAGAAAAAGAAAACAAGGCACAAGGCCAGGGTTTATTCTGGGAAAAAGTGTTACAGCATTCTCTATAAAGGAGAGCTCTAGTCCCTATCACCCACCCATACAGAGATTCCTGCAGATCTTGTGCAGCAGATCACTAGATGGTAGGTCACATAAGCACTGCTTGTATTAAATAGCCAAGATACAGCCAATAAGGGCTTTAATTAAAAACCCAGTAAGGCCAATTTTGTAAGCAAACAGCTTCAGGAACACTGCTGCTGCTGCTGCTGCTGCTGCTGCTATCTGACACTTGCATGTTGCTCAATATAAGCCAGGGCTACTTGCTGCAAGTTAATAATGTCCTGTGCTCATGAGGACACACGTTTTATGTTTCTATTAGGTACATAATGATGTAGGCTCCGCAAGTTGCACAGCTAAGCAGAAGGTAGCTTTCCACAAAAGAGCCATCATTAAACAGAGGATTTATCAGACTCACTACTTCCATATTAAATCCCCTCAAATGCCTTGATACTTCTTCAAAAACCTCTATCCTGAAGCAAGAGGTATTTTAACCTAGGATAAAATCTAATTTCATTGAAGCAACTTATTTCCAAACACTAGTCCAGATGCAGAAAGATTTTACATGTACCTTATTTTCCCCTTGCTGGCACAGATCAGGTTTAACACAGCGCATTACAAGAAATAACTGCTTCAAAAATCCTTTGGGTTAAAGTCTCTCTCTCTCTGTACATACAGACTATACCAGTGGGGGCCAATCTTTTGGCGGGCACACCACAAATTAGCCCCATGCCCTCTAAGTGCCACCTTGATCTGCTTCTTGGCTTTCTAGTCCCCGATTTCTACTTCCTGCCCAATCCGGTGCTCTGCTTTCTGCTCCCTGTCCCCTCCCCTGCCTGCCACATGCCACTTGAGACTGATGCTACAGGTTGGCCACTCCTGGACTACATCATGCCTCAATTTTGGTTCTTTGTTCTTCTTGCCTTTTTGTTGTCTCTGCTGTTGCTTCTTCACCGTGTTGCTGACGTGAGGCCCATGCAGCTAAAAAAAAAAAAAAAAGTCTGTTCTGCTGCAACATTACCTGTGTAACTAATCTTCTAGACATTATCCGCACTAGCCAGGGAAGTGCTTCAAAACCATTCATACCCAACTAGGAAAACTGCACAGCATTATTTCCTCCCAGCATAAGCTGAATCAGAAAAATAAGTACAAAGAAAAAAACAGCCTTCCTTTCTCATCCCCTCCTGTGAGAGAATAAAGGATTAGAAGAGAAAAGAGGATGGGAAACAAGAGCCATACAGCTTTTTTCTTTAACTGTTCTTGTATATTCTTGGCGGAAATTTCACATCCTAAAGCACAGGTAAGGCTAAAAGATACCTGGAGAGATAGGAAGTGGAGTTAAAGGTAACCTACAATTTTTATTTTTATTTTTTGTCACCAAGGGAAATGAAGTTGCACATTAAATTCTGGCAATATAGCAATTTATTTATTTATTTTACAACGTCCCCTCAAAACAGATTCTAAACTTACCTTTTTTTGTTTTCAGTCCCGTGAAATTACAGCATTAACGAATGCTGGGACTTCAGAGTAAAAGAGCAGCCAGCCAGCCATAACTGCAAGGATCCTAGAACCAAGAACAGAAGCAGACCATGACTCCCCGGAAGCTAGGACATGATCTCCTCCATTTACAATCAAAGTAAATGATGTGCTCTGTTGTGCTAAAAGCAGGGGTTGACAGCCTTTTGCTATGGACATGCACTCACCACCCAGCTCCCTGCCACTGGCTGCAAGTCTCCAGCTCTTGGAGCACCCAAGCTGCCAGCAAGGTTAAAACACAGGCACAAAAGAGTATCAGGGAGGGCTGTGGAACGGGGCGTGCAGCACAACACAGCTGCTTGCTGTGGGATCCTCTATGTCACCCTGCATCTGGATTGAACCTTCACATGGCATAGGGTACCTATCCCTGCATTAAAGTATAATGTACTATTTCACACTGCACGTGGTCAGATGCCATGGCCAAACAAGCCAATGTTGAAACTAACACTTCCAGCACCAAAATACACAAAGCCAACTAAGCTATACAACACAGGCAAAAATCATGAATGGAGAACTGGCTGATCTAAAACACCAATTTTGAAATGGGGTGGGTTATACATTGACATTTTAAAACAGGCATACCGTTGATAAACAAGTTCCCTCAGTTTGGCAGCTATCTAATAAAAGGTGGTATATTTTCCTACCCAACAATGCATTAACCAGAAGGAAGAATTCAAAATCCATACAACTTAGCAGATGATAAAAGTTATACCCTGTTGAATACTGAACGAGATTATCTTTTCTTTTCTTTTTTTTTTTTTTTGTAATTTAATGGTATGTATAATCATTTCTTTCAAGCTACGTTAAAATAAGGGGGGGTTTAGTCAAAAGTTGAACTAAGTACATTTATAGACTGCCTGAACAATGATTAATAAAACAATAGTGAAACATCATGCTTGCAGTCTCTATGACCCAGCTTGTGAGAATACCCTTCCTTGAAGTCCCCAATGCTAGCCCAATCTCCATAGCTTTCTACTAGTGAGGCAGATTAATTATCGATATAAAAACTTATACCCATATTTCAGACATGGTCATTTATTAACAGAACTCTTCGCCTGGAGTACTGCAGACGGCAAGACTCCCAAACCACACAGCATTTTACTAGTTCACTTAATAGCATGTTCTTGGAAAACTCCCAACCTTATGGAAGCATATGAAACACAAGCTAATCAGGACTTACGTTAATTCTCTGCCAAAGAACATCACCACTAGCACTTGCTGTTCAGCAGTATCAACTAACCAGAACATCTCTTGAGAAGACATAAGAATCTTAAGTATACAGGCATGTGTGCTGACTAGAAAGGCGAAGGAATCTGGCTCAAGACCACAAGCATGTTCGCTGGCAGAGCCTGGATAAGTCCACAGGAACATTCAGACTTTTCCATGGCCCAGAACAGGAAAAAAAACTTTCTACAGCAAGAAAAGCCAAGAGTAAAAACAAGAAATAGGTAGCTGGCTCAAAATAACAGATATAGGCAAGTGGCGTCAAGGAAAACGCAACCCAGTGACCATTACAATTCAAACTAGCTGTCACAGGTATACTATGTGTATTAAGCTTTCACGAATACCCTATTTTATCACATACCACACACTGGCAAATAATACATGAGCTTTGTTTTTTGGAAGGCAGAATGTAGAAAACAAGATTTCCAAAGTCAAAGATGCCGGTCTGACAGACTAAGTCCTCCTGGAAAGTGTCCTGGAAGTGTCTCTCCTGGGATGCCAATCTGGGTGAGGCAGCAGAAACTTCCTAGTGTAGCAAGAATATTACTTCTTTACTGTAAATAATTCCTTTTATAAGTTACTATAAACAAAATATTGCCTCCACACCACAAGTCTCATCAAGGTACTACAGACCACAAGCAGCAAGTCTCACTTGCCCTGACTCACCTCAATTATTCCACTACACACAAGCTACAGTGCTCAAACAATAGATATGGCTGTGAGAAGGTTAACAGGACTCCACCCCTTCTGGTTGCTGGGCCAGAAAGCAGCAGTCACCTTGGCAGGCATTAGAATAGTATCTGCATACTTCCATTCCAGCAAGGAAAAAATCAGTTTCCCCACTTAAGATATACAACCCATTTTGAAGGACTGATTTTGGGGGGTTGGGGAGAAGTGCGTGTGATATATAAATAAATACGGTAAGTGATAAAATTTCATTCTGGAAAATTACTCTCACACACAGACACACACACACACACACACACACACAAATTTAGGCAGAGGCAGTTATGAAACAAGAGAAGCCAGAAGACATCCATGTGAGCTTTTGAGAAAGTATCATTCCTTGGGACCTTAAGTGATGAGTCCTTTTCACCTCCAGCCATTTTGTTTAAAACTCACAAACTGAACTCAGTTGGCCCCAATTACTTTTATATTTGCATAGAGAAATAAGGAAGCTGTTTTCAGTAAATGGGTAACAAGGAACAATGGTTACAAACTGACAGAGCAGATTCAGGTTAGACATCAGGAAGAACTTCTTCATGGTGAAGGTGGCCAAAATTTGAAATGGGCTTCCAAGGGAGGTGGTGTTCTCCCCTACTTTTGGGGTTTTTAAGAGAAGGCTGGATAGGCATCCAGCTGGGGTCATCTGATCCCTCTTTCCTGCCTAGACAGGGGTTCGGACTTGATGATCTGTTGAGGTCCCCTCTGACCCTAGCATCTATGAAAAATTTATCAGCAAAAAGGGCTGAAAGAAACATATAATACAATCCATACATTAGCAAAACAATCTGTTTAAACAGCCAATTGTGCTCATCTGATAAAATCCAAACATCTTGACCTGGCTCCTTTCTTAAAGGTTGTGCTCTAGCCACTTTCCTTCTCACTTATTTGTGTGATTTATCCAGGCTGTTGCTCTGAAAAAAAGGTCTTTTAGGCAGCTTGAGTATTGCCAGCATCCCTCAATCCTCCTACTTGATCCTACTGATCTTGCCACATGCAATCCAAGCGTGGTCAAAGTTTCAAAACCGTATCCTCCTGCCTCACTGTTACTTGGATCTCTCCAGCTTCCCCTCCAATTTCTCCTTCTCCTGCTTGCTCCTATACCGTTCCTCCCACTTGAAATCTGCATTTCACCATGGAAGTCCACTTTTCAGATTAATTTCTATTAAGACTTTTCAAATACAGGCCAAAGAAAAATGTTTTCCCTTCAAGTTTCCTGCTGTTATGCCTCTTAATAGTAAGAGTGGAAGTGTTAGTTTAAAAAAACAGCCACTCATACTTTAATTATATTTAAACTTGGGAGCATTTATAGATATTTGCCAGAATAGCCATCTGCAGTCCTGTCTACAGGAGTATTCCTCCTATGACTACCACCTCCAGAAGACAACCAAGAATGAGAAGTTCCACAGAGAAGTCTATTGCAGATAATATGGTTGTGAAGAAATTTAGTCCTTACCTTTGAACAGAAAGTTATTAGGTCAACTACAGTGCTGCTTTCAAAACTTTGCATTCCCACACTGAAGCATATCACACAACCCCCTTAAATTCCAAGGAGTATGCCTTGATTTCAACTGTACTGCAAATACTACAAGAACGATTAGGCCTTTATTTTGTATTCTCAAAATGACAGTTCCACAGCAAATAAAACCTTTATCACAAGGGTCACATTAAACCAGCGTGCCACTATTAAATATCCTTAGTACATGCAACTGATTTAATATTTCTACTAAATCATTGAAACCAGCATCCAATTTACATATTAAATCAAGGTGCAATTCTGAAGCAACTAGGCCCCAGTACCTGGTGAACCTTATTCAGACAATTAAAAGGTACAATTCAGCACATTTGCATTATTCAGTCTTCAACTATGGTCAAATGCAACAAGTAGCACAATAACTAGATGTAGAGTACTTCATGCCAGGTGTGATCTGTTGTCCCCTACTTAAAGCAACGGACACCTTACTTGCAGAACTAACACCAACCTCAGTCTCAGCCACCACTGATATAGGTCTTCTAAGACAGAGGCAAAAAAGGTAAAAAAAATTAATCAGATATAGATCTCTATATATAGATCTACATCTAACTTAACAACTGAATAGGTACTATTACAATATTACTTCAAGTATAGCAGGCCAAAAAAGCAAGTTGCAAGACAAAAGAGCATCTATACTGTTTGACCCAAATCCAAAAAATATCTGGAGCAGCTACATTCTTATAGCCAAAAGGGAGATCAGGATGGTGAAGTGCGAGATGGGTATCTACAGAAGGAAGAAAGCAACAGCAAGTGTTCAGCCCTTGATACACAATGATTGATAACAGTCTCACAACTGAAAAGTGTGTAAATCAGAGAACTTCTCAGAACTGGCCCACTCATGCCAGGAATAACTGCCGAAAAACAACCACCATCACCTCAAGGCTGCTCTATCAGCAGGTAGGATGGACATGTATGAAACTCGCACAGAACCACTATCTCAAAGCCAAAGTTTTGTTTGAAGAGGAATGCCTATTAGCCACCTGAACACATACAACCTAGCCAGCACTTAAACTATTTTGAAGCAGCCAACCTTGCAATATACAATTTTATGACTCGTTTCCCATTTCCAGGAAAGTTATTCAAGGTAAAACAGAACACACCGTCCTGGTAGCACTGACTGTTTGAACTGAATGCTGCAGAAATCCATCATTCACAGAACACTCCTACCCTCTCCTAGAGAAACACAAAAGTGAACGCAACTGCCACACTCATACAATAACCACACCCACAATTCAAACAAGATAGACACCAACCAGCTATTCACCGAGTGCAAGGACACCATTCAGTTCTCAATAACTAGGTTACACCAGCATCTGATTGAACCAAGATCCAAATTGATGGGGTATTCCAGAGAACTTGCTGCCAGCATATTACTGCATTTACTACCATACCCATCCCACACACACTCCCCCCACCCCCCAAAAAAAATCAGCTCCCCAAAATTGAGACACGTGTCTGGAGTGGGAAAGTCCATTTTATCCAATGGAATGAAGAAACAGAAGCCTGGAAACACTGTAATGGCTGCCATGCTTGTTGGACCCAGGGAGGGAAGTGCTGAATTCACTCTTCACAGTCAGAGCTTGTGTTATCCCCTTTTACAGCTGCTGTCCAGTTGGCAGTAGCTTTTGTCTCAGGAGCCAAAAGCTGCTGCCAATTTGGTAGAACCAAGATGGTTAAAATGCTAGGTTTTGCTGACACAGCAAAGTCTATTCTGTCCCTGTGGTCACAACTCAGTCATGACTCCGGGGAAAAAAAAGAAACAACCTTCCCTCCTGCCTTTCCAAAGAAAGGTATATTTCTTATCTACAAACATACAGTATGCAAGAAAATATGATGCTACCCCCTCCATTAAGGATAGCTGGCCACAGATCCTACATAAGCTACTTTTGTTAAGGTTGTTTCTGGATTCCTCAAATGTGATGTCCCTGATCTACCCATACATTTATAGCTGCAAATGTTCTCACTGCCCCTAAAGCAAGAACAGACTGGGTCCCTTTTGGACCTTGTTTACACTGATTCACTCTTGTAATCCAAGTGAAGTTCAGAAAGCTTCAACACCTTACAACAGAACCCATTACACTGGGTGATGTCTTGTTCAGAAGCAGTGGCTCCTGCATAATCTCTGGTGATGTCCAGAGACATTCAAAATATCCCACTTTCACACCAACTCCCTTTCTTACACCAAAGAAAGAGCCAGTAGTAATCATGAAGTAATCTGCCAAAATTAACTCAGGCTTGACTTGCACCTTTTCAAGCCATTACTATTGGCTACATCAGGGGTGGCCAACCTGCAGGATGGCTGCCACAAGTAGCATGGTCAGTCTCTGTGTGAGGCATGCAGCAGACCAGGGAAGAGGACAGGCAGAACAGAGCAGATAGGGCAGGAAGCAGAAAGAAAAGCAGGAAATCAGGCAGCGAGCACAGGAAAGGAAGAAGAAAGCATAACAGCAGACCAGGCAGGGAAAAGAGATTGGTATGGCACATGGGGAGAGCACAGGACTAATTTGTGGCTTGCCCACCACAGTGAGGGCTAAAGGTTAGCTCCCACTGGGCTACATCACAGACTGGATGTTGAGTTGGAAGGCTTTAGATCTGGGGTAACAATTCCTACGTCCTTCCTTAACCAAAATGAAGATTATCCAGAAAAGAGCCTTTGGATAAAAAGAAAGATCCTAGCCATTCAGTACAGCAGCCCCTTGGTGCTGGGAGTCTGGCATCATCCTATACATTGTATTTGCACATGTAAAGTTAACTGAGGTTGCAAATATACAGCCTCCTCCAAGGAATGGCACCCTGGCTCTGCTCCCCCCTCCAGAGTTCAAATGGCAGCATCCTCAGGACACCTACTCATAAGAAAAGTAGTGCTGTGTAGATAATTGCAGTGACAATCCTGGAAACATCGAATGTGATAGTTAGGAACATGTCATTGCACCATTTTATACTTTATTCACATTTGAAATGTATTAGAAACCATATGGGCTATGTGTTACATAGAAAGCAGTCAACAAGGAGCAAGATAAAATGATGCTATCCTTGGAGCTGGGACTCCAGGTTCCATCATCCTCGAGCGACCACCACTAAGAGCAGACTACTGCATCTAGTTTTTCTTCAGCCTTTTAGTTCTTATTTTAGATTTCAAGATCCAGGTGTCACTCAGAATAGAAATTTAGTTTCATGTAGAATTTCTTGCTAAAGACAAAAATGCCTGCAATACAGTGGAAACTGGACCAGATCCTGCTTTTTTGTTTGTAGTGTTTAACCACAAATCCTGTAAGAAAAAAAGTGACTAGCTGGAAGTATTCATCTCCGTTTGGGTTCCTGGTCTAGTAAGAAAGATTCGGGTCCCATTCAAGTCAATACTCTCTCAAGAACCTTGACAAATATTATCTTTGTAATCTTACATCAGCCATCCTCATGACAGAGATTGTGTTCCCTTATCAAGATCTGTTCCTAGCTTGGACAAGGCATCTTGGAAAATAGATCCCTTGTCTTGTCCTAGGAATATTGTGTCCAGGTTTCCTGTGTGAAACATTTGAAATGGAGCTTTCTTCAGCTCTTCATAGGCTTTAGAAAAAAAAAAGTTTATCAAAGCAATTATAGATTTCATAGACATTAGGGCTGGAGGGAACCTTGGAGGATAATGGAGTCCAGCCCCCTGCCACAGAGGCAGGAAGTCAGCTAGGGTCAAAGGATCCCAGCAAGATAGATGTCCAAATGTTTCTTGAAAACATTTAGAGTAGGTGCTTGCACCACCTCTGGAGGAAGTCTATTCCAGACCTTGGGGACTCAGATGGTAACATTTTTCCTTATGTCCAGCCTGAAATGTTCTTGAAGGAGTTTGTGTCCGTTTGACCTTGTCATCACATGGGGTGTTTTGGTGAACAGGCGTTCCCCCCAGATCCTGATGCGTACCCCGATGTACTTATAGGCTGCCACCAGGTCCCCCCCAAGCCTGCGGTTTTCCAGGCTGATGAGTTCCATGGCTCTCAGCCTCTCATCATAGGTCCTGTTCTCTTCCCTCTGATCATACACGTGGCTCTCCTCTGGACTCTCTCAAGCTTTTCCACATACTTTTTAAATTGTGGAGCCCAGAATTGGATACAGTACTCCAGCTGCAGCCTCATCAAGGCTGAGTACAGCAGGAGGATGACATCCTGGGATTTGCTAGAGAATCCCAGGATCTCATCCCCCCCTGGGATTCTCAAGTAAATCCCAGGATTTATGCACTGGCGTGGCATACCATTTCAACAGCCCTCAAATAGGTACAGAGAAGCTGAACAAAGTCACATCACCACCTTTATGCTAAATCACTGAAATGTACTTCTACTTCAGCTACTCATGAAACAGTGTTTGCGCCTATCCTCCAACCAACAATCATACCAATACTGCAAATTGTACGATTCAGAATCTTTATATTACTGTACCAGCTAAACCCTTCTTAAATCATTTGGGCCTTTCACTCACCCCTCAGAGTCAAGTGAGAATAGACATCTAGCTCTTGTTCTGGGAATGATTTGCTTGGTCAAGAGTCTCCTGCTCTTCCCACAGGGGATTTGCTGGGGTTAGTTACCTTTATGGAATAATTCAAAGTTCATCCCTTCTGACAAACTCTTTTTTCACTTCCATCCCTCCTGGTTCTCTTGTTCTGGGTAATTCCCCATTCCATCCTAGGGAAGAGAAAGGCGCCCAGCCATTTCCTGCTAGCAGGTGAAGGACTAAACCTAATAATCCTGTAGTCCAGTGGTGACCAATGTTTCTTGGCAGCCATGCCACAAATTAGCCCCCCTGCCCTCCCCAAGTGCCACTGTGATTCCCTTCCTCTGCCCAATTAACTGCTCTGTTTTCTACTCCCTACCCAAGCTGCTGCTCTATTTTCTGCCCTACTGCTACTGTGCTGCCTGTATCCCGTCTGGTCTGCTGCATCACACACACACACAGGCTGCCCATGTCTCAGGAGACCGCGAAATCCAGGACTGTCTGTGAAATCAACAGAAAACTTAATAAAAATAAAATGCTGGCTCCCCAGTGGAAGTCGACAGTCCTTGCTGCCAGAAGGGGAAGGAGCCAGCTGGCAGGGTGGCACAAAGGACAGAAGACAAGATGGCAGCTGCTCCCTCATCCCAGGCCCACTCCAATCAGACCCCAGGGGTGGGGCTGCCACAAAATGCCTGCAGAATGAGAACTTAACCATTTTTGTGGGTTGATCGCAGTGTAAAGTCCCCCCGCAATTTAGATAGACCCCTTCCCATGTCACTTTGGCACACACAGACCAGGGTGGTCACCCTTGCTGTAGCCTAACTACTCAGACAGAGCAGCCTTAATTCTAGCAACAGCACTATAGCACCACAACACAGATACAGATCTGCCATCTGAGCTACATCAGCTTCCCCATATGCCTGAAGCTCCGCTAGTACCAGAGAATTCCTGATAGCAGAACTGAATCTGCACGGGGAGTTTTATCAGCACAGCACATGTCCAGCCAGCATATCCATGCTAACAGAACTCTATAACGTTGACAAGGCCGTGGACTTCTGTGGTGGACACCTTCATTGTGGAAGTCTGTTTAGGATACATTCTCATTTTATTCGTGGTATTTCAGTGTTCACTGAACAGTCTTTCAATCTCTGATCAAAGCTCCTTAGTGTTTTCAGTAGATAATGACTTGACTTTCTGAATGAATTCTGGGCTGACAAGATGCCCACAGTATGTTGCTCAAAGAGAGAAAGCTACTTGCATCAAGATGCAGAAGAACTCTAGCAAGTTTCAGAAAAACACAGGGTGATCTCTGAATATTTAGCTAGGCTGGAGAGAAACAGATTACTTCAGTTTTCTTTCCTGAGTGCCATTTGCTAATAAGCCTCCCATGCATTTACTTTACATAGAAGATCAAAGAACAAATAAAAAAGTTTCCAGAGCCAGTTGTTACAGAACACAAGTGAACAAAGAACAAGCAAGAACAATACTTTGCAAGTCACACACCTCAGCCTTTTGAATAATTTTACAGGTGATCAACCCAGGCAATTTAAATACCAGCAGTATGAAAGACTTGTATGAACTCTACCCTATTTGCTTAGAACTCAGATTTATGATTGATAGTTGCATTCCAACTACAATTTCCTAAATGTGTGCACAACAAGGAAGTGTTTATTAGTTTTAAGCAATTCCTTTCTAGAGAAAGGAGTTTACATGCTTTCACTTCTAAAAGCTACATTTTTAGTAGGCACTAAGCATTTAGCTTAGAAGACCTCAGCAGCAATCCACAGTTGTTCAGCTCTGATGTGAGTACTGGCAGAATTGTGCTAGAAGGGCTGTGATCAATACAGTATCAAATTTAGAGAATTAAAGCTACATACAGACCAATTCACCAATGTGTACGTGCTTTCCCCAGACACCAAAGCAGCCTTTCTAAAAGGCATTAGCTTATCAGAGACACCATAGGGTTGATTATAACCAGCTAAGGGTTTCATAGATTAAAAGCTGGAAAAAGCAACTGCGATTCCCTGACACGATCTACAGAATGCAAGAGCATGACTTCTAGTCAGACTAAAGAATCCTCAGAAGTTTCAGTGGTAAATAAGCCAACACAATTCAACTATCCAGTTGGAAAAAAAAAAAGAAGTAGGGGACAGTTTATTTTAACTTCAATTTATAATCACAGGATCTTGTAATGACCTTATCCACTATCGAACCACTTCTCCGTATATAGGTGTTTCCTGATCACAATCAAGTTCTCTTAAATCTACTTTGGTAACCCATGTCTGTTAAGTAAAGCTTCACCATAAGGCAGGTTTTCCAGACCTCAGGATGTTCTTGTAGCTTTCTAATGCCACCACCAGGGTTTTTTGAGGATACAATACTTGACATCTTAACTGGACATTACTCCAACAGCCTCACTAATACTACATAGCAGTGCGACGCATCTTCCCGACTCTTCGTCTATGTTGCCCCATTGAATGGCATTAGCTTCACAGAATTAAAAGCCAGAAGGGACCTGATGTTAAACTGGAAACACCACCCTTTGTCAAACAAGGGAACATTCACACTTGTATAGTATGTAAATATCCCTAGAGTGCCAGCCCTAAGCCCAAAGTGATGCTGGCAAAACCATACACCTAGATGTTGCTGCCAGTAAATTTAGTCAGTCTAAACACTGGATTTTTTCCAGAGCTGGATACAAAATCCCTTTTAAACTAGCATTTTCAATACTGTCACTGATGTTGCATCTTTCACACTGTGAAAGCAGGGACCTAAGTACTTCCGATACTATGCAGAACCATTTCAAATTAGAGGCTTTCTAGAGTGAATTGTCAAAAACCTTTCCAGAATGTAAAGCCTCAGACAGCTGAAGGATAGTTAACACTATACTTTAAGACCAGTCCACTCAAAGTCCATGGTTCTGATCCTGGGCCAGGGGGTCAGCAACATTTTTGGGTGGAGTGCCAAAAACACCCACGACCTCAACTTGTAAGATGTTGGTGTGCCAGGGGTGGACAACAGGGGAGCCATGAGGGGCCCAATTCTTGTTGTGGCAGCACAGCCCCAGCTGCTTCCTCACCATCTGACCCAAGGTGCACGTGTACCCACTGCCAGCAACGAGCTAGGCTGGAGCTCCACAGACCCTGCTTGAAGCTTCCCAGCTGTCTGACACAGCCAGCCCAGGCTCTGGGCAGGCCCCTGCTGCCCACCAAAGGCTGTACTGCTCACAGCAGGCAGCGGGGAGGTTGCAAGCAGCTGCATCAGGGTCCATCCCAGCCCGATTTAATCACCGGCAGCAGATGTATGTGTGCCGAGGCAGATGGCAAGGAAGGAGCAGAACTGTGATGCTACGACAAGAATCAGGCCCCTTGCAGCTTCCCCGCTGTCCATTCCAAGGCTCACATGCCAAGAAAAATGCCTTCATGTGCACGCTCTGGCACACATGCCAGGGGTTGCCTACCCTGTCCTAAGCACCAAATTGAATCAGAGGTATCTAAAAGTTCTGGTACAGGTCTCAGCAGTCCCACAATACTGGCATCAAATTAGGTTAACCCTAAAAGGCATCTGGTCTTGAAAGTCGATATCAGCCTTAACTAAATCTGGTAGCATGCAACTGTCCCAGGGAAACAGTCACCCTCCCCAGTCACCATGGGGAACCCTCCCCGTAGTAAGACAGGGGATGAGGGTGACCCACTCACACAAAGAAAGCCCCGAAACCAGAACACACTTACCAATTTCAGGCCAGGAAGCACAGGACGAGCTGTGCCAAGAAGAGCTGCCCAGGCAGTTTGTAAGCCACACTTACTTCCAGTTGGAGCTGGCTCGGGCAGCTGACATCATCAGAGAATGCCACCCGGCCAGAATAAAAGCCAGCACCAGCAGAGATGGAGGGAGATGGTCAGCAAGAAAGGTGCTCCCCACGCTGAGTGTAGGCAGTGCCAGCATGCAGCCGAATTGCCGGCACCAGGGAAGGAAGAGAGGTCCTCGACAGGAGGGAGAACCTGGAGCAGCACTGAGAAACAGCTCAAGCCCTAGTCACAGGGGTTGCAAGGGAGGAGAAGCTGCTAGTCTACTCCCTCAGTTTTTTTTGTTTCTCCTTTTTTCCATTTTGTTCTTTTGGGGTTTTTTTGTTTTCTTTCCTTTGCTTTGGCCAAGGAACAGGCAGTGCTCCAGGAGACTTGAGTAGCCCAAGACCCACAGCAGGCAGCCAGCTGCCCATGAAGAAACACCTGAAGGCCAGGGCGAACCAACCACCCCGGAAGCACAGACTATGTGAAGATCTAGGACTGATGCAACCAGAGGGCAAGCCACACGAAGACCAACTGACTCATCCTGGAGCCTGGAGTATGGAAGGGGTGTAGGGGAGGCAGAGCCCCATGGATACCCATCAGGAGGTGCGACCTACCTGGGAGAGTCCTCAGAAGGGGAACCCACGACTGAAGATTCGATCAAAGTTATGGCAGGAAAGTTTCTGGGCCCCTCCAGAAGTCACAAGACCCCACACAATGCCCAACACTCGGCACATGTGCTAAGGCAGCACATAAGGGCATACTCAAGGTCAGACAGGCACAGCAACCAAGGCAGAGGAGCCTCTGATCAGGGGGCTCTGGGTGATGGTTCACCTCCCACAAGGTGTTTAAACAGTATTTATACTTCACAAACTCTAAAAGTGCCAATAGCAAAAGGGAAAAAAAAGAAAGTAGAGGACAGCACAAGCACTCCAAGCTTGCCATGCATACAATAGTTAAAGGGGAAGTGAGAGGCTGTTGGAGCAGCTACCGTTTTTATACCACCTGAGTCCTGTGTAACAGAACAAGAGAAATGACTCTAGATGGACGCTGCCCTTTAGAAGATTCCACTGCTTGATGGCAGGAGGCATTAGTCTACAAGCAGACATGTGCAGCCTCTACCTAATGACAAATAAGGGAGGGAAATGACTGTATGCATTTACAGCTTTAACTCCATTTTAATGGCAATATGGGAAGTCTACAAGGCCCAGTCTGTGAACGCCAAGCATAGAGGAGACAGTGGCAAAAAAATAAAATAATTTTTTTTTTTAAATGTATTTAATTCCTATGTAAAAAGTAACAAATTCTGGTCTTGTCATACAATTTTAGGCCGTTTCCCCTCAAGCCCCAAATTAACAGTATGCATCCCAAATTAGTTTGTACTTTCAATGCTCAGTCATTTCGCACCCTTTCTGGTCGTGTGAACACTGACATATTTAAGTATTCCATCATTTCCTGTGTTAATGCTAGCATCCACTTTTCAGTTCTTATGAAGGCACTTTGTTGTGCTGGTGCAGTTATTCAAATGGTATGACTTTGTGTCACCACACCAAGTAGCGTCTGCTATAGCTGAAACAAGAAAGTTTAGATGATAACCCACCATGCTCAGTTTAACACACACACCCCCATCACCACCCCCACCCCACCCACAACTTGGGGAACGCAAAATTCCAAGAAGAGAGGCATATATAAGCATTTCACACTTACTAAGTGAAAAGGAAAGATTTGAAATGCACAAAATAAAAGAATGTCAGGCATTAAAAGCCACGCTAGTGGGAGCTAGGAAAACAGAGAGAACCATATTTTCATAATTGCACAATTATGCTGTTGATCTGGTGCTCCACTTGATTGGTTTAGATAAAGCAGAATTAATAAAAGAAGAAATATACAGAAAGAACACGTGAACACCGAACATCTGTTTTTTGGTGTACGCTGAAAAAATGCAGTGCTTCAGAACATTTTGGGGGGGTAAATGTCAAAGTCTGACCAAAACTAACTTATTTACAATGCATACATTCTGCAAAGATCTCAGAGCAGCAATGGAAGTAGTTTTGCATGTCGTCACAAGACTCTCTGGAAATAAGTGCAAATTTACTTTTAAATGCCAGAAAAGTAGCCCCTCTTCAAAGAACTAGAGCAACATTTTACCAAAGTCCTGTAAAGGTATGGGAACTTCTACGCCTACAAATCCCTGGACCTGGATTTTCTGTGAATTAGCAATAGTAACGAGGGATTCTACCGTTTTAGTTTTAGGTTTGTAATTTTCTGGTTTAGCTGTCATTCCAATCAACTTCATGTCTTCTTATGCACAGTAATGGCCTTCCTAAACAAAGATTAAGAAAGGACTGAATTTGAATCTCTGGTCTAGTTTGTGACCCAGAGGCAA
The DNA here is from genome assembly GCF_000455745.1 of Alligator sinensis. Taxonomy (NCBI): domain Eukaryota; kingdom Metazoa; phylum Chordata; order Crocodylia; family Alligatoridae; genus Alligator; species Alligator sinensis. The sequence goes on along the minus strand of NW_005841950.1, from coordinate 1,678,981 downwards.
ACTTAAACTAGAGACAAGTATTTTAATTTGTCCCTTCCAAACTTAGACAGCATAAAGGTGACAAGAAATAAGCAATTTAAATCCCCATTAGCAGTCATTACTATGTGACAGTTTGATTTTCTGCAACAAAGAAACCATGAGTTGAACAAATTGACATTAGAACAGATACCCTGTACCCTCAGATGAATATTTACATTTTAATTACATTCAGTGAACAGCATTAAGGGACCAAGCTAATTAAAATAGGCTACTGTGGAGTTCAGGTCTGATTTTACTGAAACCCAACCTGATTAACCTGATCTCATCTCTAAAACACAATGATACCATGTAGCCTGGAACACAGCAATAGTTTTACAAAAGAAACGGTCTAGCTTTCACAAGTCTCACCAATCAATTTATGTAACTAGCATGGCAAGTTCTACTGACATAACACAGAAAATATATTAGGAAGCATAAGGAAGGAAAAAAAAGACTAAAGAAAACCTGACACAGGAAATCAATGGTACTGTCTCAGAGTACTATGTGCTGCACTGGTCAGTTAAGCTCAAAAATATTATTACAGAATTAAAAGACATTTAGAAAGAGACAAAAAATGAGGATGTAGAAGAGTTATGAAGAGACTGAATATTTGTGATTGTTTAAATAAATAAAAGGAAGGTCATTATAAAAAGGACAATTCTAAGTGATACAGTAAAAAGACTGTGAACATTTCTTCTTCCTGTGCCATAACACAGGAGTCAGGAGACATTCAGATACACCCAAAGTCAATAAAGAATTACCACACAACAGGAAATGTTAAGCTAATTTTCTAGGCAACTAAATTTAGATTCAGTATTGATTTTATGGTTAATCTATAAAGTTATAATCCAAAAGATGTTGACTCAGGGAAGAACTGGCTGATAAGTCACCCCCTAAAGCAGCGATGTGCATAATAGCTCATTAAATTGGAAGAATCAATTTCCAACATTAGTTACATGAGGACACTACACAAAACAGGGAGAGGGGTGCAGGGGAATCAATGCAATGGAAAAAGTGATAGCCCTGTGCTGTGTGGCCACCATTTTTATAAACTGACAAGACCAGGTTGATTAAATAAGACAGGGGTTTTTTTTTTAAAAGGTGAGATGCTAGAGAATGAGGAAACAATTGCCAAGCAAACAGATGTATTTAACAGGGGACTAGGTCTTAATTTTCCCATTTACGGATAGTATAATGTGGAGGTATTATTATGAGGATGTATGGAAAAGAGAAGTAACTATTTGCAGAACACATCATCCAGATGCATACTGCTGGTTACACCTTCTGAATTGGAAGCTACTTCATTACTGTCCAGGGGCATGCATCCTCCCCAATTCTCTGTAGGTAAGAAATTTGTTTTCTACTTGCCTGGAAACTGAATCCAATAACTTACAAGATAAACAACTGTCTAACTTATAACTTTGAGTTCATATGCTGATGACAAAGATGTTTTATTTTTAAACTATGAAATGCACTACTGTGCGGGCCGGGAGCGATCTGGGCCCTTTTTGTGCTCTGCGCGGGCTGTGGCCAGCAGCCCGGGCACGCTGGGTCGGAGAGAACAGGTGACACGCTAGAATTAGGCACGGACGCGTAATGGTTAATTTAAGATTGTTTATTTACACCGAAGATGGTCACGGTGTAGGCTGGACAGTTTCCCAGGCACAGCTCCACTTAAATCCTCGTTTGAGGACTCAGACAATATTCGGATCACTCCCACGGAGCTGTCGAGGCTCCATGGATCCTTTTGTTCACTCACAATTCACTCACACGAAGTTTGCTAGGCTCCGTGGGTCCTTTTGCGCGCAGGGAGAGGGATACGTCGAGGATTGCGAACGGCGACAGGGAGAGGCTAGAGGCTGATCAGACCCCTGTTGCCTGCTTGAAATGCGCTGGGTCCGATAGGCTCCGCAGCGCTTAGAGATCTTCACACAGCGTGAAGTCTCCTCCTCCTGGTGTTCGTGGAGTCCTCCAACTTGGGCGGAAACCACTCAAGCCTTTTATACGGCTAGCAAGCCAATCGCTAGCCGCCACGTGTGAATAATTTAACGCAAGCCAATAATGGGGCTCGAATTATCATATAAATGGCGGGAACTCTTTGCACCGTGCATCTCTGTGCTGCAAAGAAGAAACGCACACTGCAAAGAAAGCTACAATTTGGCGGGAAAATAATTCAGTGGTGCCAAAGCACGCACAAAAACAAAAATCACACCCTTGGGTTGTGACAACTACCAGAGGTCCATTAAGGCTAAAACCTTATCAAGATTAAAGAGGGAAACTAGGTTTTTATATGGATAATTTATAGTGAATGTTAGTGAGAGTTAAGCTATTAACCCTCATGCCACAAGGTTGAATCAAATCATCTGTAAGGAATTTTGAGGAGACCTGTGAAGGACATTCCCATATTTCCAGAAACCCGCATAACAGTTCCTATAATCGTCAGATAACCCAATGTAAAAAATTAAAAATGGAAGCTGATCATTAGCCTCAATCAAACAAAGTCAGTCCTTTCACAAAGCATCAACAATTCTCTACTACGCTGTCCTGAAATGAGGATTCATATCTGTTCAGCTGCAGCATATGCTTCGCTATCTGTTTAACTTAAAATAATAATAATAATAATAATATCACATTTTAGAAAGACAGTTTTGCTTGTCAGTCATTTGAAAACTAGTGCAAGATGAACAGTCCATGTGTCAAAGACTCCCATCTCACATGGCCCACATTACCCCTTTGGAAAATTTCAGCAGATGCTGATGTAAATATTATAATGATGGCACAGCTGTTAAGCCCTCAAAGTACATGATATCTGGTACTTCATACTGGATAGAAATTAGTTAAATGTATTCATCCATCTTTTCCAGTTTGTTAGACAGTCAAGAGACTGGATAATGAAGAGACAGTTGTACTAGAAGAACTACTGGGCTGGAGAGAGGTTACTAATGGAGTTCCACGGTCTTGGTATTCAGGCTACTAAAATGTAGGAGCACTAATTTAACCTGTTGGTTATAACAAGCTGTCAATGTAGAAGGAGTCTGACATGATGATTCACTTCTCATGATACTCCATAGAGAAACTGGATTATTAAGGACTGGAATAATAAAAAAGGATTACAAAATTAATGTTCACTATTCTGGAGACAATGTTGTACGCTCACAAACAAAGGATGTGCGTCATGAACTGGGAGCTCCTTAACTGAAGGGATAGGAGGGGAAAAACCTGTACATTTACTCAGAAAATGCCTATAAACCATCAACGTGAACTGGTTCTGCAAATGGCAAGTGCGCTTCCAAGACATATCAGAGAAGCCTTCCCCCAAGGTACTTGTAAGAACTTTACCTAGAATACTCTGTTCATCATTCTTGGACATGGATGGGCTTACAACTAGAACAGCTGCTGAGAAGAACTATAGGATGAACAGGGGAACAGAGGACTTATCTTGCAGGAAGAAAGAAACAAAATCTTGACTTGTGCAGCTTAGCAAAATAGGCTGAGATGGGAAATTAAAGCTGTCTATAAATACCTCAGAAGGTAAATATGAACCAGGGAAGAGAGCTATTCAGCCTAAATGACAGTGTTGGCACAAGATCAAATGGGTGTAAACTCACCATGAACAAAATGAGATGGTTTCTAATCCTCAGGGCAGTGAGTTCCTGGAACAGTTCACAACTGGAGAAGTGGGGTCAAGAAATCTGTCTGGTTTCCCAATGGAGCTTGCCTAGTTTAAGAAGTTACTGGACAAGACTTCTTTCGATAACAGGACTGGCACTGAAATCAAAAGCTGCTCTTGTATAGGGGCCTACAACATTTTAGGAGCTGGAGCCCACCTTAATGGAGCTTAGCTCCAAGCTTGAGAGACACTTCTAACCTACCTCATGCCACTAGGGCCACTGCTTCTCCCCACCACCAAAACACTGCAGAAGCTCCCAATATAGTTTTTCACCCCTGCTCTCAGATTCCCAATAAAGTCTCTAGAAGCACCCCTCATCTGTGCTGGAAAAGCCTGTTGGTGTGCTGAAGAACAAATACTGATGTTAGTTCAGTATCATTCAGCTTGCAATATTTAATGCTTTAACAACGAAGAACATGGCAAAACTAGGTGGACTTTTTTGCCAAAAATTTCCACTGTTGCTTTTACTGGTGGTCTAGTTCCACTAAGGAACAAACAAGAGCAGTGCTAGAGAACACAAGGTTCCCAACCAACACTGGGTAAAACAGGTACATAAGGAGTGCTTTCAAAAGGAGAGCCTTTCAAAAGGGCAGTAGCTGTTACATTTTAATTGTTACAGCCCCTTTTAAACTACTCCAAATGTACATGTGCATCAATACTTGCTCAGTGTCATTTACATTAGCTCCGAGTAGAGTTAGATGCAATAATTATACTCCAACATCAGCCACATAACCCTTACATACACTAAGCTTCCACATCTGTGGGCCTCTCCTGCCCTACTCCACCGTACTATGAGCCACAGCTGTCCCCGCTCTTTCCTTCCTCTGGTCCGGGGGAAAAAAAGCAGATGCAGGAAGATGTCATGACAGACATGTGTTCTGTGCTTAGAGCTATAAGAAGTATCCAGTCAAGCTCCTCATAGCAGGGACACATACAGGGCATGTGGGGGAACCTGTGGTTTGCAGTACAGGTTTCCCTCACTTTATGCTGTATATGTGTTCCTGGAAAACAGTGCATAACTCAAATTCACATAAAGGGAACCCACTTTACAATGTAACAAATAAAGATACGTTCCAAGACCTTGACTGTACTGTCCCCCAGACCCATTTCTAACACTTTTACAAGACATTACTGGTATTCACCAACAGCAGACAGCACACACAAGCACAGGGCACCATCACAATGGGGATGGCAACTACAGAAACATCTGTCCCAGACAACAAGCAAGGAGCACAGATCCAAATAGGAGACTATATTTTGGTGCACATCACTCCCACAATGCACTGCACAAAGCAGCTGACTGAGGGCTTCCACCATACAGATTGCATGAGTGAATTTACCTCGCATATAGAAAGGGTCATTGCATAAGAGCGAATTCGTACATACAGAACCCACATAAAGCGAGGGAAACCTGTACTATCTGCCTCCACTAACTGATTTGATTCCTGCACACTAGTCTGGTGAATGCCCACCTCTGCAAAATAATCTTGTGAATGGATATTTCTAGAGTTCTCACTCAAGTCACAGCCCCAGATCCTCAGAAATTAAGCAGAACACCAGTGCTCTCTTCTAGGGAGTGAGCAGCATGCTGGGTTGCAAGCATCTTCTATACTGTTCAGCAGAAATGGACCAGCTGTCAGAAACTGGAACAGTTCACATGGGAGGGGGGAGGAGGAGAAATTAAACTCCAAGCAAGACAAGTGAACACAAGTGAGCAAGCAGATTCTGGCACGTTCAAAGAGGGGCCAGAAGATACAAGTACAGAAAATGGGGAGGGGGGCAGTTCAGCAGTGAATGAGCATACAGATGATGAGGTAGGGGCATTCAAATGAAAAAGTAGGCAGACCACACTAAAGCACATGCACATACACACATGCACACAAACATACACACAAAGTACAGAGTAAGTTAGTAATGCAGGCATCCTAAAGCTCCTAGCACCAGTGGAGTAGGAAGTGCTTGGAGAAGTCACTAGTGTAGGAACAGCTATTCACTATTGCTATTGTCTCAACTCAGCTTTTCAAGTCAGAGATTTTTCAGTCATTTTTATCATCATAGAAAACTAGGGCTGGGAAAAGATCAGCTAGTCCAATCCCCAAGTGCAAGATCCTGAGACAAATCTTTGCCTAACTCACATTTTAATTAAAACATTTTCTTTTTTTAATTTGGTGTCCCTTGCCTGGGATACACTTTTATTTAAATGCCATTACTTGGGTAGTTTTGCCTCATTGGTGGCTGCTTTTCCCACACAAGGATTTTTCCGTTATTTCCCACTGGTGGTACCTTCTGTTCAAGTGACAGTGGGAGTCCTTGCACAAGCAAAGCTTCAGATGGCCAAGCATGTTTTGTGTAAGCTAATGCTCCCACCATTGATACCAGAAGCATTCATGGTGGCAGTAACATTAGAAACTTTTGCTACTATTTCCTGGTACAGGCAAAGCTGCAGCTATTTAAACTTGTGGTACAAAGGTCTCCTCTATGACTTCTGGAAATTGGCAGCCCTCAGAATGCTGATTTATCTTATGATGCAACCAAAAAAACTGCCCTTATGTGTTAGCAAGCTTCTGTGGCTGACTTCTTTTAAGTCTCAAAATCAGTATGTAATTGATGATTTGAAGTTAAAATATTTTGCTGTAGTTTTTTGCAGATATCTAGTCACAAGTGTATTAAAAACAAAATTAACAAAAATAAAAGTATGCAAGAGAGTTTGCAGCTAGTGACTGAAAGACAACATGCAAAGTACCAGAGAGGAAGGGACAAACATTGAAGGGTTCATGGGAATAAGAACCACGCACGTGGCAGTGATTAAAACATACCATGATGAAAATCAAGTCTGAGGTCAAGACTGTGAGTAAGCGTTAATTTACAAACAGACTTAAGTGGTTTAAACTTGACAGCTCTGAAACTGCTGTGGTCTAAAGAGTTGAGAAAGTGGGAAATGCTATGAGAAATTAGTGTGTGCTGGCAGCAAGATACGAATTTCAGCTTATGTTCAATTCACTTAAACTCAAGCAAAAGGTGTAGTCAAATTCTTTCATTCACAGACATGATCTTGGCCTCTACAGAATCATCTGCTTTGTTTTTTTCCCATTTCATCAACATAATACATTTTAAACAAACTCACAGCCCTCTATACGATTAGTCCAATACTTAAGGAAGTAACAGGGGGGAAAAAAGCTAGGCTTTTAATTTTAAAGTTGTGTCAAAGCAGCACAACTTATTTTCTGCTGCCAGTAATTAGATGAAGTCAAGACACAAGCAGTTTACAACCTCTCCACTACGTAGTATTTCATTGGTTTTCCTTCACACAGGAATATGATTATGTTCTAAAGGCAGACAAAGTTCTTTGGGTAGATGCGATATCTCTTATTAGACCAACTAAATAGCTGGAAAAATGTTCTTTACAAGCTTTGGGGCACAAACACCCATATTCAGGCATAGGGAGGGTGTAGAAAGAACAATTTTTCCAACTATTTAGTTGGTCTAATCAGAGATATCACATCTACCCAACAAACTTCACCTGCCTCTGTCCTTAAACCAACACAGCTACAACCAACAACCCTAAATTATGTTCTAAAAGAGTTTTGTTTCTTGTGTGTAGCTTCACTTTGAAAGCCTGTACTTGATTCAAAATTAAGCTTTCTGGTACAGCTCCCTCCCTGGATACACATTTTGGATCAATTCCTAATCAAGAGAAAAGCTTCTAGTGTTTACATGAAGCCAAATTGTTTTTTAAGGTCCACGTGGATGTAATCTGGAGTCGTTCTTATTCCAACCCATAGATAACGTGAGCTGGTTTCCCCAACGCAGGCGCCACTGTAACTGTGACACTGGTAGCAGCAGAGAAGCTGCCCAAGCTTTTAGAGCTGAAGTGGTGGTTTAATAGCAAAGGTGCTCTGCTTTATCGTGCCAGCGGCTCCTGGCGCTGGGGTGAGCTTCCAGCCGCCACGGAAGCCTTTGGACCAGACTCAGGAAGCAGGCCCGACTCGCGGATCAAGTTCTTGGCCTGGGAGTCGGAGGCCCGGGCTGCATCTCTGACTATCACGGAAGTGGCAGAGAGCAGCAGCAAGTCACTGCATCTCTCTCCACCTGCTCCTGCTCCAACCTTCCCACCAGTCTGTCTGCGCAGCGGGAACCTGAGCACGGATGTATACGCCAAGTAATGCCAGTCTCCCGGGCGCCTCCGGGTACCGCCAACGTACAGATGAGAGGCTTATCGGAGGCGATGCACTGAGCCAGGCGGGATTAGAGCAGACCCAATCCGCGCCAAGAGCCCGAGGGAGGGGAAGACAGAGACGGACCGGCCGGATCCCGGCCGAGCACCTTGATGTGCCGCGCGGGGCTCCCGACTCCCCACCTGCGGGGGAAGTCCTCCGGGCTGGCGGGCAGGGCTGAGCTCCCCCGGACACCGCCGGGCCCGACACGAGCGAAGCCCCGG
>NW_005841950.1:1647717-1670365 GCF_000455745.1 Alligator sinensis | reverse complement strand
AGGCTGGGAGCCGGTGCCCCCCCGGGAGCGCTGCAGCCAGGGCCGGCCCGCCGCCGTGCTTGGCCTCGCAGAGGGGGAGCCGGGGTGGGACGGGCACGAGCAGGGGACGCTGTGGATCCCGTTCCGCCGCGGTTGCAAGATGCCCCGCTGCAGTTGCTGCGGCACGTGGCGGATTTGGATCCTGCATCAGAGGGGCTGGTCCACCACGGGCCGAGAAATAGGGATGGGTGAGGATCAGCCATCCAAAAGACCCTCGGGATGGGAGGGAGACGCAGGCAGGGAGGGATGTACTGGGACAGCTACCCCGCGCGCTGCGGTTGAAAATGAGTAGCTCTGAACTGATGTTAGTCCTGGAAGCCGAGAGCCTCAAAGGAAGTCGGATGGCCCAGTCATTAGGGCGCTGCCTGACCCCCGGGAATGGGGGTTCGGTTCCCTGCTCGGCCACTGACTTCCTAGGTGACCTTTGGGCAAATTATTTAATCTCCCTAGGTCTCATCTGAAACACACCTCACTGTGGTGTTGTGAAGATAATACATTAAAGCATGGTTTCTCAACCTGTGGTATGTGTACCCCTGGGGACACACGAGACACAGGTGGGGGGTACGCAGGTACCCCAACACTCTCTTCCTCTTTTCCTCTCAAAACTATGGCAAAAAATTTGGTGTGCTGCACATTGCGCGGCACTTTACATTCCCCAGTAATAATTTGGCGTGTTGTGCTTTGCGCGGCACTGGGTTCAGTCAGCCCTTCTAGCTTTGGCCGACGTTACCTCTAGCCCAGGTACATACTTGAGTTGTGCACTCCTGGTGTAAAAGATGGCAACCCTACCCACACCAGATCAGACAACTGTCATATCACAACCTTATATACACAACCCTTCTTCCAACATATGGTACACATTAGTCTGTAAATATAAAATGCCCTGAAAAATTGAGCGTTGGGGTACTTTTTAAAACTTTCAGAAGTTAGGGGGTACTTGCTACTTAAAAGGTTGAGAAACGCTGCATTAAAGAGCCTATTGGGCTCAGATACTACAGGGGAAACACGTGCACAACACTAAAAAGAAGGTGTATTCTTTCTAGAGCCGATACATTGTAAATCTTAGTCTAGTTAGGACAGGTAGACTCTCCTGAATGTAGCTGATCACAGAGAACTTTCCCTGTAGCAATTAAAACTTACTGCTATGATAAGTAATGCATTGCAAAATCAGGTCTATTTGGATTAATGTGTTGGCACAACCTAAGCAGTGGCGTAACAAGGGGTAGGGGACCGGGGCACTAGCCCCAGGTGCCCATTTAGAGAGGGCACAAGAATGGCAGCTGCCACCACCACTACAGCCCAGGGCCCAGACCTGGTAGTTATGGCTCTGAACCTATGTGCAGACAAAGCTAGTTGTAGGATTATATTTAGCGGAGCTAATCTGAGGGAGCCCAGCTAGATAAGTAGGACTGAGATTTGTTTGTTTTGCTTTTGGACCAGTGATTCTCAAACAAGGTGCAGGAGCACCCTGAGGTAACTCCAGATCTTTTGAAGGATGCCACAAGGTGTGAAGAGATAAGTGAGGTGTTAGTAGATAAGTAGGTAAATTAAACAGATAAGAGTAGGTTCAGGCTTGTCCCTGCCTGGACATCCCCCATCTTCACTGCCAGGCCCCTCTGCAAGGAAGTAAGCACTGTAATCTAGAAATTAGTTTTTAAAACTGGGTGCCACTCCATTCACAAAAATTAGGAAGGGATGCCTCTGGTCCAGTTAGGGGTGCCTAGAGTCCAAAAAGTTTGAGAAACCACTGCTTTAGATAATTCATGAACAGCATGGTGACACTCACTGTAATTCTTTCACTCCACTGTAAGAGTTGCATGTGGGCTCTCAAAATGCAGCAGCATAAATGGATTCTGTTTCAGAAAAATAAAGTTTGGAGGAACTGAGAAATGTAGACTTAGCTCCAAAAGGTAAGTCTTGGAGAATGTGCCCAGTGGCAGTGTGAGCAAAGTATTAAAATCCATCATTCGTTCAAGACTGGAAAACACTGAAAGACTGAGCAGTATCATTAAGGGACAGCATGTTACAGTTCTTAAGGAGGTGGAGGCAAAGAACAGGAAGTGGATAATGGGGCTGTGTGAAATGTGCAGCTAAATCAGCAGCAGGAAAGCTAGCTGATTAAGACTGTTAATAATCATTATTGTGATGATGGCATCCAAAGGCTCTTGAGTTTCAGGGACTACACCAGTCCCACATTCCCCTGCCAATATATGTAATTTAACAAACACATTTTCCTGTTTTAAAGATGGCTGTCTACCCCCTTATTATATGGGCAAGAAATTGTGGGGGGGGGGAACCTGAGGAAACTGCTATTCAAAGGAAACAGATTACTTATTATACACCAAATGCTGTCTAATGAATAAAGTTGACGCACTGAAAATATAAATAAACATTCTCTGATCTCTTCAGTTATAGGACCCTTAGGACTATTTGTAAACATAGTAGATAAAAAGAATACATTTTCAGAAATAAATGTGATTTTTCGAATAATGATGCCCTTCAACAATCAAAGGGATCATAGCTTACTGGGTAACAGTGAAACCAAAGAAAATGATGGTGCAGGAGAAGAGTTAAAATTGCCTAGGTGGCTTTAACTCTGTAGTTATATCCTTTAAACAATGGGAGTGGGTGAAGTTGAACCTTAACTATAGATTTCTAAGGTTTCCAGAGTTTAAAAACTTATTTGAAATTGCATTATTCTTCCTGAGACATTTTGCAAAATATTTTATGGTGTGTTTATGTAACAATCCTCCCATGTGTCATGTGCATAAAACCTTTATCACCAAAGCACAGCTTGAGCTGATGAAACAATCTCATTAGTTGGTGGCAGTGCATTGCTCTGCATCTACAAGGCTCTAGACAGGGATATAACACAAATCGCCAGCATGTTACACGTGCTAATATTAACAACAAGCTATTAAAACAATTCCCTAGGAAAATGTATTTTGCAGTCAGAATTTGCAATTTAGCAATTATATTTTCCTCTGCATGTAACTTTCTTGAGCTTGAATTTGTTATCGTCTATGTTCCTATTGTAGTCTGGGAAACAAACTTCAATCTTGGCACATTGAAAGGGATCTCCTGGGCCACTCAGTCCAGGTCTCTACATTCATTGTCCAAAAAGCCCTAAAAATTGTCTCCTCAAACCCCTCACACACCACAACCACAAATATTACAAATCCAAAAACACCCTATAACATGCCACAGACAAAAAGGGGAGACAAGTGCATCAATAATGACCTGCCCTCCAGTGGCAGAAAACTGGTTAATATATGCTCAGAGGAGCCCAGAAGGAAAACATACAGTGGGGAAATACCCCAGTTCTGGCAACTGGTTTGATCCTGAGCAGAAGAGCAAAACCTTACAGTCAGATTCCCGATAGGTTTCTACACACCAGCCAAAGTATGATTACATCCCAATCTTAATTCCCTCTCTTTGCTGTAGCCAATATCCAGTGATTCAGGGAGGTGAAAAGAAAGAACCTTGAAGTCTATAAAAGATTCATGAGGGAGAAAAATCCATCCTGAGCCCTACCGGTAACCATGGGATTATAAGGCACCTCCTATACTGAAAAAAGCTACCTCTGGTCAACACAGAGATTCCAGATGCCTGAATCCATACATCACCTGCAGTGATTACTGATCAGACAATACTCTATTCCATCACTCTCCCTTTCATCCTGATGTTATTCAGATTCTTCATTCCTGTTATTTTACTCAAAAGTTATTTCCAAAACTTTGTTCTTCTAGTTAAAAATCTAATGTCCAATTTAAATTTCTTTATAACTAAGTTGTAGCCATTTCATCTTATGCCAGTATTATTCTTTAACTTGAATAGTCTTCTCTCTCCCTGGTACTCATCTCCCAAATGCATTTGTAAAAAGTAACATATTTCCTATCAACCATGTTTTGCCAGGTCCACTAATGAAAATATTAAACAGGATGGGTCCCAAGATCGATCCCTGAGGAACACCAGTAGGAACTGCTCTCCAGCCTGACAACTCTTCTTCAACACAACCCAGTAAACTGGCCCCTTCAGCCATCCCCTTATCAACTTCAACCTTACAGCACTTATCCCCAACTTCTCCAGTATGACTAATAATTCCCCATTATGTTGTCAAAAGATTTGCTGATATCTGAATGGATTAGAAACACTGCCATGTCCTTGTCTAAGAAATCTGTTTTCCTGTCAGAAGGATTTGAGATTGGTCTGATGCAATTCTCCTTGGATAAAACTATGTTGCATCTTGTCCCATTTTATGTTTACATCCATATCCTCAATTATTCTTTCTTTTAATATCTGTGCCAAGACCCTGCAAAATACTGAAGTCAAGCTAACAAGCCTACAGTTTCCTGAACTATTCTTTCCCCCATTTTAAAAACAAGTAGTGCATTTACCATTCACCAAAGAGTAAATCCCAGAGTTAACAAATACATTGAAGATCCATGCTAAAGGAATTGCTATGTCATGCTCCAATATTTTCAGTATCCTGGGATGGAGATTATTTAGGCCCCCTGACTAGTGACAATAAACTATCTATGTTTTGCTTCCATCTCGGATGTGATCATTTCTGTAACCATTCCTTCATTCCCATTTGGAACCCTACCATTATTCATAGATTCATAGATATTATAGGCTGGAAGGGACCTCACAAGATCATCAGGTTCAGCCCCACTGCACTTGGGCAGGAAAGACTGCTGGAGTCATAATTGGTTACACTTTCACCCTTGGTAAAGACTTAATGCAAAGTATTTAATTCCTTGGGCCACACACTCCATCCCATCTTCAGCACGGAGCAGATCCATTCCTTCCCTCCTGGTTCTCTTTTTATATAACCGAAGGGTTTTTTACAGTTGTTTTAATTTAATTTACTTCACAAGTATCTAATTGAGCAAAGCCTCTAAATTTACCTACTTTATTCTTGCAGTTGTTCACCACAGCAAGGTGTCCCTCCTTACAAAGCAATCCCTTGCAGATCTCCTGTTTCCTTCTAATGTCCTGCTAAAGGCACTTGCTCATCCAAAGAGGTCTGGATGAAACACCTACCTCCTGCTTGGAATGCAAGCTCTGGTTATATTTGAACTTTTACCATAAAGTAATTCTATGCCTCTTTTGTATCTATGTTCTTCAGTTCTTAAATCCAGTTGACATTCTTAATTAATTATATTAGTTTGTCAAGCTGGCCCTTCTGAAGGGCAAAGCTCTTTTCATAGATCATTCTTGTCCATCCTGCAATTTGAACTGAACTGAATCAGCTCATGATTGCTTGATCCAAGGTTATTTTCCATAACAAATTATTCTGTAAGGTCTTCACTACTTAGCAAAACCAGACCAAGGAAAGCATTGCCTCTTAGCTATTTATCAGCCAGTTCATCCCAAAATGTCTGCACTAAGGCTGTGCAAAACAGCTATGTTTCGATTCGGTTTTGGATTCATCCATATCAGAGGGACAGTGTTTAATTTCAGTGTTTCAGATCACTGTTCTGTTTCGATTCGGCCGAATCTGTTTCTGGGTTCCTGATGCTGTTTCAGTGATTCGGCCATAGACTATAATGGGGAATCACTAAAATGCCTGTAACTTTGTAATTTCCTGCCTATTCAGATTAAAATTGCAGGGATGGCAGCCCCTTCTGAGGGCATGAAGCCTGCCATGTTTCAAGGAGATAGGTGCAGGGGTTTCTGTGAAACTGCTCAAAGCAAACTGTTCAAAGCAAAACTCGTATCACTTGCTGGCAGCAGCAGCATGCTGTCATCGCGCATGCAGATCTAGGGGCCCACGCCCCCTGGGAGGGCTTTGGGACTGTGCCAGACTCCTCCCAGGGGACACAGCCCCCTGGATCTGCACGCGGGATGACAGCAGGCTGCCGCTGTTGGCTGGGGCCAGCACCAGCACTGTGTTCTTTCCGGTGCTTGGCGCGAGTTGCACCAACCAGACTTGGGTGTTGCCACTGGCCTCAGCTGGCAGCAGCAGCATGCTGTCATCCTGTATGCAGATCCGAGGGCCCGCGCCCCCTGAGAGGGCTGCGGAGCTGTGCCGAACTCTTCCCAGGGAATGCAGGACCCCAGATCTGCACGGGGGATGACAGCAGGCTGCCGCTGCCAACATGGGCCAGTTCCAACACTGGGTTCTTTTTAGCGCTCAGTGTGGGCTGCGCCAAGCAGACTCAGGTGCTGGCGCTGGCCCCAGCTGGCAGCAGCAGCAGGCTGTCATCCTGCACGCAGATCTGGGGGCCCATGCCCTCCAGGTGGGCTGCAGGGCTGTGCCAGACTCCTCCCAGGGGGTGCAAGCCCCCGGATCTGCACGCGGGATGCCAGCAGGCTGCCATCCCTTACCCAGAGCACTGGGATTGGAAGGGACCTCAGGGACAGATCACAGATACTGGCCAGCTACAGATGTCAGTATCAAAGCAGTCCTTCCCCCAACTACCTCTTCTTAGTTTCTGTTTCCCTGCTAGCCCGGCTCTGAAACTCCAAAATTTTCCAAAATTTTCTGAAACATTTCGGAGCCTTCTGTTTCATTTCAGATTTGATATTTCAGGCACCAAAATGGGCTGAAACACCTCTGAAATTAAACGGCTGACGAAGTTTCACACAGCCCTAATCTGCACCCTTTTGTTATTGGTATAATTTGGTATCCAGTCTGTATCAGGAAAATTAAGTTCTTCTATAATAATGCAATGTCCACTATTGCTACATTCTCCTAAGACCTTCCAGAGATCCTTGTCGATGACCAGGTCTCAATGTGGGGGTCAATGATAAATTACCAACCTGGTTCCTGTAAGAACTTTTTTATTATTCCTTTGTAATGTGATTTTAACCCAAATAGATCTCTTTTGTCTATGGTATTACATTTTATTTCCTTACAATCTCCCAGCTTGTTAATGTATGAATATTCATAGATTCATAGATTGTAAGGCCAGAAGGGACCTTGGAAGATCATCAGGTCCAGCCCCCTGCACCGAGCAGGAAAGATGACTGAGGGTCAGGTGACCCCAGCAAGGTGACTGTCTAGTCTCCTCTTAAAGATTTCCAAGGTAGGTGATTGCACCACCTCTGGAGGGAGTTTATTCCACAGTCTGAACACCCTGACTGTGAAGACATTTTTCCTAATGTTGAACCTGAATTGGTCTTCCAGGAGTTTGTGGCCATTACTCCTAGTTTTCCCCTTGGGTGCCCTGGTGAACAGTTGTTCACCTAGCCCTTGATGTACTCCCCTAGTGTAGCGGTAAGCTGCTACCAGGTCCCCCCTCAGCCTTCTTTTCTTCAGGCTGAAGAGTCCCAGATCCCTCAGCCTTTCCTCATATGGCTTGCCATGTAAGACTCTGATCATACAGGTGGCTGTTCTTTGGATTCTCTCAAACTTGTCCATTTCCTTGTTGAAGTGTGATGTCCAGAACTGGATGCAGTACTCCAGCTGTGGTCTCACCAGTGCTGAGTAGAGTGAAAGAATCATCTCCTTAGTTTTGCTGGAGATGTATCAATTGATGCATGCCAGAGTATTATTTGCCCTACTGGCTACAGCATCGCACTGCTGGCTCATATTCATACATACTGTGGTCTGTTATTACCCTCAGGTCCCTTTCATTCATGGTGTTGGTCAGTTTGGTGCTGCCAAGCCTGTAGGTGTGTTGGGGGTTGCTCTTCCTGAGGTGGAGCACTTTACATGTTTCAACGTTGGACTTCATCAGATTCTGATCCGCCCAACTTGCTAGCCTGTCTAGGTCCGCCTGTATCTGTAGCCTATCTTGAAGCGTGACCTCACTTTCCCATAACTTGGTGTCATTCACGAACTTGGCCGGTGAGTTTTTCACCCCCACACCCAACTCATTGATAAAGATGTTAAAAAGTACTGGACCAAGCACCGACCCCTGCGGAAGACCACTGCCCACTTCTCACCAGGATGACACAGATCTGTTCACTACGACACTCTGGGTCCTATCCTGTAGCCAATTTCTCACCCACCTGACTATCTCAAAGATAAGCCCACAATTGTCCATTTTTCTCACAAGGACATCGTGGGATACTCGAATGTCAACCTGCTCTCTCGTGTCCAGGTGGCGAATTACCTGGTCATAAAAGGAGATGAAGTTGGTAAGGGAAGACCTGCCTGTGATGAAGCTATGCTGGCTGTCATTCACAATCTTACCTTCTGCAAGCTTATCGCAGATAGACTCCTTGAACTTTTCTAAGATTTTCCCTAGGATGGAAGTTAGGCTGATTGGCCTATAGTTACCCAGGTCCTCCCTCCTGCCCTTCTTGTGGATGGGCACAACATTGGCCCTCTTCCAGTCCTCAGGGACTTCTCCAGAGCGTCATGAGTTGTGGAAGAGTTTCACCAAGGGTTCCTCAATGACTTCAGCCAGCTCCTTCAGCACTCTCGGATGAAGATCATCTGGCCCCACTGACTTGTATATGTCTATTTTTTTAAATAATGATTATTATCTTTACTCTCATTTCTATATTTTCTACACAATTTGTACCTTCCAATACCTGTATTTCAATAATTTTAAATGGCTACTATTATCATAGTGCTTAGGGTCAGAAGGGACCTAAACAGATCATCAGGTCTGACCCCCTGCCCCAGACAGGAACGGTAGCTACTATTCCACTATATTTGGTTTTGTGTCCCATAACTTCTGGTTTTGTGTCCCCTTTCAGACTTCTAGTTCCCCCATTTTATTGCCCAGCCACCATTGCCCAGTATTTTAGTTGTTTCCAACTAACCATATTTAACCTCCCATTTGGAATATATATAATTGTATAATTTTAATTAGTGGTTATTCATTATTTGTTTTTCCACATTTTTGTGTATTTTGTCTCTACAGTCTGTTGATTTATTTATTACAATGTTTAGCCTTAAAATAATCAAAATACAGGTATTGAATATACAATAATTGTAACATAGCAAAGAATTTTGCCCTACTATGTATTATCAGTTTTAATAGCTCAATGGAAATGTGCCCTATTGAGCAGCATTTATTTTGTAGTTTGAGTCATTTCAAGTCACATTTGGTAAATTACCTGTCTGCCATAAGATTATCAGGTCACATGTTATATAAACAAGAGATATTGGGGATTAAAAAGCTTTTGAGACTTTAATATGTATTATCTGAAGGCTTAAGCTAATACAAAGGGAAGCTGGGAGCTATTTCACAGAAGCTGCATCTGTTATAGTGTATGCCCCAGCAGAAGGCTCAAAAGAAGGACTTTCTGAGCGTTCTCATTTTAAAATATGATACTTGGTTTATTCATGGCTAAAAGTATTTCTCATCACCTAAACTTTAAGATTTGCGCACTGAGCCATCCAGAACCTCTAAGGGATTATCCTTATTCTGAAGCCTGCTGTTTCTCTTCAAACCATTTATGTCTGAGTAGTTCTGGTGGTAAATTGGATTAAATGTATAATTTTTGTTCACCCTTTAGTAATCCCATGAGAGATTTATCAGAACCATGGCATGTGTTTTGGGAAGAAAGAAATTGCAATTGACAACTAAGTGTTTGATTATTTGGGAGTATCAGATGGAGAGTTTCCTTGGAAAACTAGCACTTGCCAGTTGTAGCTTATCTAGAGTGTAACAGGCCAAGGATTTCATCATCACATTGGTACAGAACAGCAACCTTACTGTTCTAATGCCATCTTTACCTGAATCCAAGATTACTTCAAATTTAATATGATCCCCGAATAATCGAATTCTACACATGGAAAATTTATAAATTTGTTATAATTGTCCATGGGTAGAATTTAATTCTTGGAAGGTTGTCTTAAATTCCCCCACCAGCACTGCAGCAGGGGGACAGGCAGTGGCAGGAGACAGGCAGTAGGTGGGCAGCAGGGAGGAGAGCAGGCAGCGGGGAGTCAAGCAACCGGACCGCCACCCATTGACTGCTGCACCCTCTGCCACCTCTGCACCACCTCTGCCACCCAACCCACTCCCCGCCACTACACCTCTTTCTGACTTTCCATCTTTGTCAAAGCTATTCTCTCAACAGTCAGACACCAAAGGCCAGCGACCTAAACACTGGGATTTTGTGCAAGGAGAGAATTAACCTAGTGGTGCCACCAGGCTTTGCTGTGTCCGGAGGATTCTTTCCGTCCCCACTCTGAGGTAGGATGGTGGTAGCATTACAGCTGATGGCCCCTTTCCCCCATACAGATGCCGCTTCCCCATCTGCTCCTTCATACCAGACATCTGCTCTCCCCAGTGAAACAGCTGCCTCCCCATACACAGCCTCCCCTAGGAAGAGAGGAAGCAGGATAAGGCTGGCAGGTCTGCCTTCCAGCTTGATGTGCCCCCTCTGAAGAGCAAGAGACCTCTGCAGACCCCTCAGAGGAGCAAGAAGGAAAACTGATGCAACTCATTTCATAAAGGAAAATAAAGAGTGTGTCAGTGGAGTCCTGCTTATGCCCCAAAGGATCATGACTTTCTTTACATCTGTCCACACCCCTTAAAGGAAGAAAATGAACCAACCCCAAACACACAAATATCTGAAAACGGAAAAGATATCCATCCTGTTCCCTATAGCCATACCATCTTCCATTGCTTGCTCTCAGGCCACAAAACCTGTCTCCTAACTTAAATCTTCCTCTTAAAGTACAACAGTTCAGAGAAACTCTTAGTTTGTTATGGAACCATTTTCTTGCTCAAGTTGACACGAGGGTAACTGAAGCTTCAGCACATTTTGTGGGACCACCTTAAGATTGGGTGCAAGACCTAAGTCAGATGCAGTGCATGAGAACTGTATGACGGGAAAAAGGTCAGACCTTCTAGCAATTAATTTCCACACACTAATGCTGGGTGTTTTTTGTACAATCTGTGCTTGTTCTTGGACGGTTAGGAAGGTTCCACTGAAATGCACAGCCAACACTTAAAAATAGAGCCCTCTGCACCTCTCCTTCCATCTCCACATCCTGCTCTCACTTCCCCTATTGCTTTTTTCTACCTCCCCTCAAAGCCTTCCTCCCATCCTAAAACCATGTAGCACAGCCCTGCATCACTCTGTCTTCTAACCCTCCTGTCCCAGGATCCCCAGACAAGCATTTCCTTGGGACTCACAGCCCTACACAGTCTCTTGAAGCACCCCCTGAAGCCAGCTCAGGCATAGCTTCTAGAGCAGGGGTGGGCAAAATGCAGCCCATGGGCCGGATGCATCCCACCAGGCCATTCTATCCAGCCTGTGGGGCCCCTAAAAACTTAGAAAATGAATATATATCTGCCCCTGGGCTGCCTGTCATGCGGCCCTCTAAAACTTGCTGAAACTCAGTAAGTGGCCTGCTGCCCGAAATAATTGCCCACCCCTGTTCTAGAGTAGAAGTGAGCCCCTGGCTCCTTAGACTCCGGGATCTGACCTTTCAGTAACAAAACCTTTGGCTATCTGTGACCTTCCCCTCAAAACTACCTTCTGGTTCAGCTCCTGGAGAGAGGCTTCACTTCTTCTGGGGGATGGAGCACACCAAAGTCACAAGCAGTGAAACAGTCGGTTCTCCTTAAATAGGGTGACTATATGGGACAAGGTGAAATTAGGGACCATGTGAAATCCATGACACTGCCCCCTCCCTTGAGTAAGTGGTGCTGCTGCAGACAGGGGTAGGGCAGCAGGTGTGGCTCTGGCAGCTAAGGGAGTCAATGGCCCATTAATGACCCATTGTTCTTTTCTGCACAGGGACCCTTTTCATGGTCATTCCACTAATCAAGCTAACCTATTTTAGAACAATTTTGCTGTTTGCTAGGGCTTCCTATTTCACAGCTTCTGCCACTCTGCCTGCCCACCCTGTGCCCTGTGCCTGAGATGCTCATTTTAATTTTCACCAGCCAGCCAGGACCAGCCTCTGAAATCCAGGATTGTCCCGGCCAAACTGGGATGTATGGTCAACCTATCCTTAAACCAAAGCATTTACTGGGCTAAAGTAATACAGTAGGCAGAGTCCTTCTTCCCTCAAATCCAAAACGTTTCCGTCAGGAAAAACAGACCTCTCTCTCTCCCATGCTTCAGCTCTGGACCTTTTCTCAAGTCTACTGTCCTCTCAAGGACGTCCCAGGAATCAAAAACAGCAGGGAGTGTTTTCAGGGGGTTGTTTGGAAACCACTTGATGTGTCATCTGATACCCAAAAGCTTGTCCAACAGCTCTCCCAACTATACAGTTGGTTCAGGCAAAGATAGCACAAAAATCTTCACCTCTACATTTCCTGGACCATCAGAACTACAACACTTTTACCCTACTACCATGCAGGCCAATTAGCTCCTTGTTGCTTGATGGCCCATTACCCCCTAGTAGGGAACTTCTGTGGATCTCCTTAATTCTGGGTCCAAATAGTTAACTTATTTTCTGGATACAAGATAATTAGGGAAACTGAGGCATGCAACATTATATCATGAACACATTTAAACCAGAAATATTACAACAAAACCATAAGCTGTCACGCCATGCAATATTCCTGCTTGCTTGTAGTCAGTTGTGTGGTCAAGTTGTTAGAGACACAACACAGGAGGACTGGTAGCAATCATTCCATTTAGGTTGTCTCAAGTCTAAATTAATCTTATATCCTACCTGTACCCGCCCCAGTGCCTCATATTAGCACATTCTGCCCTCAACCCCCTTGTCCCCATCACCTAAGGTCATTGACTCAGATGACAATATAAGCTGTTGCTCAGAGCAGGTTGTATAGCTTCCTACCATGATCTGCCACTCTTGTGCCATACTCCGATGAGCTCCAGAACTATTAATATTGTTAATACACTTATTGCTGGGCCCTGGGATTTGACAGCTGCTGAAATTAAAGGGTCAGTTCATACCCTGTCTCAGGTCCTGTTGGTGCAGGTAGACATCAGTGGGCCTACACTCAGTTCACATTGTCTTCTCAATTTCAGCAACTATAACAGCTAAAGACTAACTTTTTTGTGGTACCACTACATACCCAGAGATTCTGAGCTCCGACCAGGCAAAGGCCAGCGCACACAATGTCAGGAAAATCCATTTTGTTGGGCAATAGTTGGGTGTATATATGTGTGAGCGTGAAAACCAGGCTTTACCTTCAAATGGTGGCATGGAAATAGCTGGTCCATAATAAAAGCAAAGAAGAACAAATAAGATGCTTGTATTTTATGTTTTCCAGGCACGCCAGCTTTTCTGTATGGGAGAACACTCATCTGGAGAGTGGAGCCTGCCTCCAGGTAAACAGAACAGCCTTGCTCCACCCAGCACAGAGCTGAGCACAGAAAGGCCTTCCTAGCCCCAATCAAAAGCAAGAGAATTTAGAATGGCCTCTTGGCTGTCTTCTGCTGCAGACTTTCTCCAGCATGCAACACCCTAGAAGCATTTACTCATTCACTGCAATGACATCCCAAAAGGCACCAAGCCAAATTCTTGCCAGATATAATTCTGTTCTCGTCAGTAGAGTTGTAGTGGGGATGAATTTGCCCCAGTCTGCTTACTCCCGTGGTTAACAATGTTCTCAGACGGATTTTTAAAATAATGGATAAAGGAAAGGATTTAGAGTACCTGTGGAAAACCGTAGATGTGAGGGCCCAGAGCTGGGGGGCTGGACTCGATGATCTCACAAGGTCCCTTCCAACCCTAAACTTCTGCGGCTCTGTGAAACTGTGGAAGGGAAAAAATCTATTAAGACTTGCCCTGGAGTTCCTCTGAATCATTGCTTTTCATAGGACACTTCCTAGTAATTTAACCCATTTAGTCTTAAATGTCCAGATGAAGGAACTTCAGCTGTTTGTCTGAGAAACCTATTGCACAGTGTCATCCTCTCACTGTCAGGAAGCTTTTCCAGATTTCAGTACAAGCAGACAGGTGTGCCAAATGATATCATATGCTGCTGTGAGGTCAAAGAAAACAGTGCCTATCTTAAGGTTCCTTTGAAAACTGTTTTCAGTTAATGTTGTTAGTGCAAGTACTTGGTCACACATACTTCAACCTTGTCGGAAGCCTGCTTAATCGATACTCGGGGTGTTCTCCACCTTTGGGAGAATCAGGCACTCCAGGACTAAAACAGACAGACAGCAATAATATTGGGTGATAGCTTGACACCTGGTTTGGGATTTTTCCCAGTTTTCCCAGTTTTAGGAGACCAATTACTTTTGACATGTGCCAGATATTCAGCAGCTTTCCCTCGCATATGACCCTTGTAAAGAATTGGACCAAACAAGAAAAAGCACATGGGCCAAGGTGCTTCAGGAACTCAGGGGAGATGTTGTCATAGCTTGGGACAGTGTTAGACCTGATGCTGTCCAAAACCTAGTTAAGGTTAGGAACTGTGAAAGGTTCTGGCCAGATTCTGGTCAGGTCAGAGTTAAGTTAAACTACAGCAATACTAGCTACCCTGGGACTGGATGAAGGGCTTGCCGGAACATGGAAGCAGTGTTGAACATATCCACTTATCTCCCTAGCAGAGTTAGTCGTGTTGTAGCCAGGATAGTTCAGGGAACATGTGAGATATTACATTTGTTTGATTTTGATACTTTTTTATTGAACCGAGACCAGACATTTTGTGCCCCAAAGCTGGTCCAACACTTCTTTTAACTATATAGTCTGTCCAATAAAAATACTATCAAATTAATCTAGCTTCTTGTAAAAGGAGGGGAAGGTTTAGGGCAAAGGAAGAACTTTTTCTTCTGGCTGGGACTGTGGAGATCTTGATTAAATTCCCAATGCCACCATGGACTTCCTGTTACTTATGTTCCTGAGTTCCCCTCTGTGAGATGATTCCTCCTTTCTTCATAAGAGCATTGTGTAAATAAATCATTATATAATGAGGTGACAAAAATACAGGACTCTTCTACTGGATCAGCACAAGTATGGATACAGGTCAAGGTAATATCTCTTGTCATGCTGGCTGGTGGATACAGTTGACTGTAACCTGCATGTGAAATGTATGGGAATGTTGTCTTCTACTGGAGAGAAGCTGCCAGGGTTAGGTAACCAAGGGGAGGGGGTGATATTGTTTGAACTATGTTACAAAAGTTACTCACCCCCTGCCCCACCAACACACACATATCTATTATAGAAAAATAATCCTTTGCAGTACGTAATTCTTTGGCAGTAGTACCAGGGGCAGAATATCTGCTGTTCTTATACTTCCTTGCAAGTTTTAATTGAATTGAATGCTATATCTATTTGTTTTATGTTAACTTTCACCCCAATATAATTTCCAGGAAATATCTGCCTTTGACAGGGTACTCTCAACATAACCCCCAACCCATGAATCTATCTGAAATTGTTACCTGTTATGCTATGCATTAAATGTCTATTTCTTTACTTTGTGCATTCAACAGAACTCTGTTCATAGCCAGGCTCACTGGCTGCTTTATAGAGTCTACAGCTTCAGGGTTTAGCAGTATGATTGCACAACAGAAGAGAAAAATTGTTGTCAAAGAAAGCTAGTAAAATCAGAGGCAGATAAAATCTGAAATTGCTTGTAAACTTTTTTTATCAACTAGATTTGAAGATGCCGCTCTCCTTTGAAGGAGTTTTCAAGGGCTAAAGGTCTTTAAACATCATATTGTATGTAGAGAGGTAGTTACCTGTGTTAACTGAAGTCAGGCAGAAGGTGGGGCAGGGTGACACCTTACAGACTAATTGGTTCAGAGAGGTATGAGCTATCATAGGCAAAAAACATATTTTGTCAGATGCTAGGAATGGACTGACCATGAAAGTATAGTATATTATGGGCACGCCTACATGTCACCATGCTTTAGTACTTCCTTTGGAAAGCAGTAAAGCATGGTGCAGTACAGGCGGTTACTGCACCATGTGCACAGTGCACAGTTAGATATCACTGCTATGTTGCTGTAGCAGTACACTGTACCTGGGGAGCACGTCACTGTGGCAGTGTAGCTGGTGATCATGCGTAGACCCATATTATCACTACGTCACCATAGTGTGACATGTAGACGTGCCCTATATGTAGGGGAAAAAACACCTTGTACTTTTCTATAATGTTTGTGTTACAAGTAGTTGACATAGATCTTAGTAAACCTTAATAAAACCTATCCTTGGTTTGATGTGCTCACTTCACCCTACTAATCTTTGCTGTTAACCATCATTTAAAGATCTGGCTTATAGAGTTTTATAGCTATAAAAGAGATAACTCTTACCAATAGCACTAACATATTGGCAAGAGGACTGTTCTCAGTCTTCTCTCTTTTCACTCAGAAAATAGCAAAGTATAGATTCATAGAGTCATAGATATTAGGGTTGGAAGGGACCTCAGCAGATCATCAGGTCTGACCCTCTGCCTTGGGCAGGAAAGAGCACTGGGGTCATATGACCCCAGTCAGGTGCTTGTCCAGTCTCCTCTTAAAGACCCCCAAGGTAGGGGAGAACACTACCTCCCTTGGAAGCCCCTTCCAGATTCAGGCAACCCTTACCATAAAGAAGTTCTTCCTGATGTCTAACCTGAATCTGCTCTGTCAGTTTGTGGCCATTATTTCTAGTTACTCCAAGGGATGCCCTGGTAAACAGACCATCTCCTATCCCTGGCTGTCCCCCCTGATGAATTTGTAGACAGCCACAAGATCACCTCTCAGCCTTCTCTTGCAGAGGCTAAAGAGATTCAGGTCCCTCAATCTCTCCTCGTAGGCCCTTACCTGTAGGACCCTAACCATACAAGTGGCCCTCCTCTGGACCCTCTCAAGGTTATCCACATCCCTCTTAAAGTATGGTGTTTGAAACTGGATACAGTACTCCAACTACAGCCTGACCAGTGCCACATAGAGGGGAAGTATCACCTCCCTGGACCTGTTTGTGACGCACCTGCTAATGCATGATAAAGTGCAGTTAGCTTTACTGATCATTTCATCACATTGACGACTCACGTTCATTTTGGAGTCAACTATGACTCTGAGATCCCTTTCTGCTGAGAGGGTCATCCACCACCCTGTGAGTGTGTTGGTGATTCCTTCTCCCTAGGTGAAGCACTTTGCATATGTCCTTGTTGAATTGCATCCTATTCTGTTCTGTCTACTTCTCCAACCTGTCCAGATCCACCTGGATTAATTCCCTGCCCACTGGTGTGTTTACTTTACCCTATAATTTGATGTCATCTGTGAATTTGGACAGGGTGCTCTCCACGCCCTCATCCAAGTCACTGATGAAGACATTGAACAGCACTGGTCCAAGATGTGACAGCTGAAAATTGTGTCTAAGGTGCTTGCTGAACACTGTGAGGATTAGACTAGATGCTTCTTGTCATTTGTTCATGTATTATAAGCTGTATGTTGCCGCTAAGAGCCTAATTAAAGTCAAAGATTAGTAAGGCCCTGTATGTAGTGAGGCCTAGTAAATTTGGCAAGGCCTTGTAGGAGTAGTAGTAGGCTTTGTGGCACAGTTAAAAGTAACCTTATCAGAAGAATGCAAAGGCTTGTACTGCTGTTGGTCAATCCTAAGAAGAGTTGTAGTGGAAGAATCTGAATGGCTGTAAATTATCAGCATAACTCAGAAGTTATAAATTGGCTAGCATATCCGTAAATCATTAGAAGGAAGATGCAGTGGTGTGAGAGAAGCTACTGATTTAAAATTAGCTGCTGACCTGGATTCAGTGGACCCGTGGATCTCAAGGAGCCTGAGGACTGAATACCAGGGTCCTTCTCAGTACCCTGACTTCACTGAGCTTATAAGAGAAGAACCTGTCATACATCAGGCATCAGAGGGGACTGTCAATAAGTTGCCAATGCAAATTGTTATTGTCTATCCTTGTTGTTTTGTTACTATGCGTAGTTGTGTTTTTGTTAAGTCAATAAACCTTTCTTGCCTTTTACTCCCGACCACTGTCTCAATCCCGAACCCTCTGCTGGTGGATGGGACACAAGGACCAAACCTTGGGGAACACCACTGCCAACATCTTTTCAGGTCAATGCCAACCCGTCCACCACCACTCTCTGGGTACATCCCATTAGATAATTTGCCACCCACCCAACCATGTAATCATCTACATAACAGACATTCAGTTTATTTATGAGAATAGGATGAAATATCATGTTGAAGGCTTCCTTAAAATCCAGGTAGATGACATCTACCTCATCCCCTGTATCTAAGCATTTTGTGACCTGGTCATGAAAAGAAACAAGGTTAGTCAGGTAGGATCTACCTGCTATAAACCCATGCTGGTTGCCCTTCAGCATTATTTTTCCTGCTGGACTCCCAAAAATGTGATCCTTAATAATTTTTTCAAAGTTTTTCCCAAGGATAGAGGTGAGGCTAACTGGCCTATAGTTACCCGGATCCTCCTTCTTCCCCTTCTTGTAAATAGGGACCACACTGGCTCTTTTCCAATCCTCTGGGACCTGACCTGAGCACCAAGAGTGCTCAGATAGCTGTGTATGTCTCTTTCTAGCCTAAGCAGGACAGTAAGACACTGACACTCAGTGTTGACTGACTTGGAAACCATGGGAGCAGTCAGTGCTCACCAAAGGCCACAGCATCAGATACTTCTGCAGATGGACTATGACAACACACATTGGAAAAGATGGTTGGGCAAGCGGGGCACAAGCCCCAGGCACTGCCGAAATGGAGAGGGGTAGAAAGGAGCTAAGAGGGTGCCTTACCCTCCCATCCCATGTGTCCCTCCGTCCCCCTGCACATTCCCTGCTCCAGATCCAGGTCTGGCTTAAGCAGCTGGGAGAACAGATCAGCAGTGACAGCAACACAGGAGTGTGTGTGTGTGTGTGTGTGTGTGTGTGTGTCTGTGTGTACCAATGTTTTTTGCCCTTTGGCAGTAAAAATGAAGGTGACTTCCCCAGGAGTAGGAAACCTCCAGTAGCTTCTTCAGCACCATGTGCTCCTGCTGCTCTGCCCTCCCTTGTGCCCAAGCTGAAGATAGAAGCTAGACTGCTATAGGGTGAAGGGGAAAAGAAGGGATGGGAGAGTGCCTGAGGCACAGTCTGGCCTGTTATGTCTCTGCAAACATATGCCAGCTTACAAGAGAAAAATGACAGTCTAACTCCACATATCGCATAATTTGTGATTGCAAGACATACCCGATGCATACAGTTAAACCAACACTGATAACATTTTCTCTGAAGAGCGGGAAGTGATACATTAAAGAATGACACAAGAGCAGTGGTCTGGGTGTTTCCGCAGCAGAAAGGAAACCAGTGCCCTGTAAAGGTGGCGTTGCTAAGTTTTCTTTGTACTGTAGCACGTAACCACAGAGAGTTCAATTCAGCACTATATCTGGGGATTTATGTGCTCTGCAGATCTTTTGCTAGCCTTCTGCACCAAATAAATTCCATTGTGTAAGACTATGTGAGGTGTTCTAGTAAGGTTTATTTGTAATACTTTGGGTCACCAAACAACTGAACCTGTACTTGTTTGGATAGGATCCTTTAGCCTTCTGACTGCTTTGACAGTTGCAATGTAGTGGTAGGCTTGTGTCTGCCTGGATGGCATTACACGTGGGAGACCTAAGGGGAGAGGGACAGGGGACAACTCAGTCTGAATAGGCCCTGCATCTTTCCCTTAGCAGTCATTCTTTGCCACTGTGAGGTACAGGCATATTTCTTTAATGAAGTGGCAGTGAGCCTAGGCCCACTGAGAAAATGATAAGCCTTTCTCAGTTAGGGAGGCCACTAGATACATAACAAGAGATTCCAAGAGACTATAAGAGAAAACATGGATGGGAGAGAGGGTCAAAAGTTAATAATGAGTGCTCCAAGGGGGAAAACTAAGCAGAGCACTTTGGCTAGTGCCTGCTGCCCCTCAAAGAAGTCTGAGAAGCCAGTAGCTGCCACCCAACTGTGAGGAACAGGAAACTGAGCTGAATGGACCTGTGTTCGGAGCCAGTGCAGTGCTTATGACGTCCAGACTTTCAATGCTTTGTGTAACAGAGTCATGGCTGCAACTCTGTTACTAAGAAAGGGTGACAGCTGAGGATAGTTGCCACGGCAGGGAAAAGGTGCGCCACACCCTCAAGAGCCAATGAGGCTCCGGAAGGAGGAATAAGAAGGAGAGGAAACCGGAGAGAGGTTGCCTTCGGGCACCTCCACATTGAGAGAAGCGGGCAAGGAGTCTGGCAGCCAAGGATCCGAAGGAAGGTCCAGAGGTTGGGACTCACCACACAGACGGTGACAGGACCGGTGGATCGATGTCCCTCGAGTTTGCTATCTTCCTGAAGAAACCAATGGCGATGGTGAGTCCTGGGGAAACGGAGGTCGGCGTGGCAAAAGCCGTGGCTCCGAGTCAGGACACAGCAGGGCTGTCCGGGAGAAAGGGGGCATGGGGAAGAAATGCCCTATCCTGCCTGGGAGAAACGGGACCCCGATCCGTCACCCAGAGAGAGGGTGAAAAAGAAAAAAATAAAAGAAAACAAGTAAAGAACTGCACTCCGCAGGCTGGCACAGAATGTCACCAGGGAAGCCCAGTATCGGCGTTAATCAGCCACTAATGAGGCAATTAGCAGCTGATCACTGAAACTGCCTCTAATACTTAACGTCTGAGCTCAACAACAAGGATCCCCGAAACACCGAAGAGTCCTCGGTGGATGGTCCGGCAACTGCTCCTTTTTCAACTGATGTTCCTAGAGAGAGGGTTAGACCCTATTAAGAATAATAAAGCACCTGAATCAGAAATGGAGCATGCGTGGTCCTCCTCATGGGTATCCGTATTAATAACATCTCCTCCCTCCCCCAATTTTGTTTAAAGATCAAAGTCGTGGCAGGAGAGAATAGCAGGGTGCAGGGGTACCCAGCTCGGACCCGCTGACACTTTGGGTAAGTGGCTTCTCAGTAAAACCTTAGTTCTGGACTTCCAGGCATACAAACATTTAAGGACTGATAAAGTGCAATGATGTTTAACAACATTCTCTGAAACTTGTCTTCAGACTAAATCAATTTTGTCTGGGAAATCGGCAGCCGTTTTGAAAAATAGCCATTTCTAACTGAAACTTTAAATAATACCTATATCGCAAAGCCAAATTCAGCCATGATAAGAGTACACTCTAAGTAAAGCCAGTCCTCTTAGACCAAGTCTGAATTCAGCCCTTAGACCTCATGTGCAGGTTATAGCTTGTTTATGCATTGTCAGGATAAGAGTTCCACTTTCCCAGCTTCTTGGAAATTGAGCACCTTTGTCAATGACCAGAGACCTGCTTACTGCAGTGCCTGATCCCAGTAGCATGAATGGGGTGCACTACTCAGCGCAGAACTAGGAAGGTGTTAAGATGTGTTCAGTTCTAGCTGCTGCTGCCTGTCCAGATCAATGCAAGAGATCTAATAACTAACTTGCTCCCATACAACTGTGTCTTCAAAAGAATTCCACACTTACATGTCCTCTCTGGAGCAAGCTGAGACAGCATGGAAAGCTGTCTCACACACTCTAATATTGCTACTTTAAGATCTCTGAATGGCAGCTTTCTGGGATTGAAACACATACATCCCAGTGGGACTCAGATTTCTGCACTAGTTTCACTAAATAGGTACAACTTCTACATGTAGACAATGCCCCAGTTTAAATGTTTCCTTACTATAGCTCTCAGTTTGGAAGGTTTAAAGCCCACCATTTGATGTGCCCTGCAGATAATTCTCTATCCAAGGGCATACAACATCCTTGGATTTCAGTTTCAAAGTTAGTTTCTGGCTTAAACCTCACCCATAAATCTTTCCGACAAACCTACTGCTTTGCCACAAGCCAAAGCATTTTTAGCACTTTCACTTTACAGGCTCTGTTCTTTTGTTAATTTTTATGGCAAGGTAGATACTGTATGTACTTATTACATTAGTTTGAACTTTCTTTGCACATGCAGTTCACTTTACATTTTGCTCTCTGCAGTAATGGCTGCTGAAGTTGTCTTCTGTATGATTTTAACAGTTTAGCTGCTTCTAGTGAAGGCTTCTAGTGTGGATGACAAGTTTATTTCTTACTCATTGGCTTGGAAAAGCACGCTGTTGATTTCTCTTTAATTTTTTCTTAGTCTTAGGTACAGCTCTTACATTTTTCTGTTTTCCAGAGCTTGCGATTCAGTAAGTATACATGTTTTAGATCTTGGTGTAGATCATAAATTGACATCTAGGGGAGAGAAAGGAAAGTACTTTCATATTCAGAGTGGTCAAAAAGAAAACTTACACAGAAGAATACTGAGAAGTGATTGGGGATTCCTGTCCATTTCCAGAGATTATTCCACATATAAGGGGAATTTAAACCTTTCACGGGTCTTCAGAAAACTTTGAAAATGCCCCAGGAAGGCACACGGACCACCTGCACAGCTACCATATGGCTGAGTTGCCTGATGCAGTTTTAATTTCTATCAGCAGTAAGAAGACTCCAGCAGTAGAAGACTCCCCTGAGTTGTGTATGGCCCTGGAAAGCTACAAAATGGTACCCAGAAATGAGACATCCTTCCCTGATACTGGAGGAAACGTGTGGCCATGAAATGATCACTGATCAGTTAGGAGCTGGTAATAAACTAACCCAAGTTAAACTGAGGAAAGCCAGTTAGTTGTAAACCAACATGTGTCCAGAGATTTGCACTGGTTTAATTAAATGTATTAAATGGTGTCATTTGTTTTTAAACAAGGTGTCACGGCGGGGTCCTCGCGGAGGGCCGTGTGCTCCTTAAGGTCCCTCGCTCCGTGTCAGGCCGGCCCAAGGCACCCTCTAATTCTCGCC
>NW_005841950.1:1639577-1647633 GCF_000455745.1 Alligator sinensis | reverse complement strand
ATATGGCACTCCCCCTCTCTGGGGCTTGCCGTGCCCGCCTCGGGCTTCTCAATGAACCGATATGGCACTCCCCCTCTCTGGGGCTTGCCGCGCCTGCCTCGGGCTCTGGGGTCTGTTCCCCGCCCGCAACCTACTGGTTGCGCAAGTGCCCCTCTGGGGTAATATGGCACTCCCCCTCTTTGGGGCTTGCTGTGCCCGCCTCGGGCTTCTCAATAGACCAATGTGGCGCTCCCCCTCTTTGGGGCTCGCCGTGCCCGCCTCGGGCTTCTCAATGCTGCCCCACTCTGGGGCTGGGGTCTATGTACCCCGCATACAACCCGGGGTCTGTTCCCCGCCCGCAACCCACTGGTTGCGCAAGTGCCCTCTTCTGGGGCTCATCATGCCCCCTCTGGGGTAATATGGCACTCCACCTCTCTGGGGCTTGCTGTGCCCGCCTCGGGCTTCTCTGTACTGCCCACTCTAGGGCTGGGGTCTATGTACCCCGTATACAACCCGGGGTCTGTTCCCCGCCCGCAACCCACTGGTTGCGCTCAGGGGCCCCACACCTCTGGGGTCCCTATGAGGCCTCCTCCAACCCCTACAGCCTCACCCAAGCCTCCGGTCTAATATGCAAGCCTGAATATAAACTAGAGCTTCCTGGCTAAACCATACTGCCCCATCCCCTCAGGGCTATAGTGAGCTGTACTTGCAAGTCAGGCCTCTTGCTATATCTCAGCCGAGGGGGCTCCTGCCTCTCCATTTGCTGGCAGGGAACTACCAGCCGGGTCTCAGCCCTGGGCTTTATAAGGGCCAGGCCCTGCCTCCTACAGGCAGCTGGCTCCCCTTAGCTGCCCCGGCCACCCTCAGCTGGGCTCGTTATGATCTGCCAGGGCTCTGTCTCTCTACCTGGCAGTTTCTCTCCTCTAGGAGCAGAGCACTGGGGTGCTCTGCGACACAAGGTCTCACAGGAGGCCAATTCCTCAGCCACAATGGCAGTTTATGCAACCTAAAACATTTCTCCCCACAGAAACAGAAATCCTTTTTTTTTTTTACAAGCTGTGAGTATTTTAGTAACAAGGCTTACCGTTCAGGTTTAATATCCCCTCAAGTGTAACGAGTACTCATGGTTATTAGCATGCCCAGGTTTTATTTCTTTTTAGTACTGATATCGATTTTGCCATTAACACTTGTATAAAAAGGGGGAGAGCTAAAATTACAGAGTTTCTATTATTTGGAATTGACTCCATTTGTAATCCTCTTTAAATGTGACCTGCAAGAAGGCAGCTTGCTTTGACATGACTTTAGGCTGTAACAAAGTTTTTATTTTAGTGCTTCAGAGGCAAAACTGGGCACTTGAGTACCCTGGGTGGCAGCAATGGACTTGGCAGTGCCAATGGCTCTGCTGCCCCCAGTAGCATCCAGGCCTGGAGTGCAACTGCTGCTGTTTGTGCCCCTGCCAGGTTTGTGCCCCTCCCTTCCTTTATTACATTACTGTAGTGCTTATATACATGGGAAAACTTACAAGCATGGGCCAATTCCTAAGGGTCTGTACACAAGCCCTTAGACACCAACAATGATCAAATACAGGCTTCCCAAGATTTAACAGAGTACTACATATGATTCTAGGATGTATTATGAGCTCAGCCCCTACTTGAAGGGCAGACACATCAGTTCTTCAAATAACACACTCTTCTACCAAAAATAGTTGTCTAGAAGTCCTATTACCTCAGCTTACTGCTTTTGCATCATTCACTAATGGTCCAGTCACTTGTGAGCCTGCCACAGTTCAGGTAACTGATAGGCAGGATTTCTAGAGGTCTCCTCCACTGCACAGTATAAGAACAGGTTTTAACTTTGGAATTGAAAGCACAATGTTTTTAGTCGATATTTTGTTTCACCTACTAATCATGTAGGGATGGAAGTACCTGCTTATATTTTTGCACCATTTGTACAATTTACTATTTGATAGCTCATAAACACCTGGGCAAGGCAGAAATCATATTGAATGTACTTTAGACTTGTCTTAGGCATTTAGCTATGGGTCACTGCAGCTGCTCAGTGTTTGCATTATGGCAGCAGTTGTGTGAAGTGCATTGCCTCAGGCCCAACAAGGGATAAGGCACTAATGAAATCCTTGCTTATAGTTGCATTAAACAATTCATTGCAGCTCACAATTTTATGCCCAATTACTGCTTGTCATTACTAAAAATCTTGAGCCTTTTCTTAAAGATATGGAGTGGGGAGGGGAAGCCTGTTAAAGCCTTTAGAAAAGAAAGTACAAGATTTTAATTTAGCATCCTTTATTGCCTTTCTACTCAAGAAAGGCCCCCGTTAGACACTCACTGGCAATAACTTTGAGGCAAAGGGGTATGGAGATGGGATGGAGCTGGAGCCCAGTTCCTTTCAGCCTTATTGCTAGAGAAATGTGGACATAAATGGAACTCAAATCTCACTTTCCAGGTATGATTTAGGACTTGGGAGTCTGTTGTCTAGGGCAGTGGTGTTCAACTTAGTCTATGGGGCTCTCCCCAGGTCTGGAAATTTGGCAGCAGGTGAGTGGTTGCAATGTTGCCATTGTTCTGGATTAAACTGTGGCAATCAACTGCCCTGCACACTCAACTGTGCTGGTGAGCAGGGCTGTGTCGCAACCAGATATGACTTCTGGGGTCACACCTGTAGACTAACTGCTCCCACCCTGTGCCAACCCTGTACTGGGTTTTGCTCAAGGACCAACCCTGTGCCGCTCACCTAGCTTATGGGGCCAGAAGGTTAAGCACTACTTGTCTAGCAAATCCTTACTAACATAGGTGTCTAAAGGTTCTCTCTGCCCTCCATCACTGCACGATAGAAGGCTTTAGAACAGGGGTGTCAAACATCTGGCCTATGGAACCACATCACTTGGCTCACAGGGCTCCTCCAGGGACCAGGGCTAGGGGTCCACTATTGAATTCTAGGGTGCAGAATCCTCCTGGAGATTTGTTTCAGGAGCAGCAGAGCAAACAAAGGGCATGTTGACTCAGCTGAATGAAGCCTGCAAAGAGTCAAGCAAAGTTGAAGTCCCTACTCTAGAGATGGTTTGTTTTTGCCATGCATAGGTTTTATTACATGGTCAAGTACAGCTTTGCTGCTATAGTTGCATCCACACTAGAATCAGTGTTATTTCTGTACAGCCTGGGTGCTGCTACATGAGGTTTACTGTGCAGTTGACTAATTAGCTGTGCAGTAAAGGTCTAGACATTGACACATGTGCCCCATTAGGCTGGAGTAAGCTAACTTACTCCACAGCAGGATACTACTTTTTGCTCTGGAGTTTATTCATGCACAGTAATAGCATGTGTAAACATACTCAAGCACTGGCAGGATCTTAGATGAAGCTCTGCTGCCATTGTCCAGACTAGAACAGCTAGAGGGATTCTCAAGCAGGGTGCCACAGCATGCTGGGGTGTCTTGAGATCCTTTCAAGGGTACAGTGTGGAGCCATACAATGTTAGCTGCATTTTACAAATCTGAGTCACAAGATAAGCCCGAAGATTTAAAAAATCCACAGCTGTGGCCTTTGAGGTCTTTGCAACAGAAAAAAAATGTTCTATTATTGTTTTGTAGACAAATAGAATGAAAACCAAGAGCTGGTATTTTCCATGGGATGCTTCAAGTCCACCTAGGATTGCCTTGAGTTCAGAAAGATTGCAGAACTTTTGAACAAGAGTATGAATGAGTGTAGAGTCCAGCAGTGTCGCAGTGGATCCAGAAGATGCCAGCAAGCCATAGAAATAACAATTAGGACAATAAAACTCACTCTATTAGGATGTCCCGTTATTCCATTGGGTAGCTTCCAGCCAGTGTCAAAAGGAGGTATGTGGCAGCCCCATCCTCTTAACCTTAAACTGGTAATGGGCAACCAGCCAACACTCTGCAGCAGGAGTGGGCGAAGCAGGCCCTATTCGATTCGGATTTGGGCCAAATCAGGGACAGGGATTCAATTTGTTGATTCAGATCACTGTCCCCGATGTGATTTGGCCAAATCCAAATCTGAAGATTCGATGCCAATTCGGATAATCAGCAATTTGGATATAGACACAGCTTTAAATGTTTTTTCTACATAGTTTGAGGTACCAGTGTGGCTCCTGATCGCTGCAATACTGAGGCAGATGGAGCAGCCCATGCGGGGTGGAGGGGCGGGGAATGTGCTCTTTGGCAAACCTGGAAGTGGACCAGAACTACTTCTGGGTCTGCCAGGGATAACGCTGCCCCCCCCAATGATCGGCTTCAGGGGGACCCCAGGTGCCCCCCCAAACCCAGGAGGCACCAGTCACTGAACTGGGGGGTGGGGGGTGGGCCCAGCAGACCTGGAAGTGCTTCTGGTCCACTTCTGAGTCTGCTGCTGAGTGTACTGGGGAGCCCCCTGTGCTCCTGTGGGATGTTCCATGCACCCCAGTATCACAGCATTCATGAGCCCCCTGGTACCTTGAGGTATGTAGAAAAAACATTTAAAGCTGTGTCTATATCCGAATCACCAAATCTTTCCAAATCTCTCTGAATCGATTTGGAAAGTTCCGAATTGAGCTGACTCTGCCAAACCAAATCAGGGACCAAAGCTTCGCGCAGCCCTACTCTGCAGGGTGGCCAACCCATAGCTCCGGAATCCAAACTTCCAAGTCCAAACTGAGTAATGTGCTTGCTGTGAGCAGTTGTGTGATGTGATGTGATGTGATGTGATGGCTATGGAAGCTGGTCACTGTGTGCTTATGCAAAGATTCAAGGAGATGCATATTAACTTCTGAAGAGCCACATGTGGCTCCAGAGCCACTGGTTGGCCACTCCTGTTCTAGAGGTAGGAAGAAATAAATAACTGAAATCTTTTGCTTGGTTAAACAGAAGCAATTCAATTTGTAACAAGTACCCTGCCCACTTTAGTTTAACTTAAGAGACTGAGGTAGATCTGTTGCTTTAGGTAGCAGGAATACCAACCATTGCACTACAGGACAGCCTAACAAAATCAGGGTAATGTGGAGATTAAATCAGCTCCATCTCTTTTTACCTAGGCACCCTGTGTCTCAATGACACCCTCCATTATTTCACCCTGACTCAAATGTCATGCTTCTGCTTTTTAACATTAGTATATTTTTCTAACTTTAACCTCATAAAGAGAAAGCAGTGACCAGTATCAGTCAAGATACAGATTCAGATTTGGTCACAGGATACTTTAATTTAATTATTTATAAGTAAAAAATAAAAGTCAAAATCTGCTTTTTCACCAGAGCACAAATATGGCACAATTCTTAGCAAGAGAAATGCCTGCATGTGAAAAATAGTACAATATAGTGAAATGGCTGAGGAAGGCAACAATTTTAAGCAAAGGTAAAAAAGAAGTAATAATAATAATATAATAATAAGATTTGCACAAAATGTTATATTGCATGCTATGCTTCAGAAGGTATATATTAATTTCACCATTATTTTTCTTGTAATCACTCAAACTTATAGCTGATTATTACTTAGTAAAAAGCCCAACATTACTTAAATTCTGTACAATAACTGAACAAGAGCCAGCATGAATATCAAATTATATACAAAGTGTACAAAAATCCAACTCAAGTATAGGAAATTAATTTTCAGATTGGAGGCACAAGAGGGTCACATCTGCTCATCTGCAAAGGATGTGCAAGAGGGTCACATCTGCTCGTCTTCAGAGGATGCGTCATCTTCTGTGGGATCTGGAGGGAGGGGGCGAGCTCTGTGAGGGGAAAAGAGTATGTTAACTTTTCACAGAATCATAGAAAGTTAGAGTTGGAAGGCACCTCAGGAGGTCACATCTAATCCAAACCCCTGCTCGAAGCAGGACCATCCCCATCTAGATCATCCCAGACAAGACTTTGTCTAGTCAGGTCTTAAAAACCTCCAAGGATGGAAAGTCCACCACCTCTCTGGGTAACCTATGCCAGTTTTTACTACCCTCTTAGTGAGAAAATTGTTCCTCATATCCAACCTAAACTTCCCTTGTGGGAACTTGAGACCATTGCTCCTTGTTCTGTCATCTGCCACCACTGGGAATAGTCCAGCTCCAGCTGCTTTCACCCTTACAATCTATGAATTCCCTCAAATTCCCTCCCTTCAGATAGTTGAAAGCTGCTATTAAATCCCCTCTCAGTCTTCTCCTTCTGCAGACTAAATAAGCCCAGTTCCCTCATCCCTTCCTCATAAGTCATGTGGACTTTAAGTGGACTACCATGTACTGACCAATACTAGTCACAAGTTTGGGCTTTTCTTTTTTGTTTTTAAAGAGTTTTGACAATGCATGTGATTATTTGTAACAGGTGCTCAACCTATTTACCCCAGAGGCTGGCTGGCTGGAGCCTGGTCCATCCACAGGCTAGATCCAACTGATGGGCCTAACTGAACAGGTACAGTGGGGCCCAATCCAGGCATGCAGAGGCAAGGGGATGAGGCATGGCTTAGCCCTAATTTGGCCATGCAGGGTTTAGAAACTTAGCAGGAAGAAGGGGTGGCTGTATTAAAATTGCTGCCAGATTTCCCAACCCTTAGGGAGACCCGCTGGCAGGATATCATGGCTCCACTGGCGGTTGAGCACCTGTATTTTTTAAAGCCTTCTAGATATCAAATAGGAACCTTCCAATCAGTACAAATACACAACTTCTTTTTTAAACCTCATTTTAATAAAACCTCAGGCTAACAGTCATCAACCAGCTTAATTTGTAGCCAATTAGTTCAAACTACTACTCCAATTATGTGGTGAAGTTGTTTACACATGAATGGCAATTAACTGGAATTAGCTGATTGTTCTAAGGATAAATCAGATATCTTTTATTAGACCAACTAAAGTTGGAAAGACCTGAAAGCTTGCAAAAAAGAAATCTTTCCAAGTATTTTAGTTGGTCTAATAAAAGATATCTGATTTACCCAAAGAACCTATGAAAACCTATGAAATCTATGAAGCCTTGTCTCCTTACGTCCTTAGACCCAAAGAGCTACAACCAACATCCCTGATTGCTTTAAGGCAGAGTTGATTCTGATATTTCACAGGTTCTTAATGTAGGACAATAGGCCTGTCTATCTGTAAAGTCTATGGTTTGCTGGGAGCCAAAACCCTCAAACTGGAATCAAGACAGCTGTATTAAGGAGAGGTCTTCAGTCCAATTCAGGGCTCTTTCTGCAGCATAGATTCTCCACATAAAGGATAAGACACTGTGCCCTTCTCATACTGCAAGATAGAGTATGATTTTAAGAGGCTCAGAGCCCTTTATCCCCCCTAGGACACCTTCCTCCTGCCCCCTCAAAGATATGGCCCCAAGTCTCACCCATTCTGCTCTTAGTTCTTGTTCAGGGACCATACTGCAACTCCCAAAGTTTAAGAATGCAAGTTTTACTTCTAATCTTGTTACTCCTGAACCAGCAGCTGTCCAAAAGGATAGGAGTCTTTATAAGACAAGCATTCATACTGCTCGCTTGCAAACTGCAACAGCTCCTAAGATTTTTTTTTAAGTGTCAATTAAGGTAGAGAAACAGCAATTCAGATTTTGAAAAAAGAAAGAAAAACCCCAACAGAATAAGCCAACATCTTCAGCAGACTTTGTAGAGCAGAAATTAATGATACAGGTACTCCTCACGTAACATCATCCTGGTTAACACTGTTTTGGTTAACACTGTTTTGTTATTACGTTGCTAATCTATTAGAGAACGTACTGGTTTAAAGTCTCACAACATTCAGTTATAATGTTGTTTGGCCGCTGCCTGTTAGTAGGTAACTACTGTGACATAATTGGATTTGCTTAACATCAGTTCACTTAAAGTCACATTTGTCAAGAATGTAACTACGATGTTAAGCAAGGAGTAGCTGTACATTAAGTTAGGGCAGTAGCAACGCGGTTGTTATATGAATCTGAGGATGCTTAAAGTTGAAACAGATAATGGTAGTTTGTAATATGTTGGGGTTAAATGCATCCGTGTTAAAATAGCACACAGGCTAGTGGGGCAAGCAGAAGCATGTGACGTGCACAGAAAGGGTTAACTGCATTGGAGGCAGACCTGTGCAAACCTCCCTGCTGTTAGAAGGGAAAGA
>NW_005841950.1:1638152-1639562 GCF_000455745.1 Alligator sinensis | reverse complement strand
AAAGAGCCATCAAGAGACAATGGATGGCTGAATACAGGCTTCCTGAAGACCAGTCCTTAAGGGCACTAACATAAACAGGGAGGTGGCTGATCCAAGGGATTATAAATCTAGCATGTGGGAACATGGTTGGAGCTTTAGTTCAAAGTGCCCCACTGCCATTTTTTCAGTGCAGGGATGCTGATACACATGATGCTCAGACCCTTTTAATTAGCAGGGCTCAAGCACATCTATAAATGCCCAAAGGCAGCGCAAATAAACTATCTGGGGGAAACAAAAAGAGTGCTCCAAAAGGAAAATCCATGAGAATAGGACTAATTTACCTAATTAATTTACTATCACTTCATCAGTCTTTAAATGCCACTGCAGGAGGTCAATAGATTAGAGACCTTAGTGTATTCACAAAGAAACTTTATAGATGACACCAAAGTGTGCCACAGGAAGTCATTTCCCTCAGCCTCAAGCATGCTTTCTGGGTTGCTTTCATTTTAGCCCCCTTCCCACCCCCGCACCAGCAATCGATGTTCACAGAAACAACTTAATGGAGTAGTAACTGACTATAAAACTAACTCCTTAGCTGCAGTAAGTGACCCATCAAGTCTGTTACTCTGCATATGCATCTCTCCAACAGAAGCAGTGAAGCCAAAAGAATGTCAGTTTTCATTCAGTGTTGGGGAAGCACTATAAGAACAGAGGCGAGACAATTCTTTAAGAAGGGAGTAACCACAATTGCTTCATAATGGAACTCAGCAAGTTTGAGAAGACAGTATAATGGGATAAAGTGTTTTTGGATCAATGATCCACATGTGGATTCAAGGGTCTACAATTCCCACATGGAGGCCGAGCAATAATTTTCTCCATAGAGAAGGTACCTAGTAATCCCATGCTTCAGGGCATCTACTGGTTATCACCACAAGCCATGAAAGATTCCCTTCAAAATGCTTGATAGGCTCCCTGCCTCTTCCTCCAACTCAGGGCCAAATGTATGGTCTGCAGGCTGGATCTGGCCCACATCATCGCTCCATCTAGCCTGCAATGTTCCAAGTGCTGGGGAATTACAGGGTGGTGGGGAATGGAAAGGAACCTACTGCAGAACCTGGGTCTGCACCGGACATGGCCCTTGGTGACAGAGTGAACAAGTGAGGACTATGCCGACACTAAATTGCATTCACCCTTCAGTTAGCTACCACAGCCCCTTGTGCCACCTCCACTGCTGCTTGCCCTGCCACTACTATTCTCATTTGCCCTGTAGATCCAACCTGAGGGACAAAGCACATCTGACACCCCTACTTGAACACATCCACTACTGGCTCCTGCTGGTCCTTAAAAAGTTTTCAGGTGCCTCAGTGGAAAATACTGCTGTTCTGCTCAGGGATACAGTGACCACCAAGTTGGGGTCAGGAGGGACTCTTT
>NW_005841950.1:1635531-1637753 GCF_000455745.1 Alligator sinensis | reverse complement strand
CTCTTTTTTTTTTTTTTTTTTAACACTTTGGCACAGTAGGGAGCTTTGGTTTGTGGTGTGCGGAGGGTGAGCGGATAATTTTTTAAGGACTCTTTGGATATATAGTTACCTACAAAATGCAGGGGACTACAGTGGACTAAACAGCCCAGGAGGCCACTTCCAGTTCTGTGCTCCTAATACTTGCTTATCTAGCACCATGGGAGAGGTCAAGCTTCATGAAACACTGCTACTCAGTCTTCTACCTTGATCTGAGCCCAGTAGCTTGCTTGCTGGCCAGAGTTTCCATTAGAAAGTTTTAATCCAAAGACTACACCAATATCAGACATCTGTTCTTTATAAACAAAGCCAGGCCAATAATTACTGTATCTGGACAGTTGCACTGCATTGGGCTACCAAGTCTGAAGGGTGCAAAAACCTGTGAATCAACAGAAAAGTACAACACTGAACAGAGTTGCCTCTACTACACTTCCAAAACAGCAGCAGAGACAAGCCTGCCACCTGTGGCATAGACGTGTTACAAAAATTTCTGACTCATGCAGGGGTACAGCGTTCCAACAGGTGAGCTGTTTCAAATATCACAAGTTCTTTATACCCACTCTCTGATCTTGGTTATGACGAACACAGCCCTTGGCCTCCCTTCAGCCTATCTTCCATAACATATTCTTTTGAATGATTTCATTGGCTTTTAACACAGTGGAATAGGGAAGTCAGCACTCTTAAATACATACACTGAAAACCCTCTAACCTTGGTCACATCCATTTTGCCATAGTATCTGTCTCTTTCACAGTCAGTCCAATGCCACGGTCTATTACACGCACCCCCCAGCCCTGAATTTTAGCAGACTTCCCCATGCCTTATTAGTGGACCATCCACACTGAAATCTTGCAAAAGCCACCAGAAACAAGAAATTATCTCACCTGAGATTAGTGGCATGTATGTTTTGTCTCCAAAAAGGGAAAAAAATATCACTAGAGGGAACAGCATCAAATCCAAGCTCAGAAATCTCTTTCCCCACCAATCTAACCCAGGATTAGAGCTAGTTATATCAGGTGAAGCAGCTGGGACACTCTGGAGTCTTTCCAGAAGAGATTAGGTACAAAGTCAGGGAAGCACTGGACAGAGCAGGTAGCCCCGGAAGAACAGAAAAGTTTTGTCTGTTTCTATGACCACCACCTAGTCAGCACCTTAAAAGCTTTTTGCAAATTTCAGGTCACATTCACACTGTGCACTGATTTCAGAGCACATAGGGTTGGGAGTCAAGCCTTGTACACTCACACCTTCGATGCTGGAGTAACTAGCAGAGAATAAACACAAAAAATAGATATCATCTGTTCATGGTCTTCTCCACAACCTAAGGATGCAGGAACCTGTGCTTACTTCTTAGACGATCGTCCTTTTCCGCTGCTTCCTGCCTCTTCGTCATCCAGTACCTGGTTCTCTTTCCTTGAAGAGCCTGGCGACTGCCTGAAGAACTCTCCAATCCCTTTCTGCCAGGTTGGGATGGGCCTCACGCACACCGGATTGCCACCGGCATACTTGCTTTCAACTACAAGGGAAAAATTACTGAGCTGGCCAGCTAGATGATGCCCACACATTATATGCATGGGTTAGTTCAGCATCATCCTGTGGCAGCAATGCTGCACCCAGGGGGACCAGCCTGTGGCAGCCCCCGCAACAGGCACTATGCCGGATGCTCAGGCCTGTGCTAGCTGTACCTGCACAGTTTCACTTCCCGCCTTCAGAGCTTCACTGCTGACCTTGAAGCCGGAAGCTTCCCGGGGCTCATGGCTTCGCCAGCTCACAGCCCCGCCCCAGCCTGGGGGCAAACCCCTCCTGTCAGGGCACTGGCCCTGGAGAGACGTGGCAGGGACTGGGCAGCACTGCCAGGGAGGCAGCTGTCACCTGCCTCTGGACCCAGCACCCCCACACCAGGCCCTGGAGGCTGCAGGCAAGCAGCACCGCACAGAGCAGCCTCTGGCCGGATGAGGCCGGGCACCTAAGTGGGGCCAGATGGGTCACATTAGGTGCCAGTGAGGGCAGCTCCTGGCGCTCACAGCTGGGATTGAGCTGGAACCTCCAAGGTCAGTGTTGGCTGTGACCCAAACTGCCCTGGAGGGAACCAAGCCGGCTGCCTGTTCCAGTCTGTCAGGGCCCCTCACTCTGCAGCCACCCAGCTTCCCCCCCCCCCCCCCCCCCGCCGCGGGGGGGGGCCCCCGCCCCC
>NW_005841950.1:1614693-1635053 GCF_000455745.1 Alligator sinensis | reverse complement strand
GGACGGCGCTTTACCCCGCGACAGGCTTTCTAGCCCTGGGTTCCTGCCACGGGGCAGTCAGGGGTGATGCGAGCTAATTGCAGCGTGTGTAAGCGAGTGTCCCAGCCTATATGATGTGCGTCAAAACCCAGAACAGTGAGCCCCGAATTATATTCGGGACAACAACCCCGGATTAGTAAACCCGGGACACTCAACTCCGGATTAAATTGGGGACAGTCAGCCCCAGATGAACCCGGTCCTCTGTCCTTAGCTTCAGTGGCCGTGTCCACATGAGCGTTTGGTTCCCCAGGAACAACTAGGAGCGGGACACCACGCGCCACGCCAGGGGCGGTCACCCCGGTGGGGTAGGGGAGGCTGGGCCAGCCCGGGGCTGTGGTGGCAGCCGCCATCCTGCTGCGCCCAGCCTGGCCGGGAGCCGGAGTTTGGCTCCAGCCGGCCAGGCTCTGGTTTTGAGCCCCACGATGCCTCCACCTACACCACTCTGCTTTTTTTTTTTGCACGGAGTTTTTTGACCCCTGGATAGCCAGGCACTTGTGCTCAGCCCGGATTAACTAAGCACATGCCTAGGGCCCTGACCCTTCCCCTCTCCTCTGCACCCTTGCCACCCTGGCAGCTGCTTCCTAGTGGGGAGGGGGGTCTCAATCAGCCTGGGGCCCATGAGTTTGTTTGCTTAGGGCCCACTAAAGGGTTAATCTGGCCCTGCTTGTGCTTACCACATGTGAAGGGGGGGCGGCTCACCATTACATGGAGCCAGCTTCTGTCTTTGCCAAAGGGTAGGTTGTTAGGCAGGGCCCTGACAGGAGCAAGAAAGGTCTCTGCTTGATGTGGCCTGTGCTGTAAAAAATGTTTGGGAAGTGTTCCCCTGATTCCAAGTTGGCTACTGATAAAAGAGGCAGAAACAGGCCTGCAGCCCAGCTTTTTATTTGCTTGTACTTCAAAACATACAAATAAACACTCATCCCAAAGTCTGCCTGGCTGCCCATGACAGTGCAACACAGATTCTCACTTGTACTGGCTGGGGAGACTGGAGCGGTTGGGAGAGGGCGGCAGTAGATTGGCAGAAGGTCTTCTTAAATTAGCCGAGGTCTCCAAATTTCCTTCCAGCCTATGCCCCATATTTATAGATGGCCTGTTCTAAATACTCTAAGAAATGTTCTATGATTGGTTTTATTTAAAGTTCTTCCACTGAAGCGTTGGGGACCAGACTGAGCCAGATCTCTTGTGGATTTGGAAGGCATCCATTAACTGGGATTTATATCCTTGGGGAAATAAAAGGAGGGTTTCTTATCTCCCTTCCTTCCCCACTGTGCAATGCTGTTCAATACTGGGTTCATCCTTCATTACTTTAGTAACACTGCCTTCATTTTTCATTGCCTCTGTGGCACGGCTGTTTTCTTTTTACAACTCTAAGCATCTTAACAAAAATATATCAAATACAGCAACATGGCGTTGAATACATTTGGTTACATCAATCAC
The DNA here is from genome assembly GCF_000455745.1 of Alligator sinensis. Lineage (NCBI taxonomy): Eukaryota > Metazoa > Chordata > Crocodylia > Alligatoridae > Alligator > Alligator sinensis. The sequence continues at coordinate 1,633,577 of NW_005841950.1, read as the reverse complement.
TATTACGACTTTTAAGATAAAGCTATGATATTTGGGTTATTGAATGCATTGTCTTATAATGGCTCCTTTCAGGCCATGTGCTTTGTTTAATTGTATCTCGTGACTGGTTTATTTAGATGTATGGATGGCTTCCTTTATTTTGCTGACCAAGCTAGTTGTCATGTCTGTAAAGGTTCACATTATGGTCACTCAGAAAGAGGCTTTGGAGCCTTCTGCTTAGTCACACTTCTGCAGCTTGGCCTAGGCTAAAAAAATAGCCAAGATTAGCAACAGAAGCATCTTTCCACTAGACTGCACCATGCCTTCACTGCAGCTGTCCTTGTTCGCAACGTTGTCTCTGCGTTTATGGAGCACTGTCTACTACTCTGGGTGTTCCAGTTGAGCTGAAAGAGCGAGGCAGTGGTGTGCTTACTGCAAGCTTTTTGTTGTGTAGTTTTCAGGCGTTGTGATTCCTTGTGGCAGAGTTCCAGGGAAATTATACAGGACAGTTATGGAGAAGATGGAGATGAGCTTTTCTTTGTGGCCATAGGGGAAAGGACTAGGAGCAACAGCCTCAAGCAAGAGGTTGGAGATTAGGAGGAACTTTCTGACTATGAGGGTGGTCAAGCTTTGGAACAGGCTGCCTAAAGAAGTTGTGGAATTTCCATCCCTGTAAATTGTCAAGAGCAGGTTGGACAGACACTTGACTGGGGTGGTCTAGTCAGGGACAATCCTGCCTTGAGTAGGGGACTGGACTAAATGACTTTGTGAAGCCCCTTCCAGTCCTACTTTCCTATGATCCTATGTGCAACCAGAAATGTGATTTTGGATATGCAACCAGCTTGTAACCCCTCTGCCCAGCACAGATGGCAGTAACAAGACCCAGGGGTCCATTTAGGGGCTTTACATACATTTTCTCTCATGGTTCAATGGGGGAAGTCAGTCCACCTTCAGGCTTAATTATACAGGTTATTGTAGCCCAGATCCAAATCTTTAACAGTTGGAAAATTTCAAAATGCCACTGCACAAGGGGTAGTGGCACATGGTCTAAAATCTGAGAGGATGCACTGAGACAGGCAAGGAAGGACATATAGGAGCAGGTAGCTTCAGAATCATAAGAGATGGGTACTTCCCCATTTAATTCAATGGGGAGATATGGCCTAAGCAGGCTAATTTAATCCTTGCCTGTATTACTTAATAAACATGGTATAATCCTGCTACAGAACCATATCTTAGCCTAGATATCTGTGGTCTTTTTTCCAACAGGAGTTCAATCCTCCACTTCACATGGAGAATACTCAGTACAGAAAGGGATGGGAAGAGAAAAAAATGGCTTCACAATAGCTTCTCTGTAACCTGAGTCCTTTTATGGGCTTACTCGATGCCTATATGTGCTTTGCAGCCAAAAATAGCTGGTGTTGGAAACTGAAAGCAAATTAGGAGTCAAACATTACCCAATTGACCTAGAAGTGTGTTGTACTTGTGTTGTATAAGTGCAGATGGTGACCTGAGTACAGGGCAGTGTTTTTAAGTATGTTGTTTAAACCATCAAGCACCCTGAAGGCCTCTAATAACAATTATGAATAAAACTGCACCCTCCCCCCAACATGCACGCTTTGATTCCTGCTCCGCTCAAATATTAATATCAAGTGCCTGGGAGAGGCAGGAGCATTTCTATTCAAGCACTACTGAGGGAGTCAGTTGACTTTATGGCTCTCAATCGACCTGATTCCTGTTAATCTCTCTTCACTACAAAGGTGTTAACAACCATCTTTCCTTTTGAATAGTCTTGATGTTCCATTAATCAAGTTATCCTTTCTTCTGCAATGTTGCTAGCTGTTAGCTGTTCTTGGTAATATCTCTGTTCTATTTCACAGCTGAAAATCTTGACTCAGTTGTTGTAATATTAATGCAGGTTAATATTAACTCATGTGGAAATGATTGGTAATGAAGTGTTCAATGTACTGTCAAGATGCTCAAGAAAGCTAGATTTTGTTTTACAAATCTGAATAAGAGACATACATTTAACTATAACGAGTATAGTGCTGATAAAATAATAGCTTTGGATTATTTTTGGATACACCATCTGTATCCCCCTTTTCAAAATCCTATTTCAGGTTCTTGTAATTTGTCTTCCAGTTTTTTAATATGTAGAGTTTTACTCCCTTCGTGTTTTCAACCTTTGCTCTACAATACTGAGGACTAAAAACTTACCCCACTTCTGTTATCAGACCTCCTTACATTTATTTTCCTTGCTCATTTAAACATTTTTTTAAATATGCCTTAGTGTGTGTCCATATATGTATTTTACATTTTGAGCCAAGTGTCCAACATCTCCTATCCTGTATTGCCAGTCGAACCCATGAAAGCTGAATGCAGACTAGGAATCACTATCACCCATCTAATCTGAAAGTATTCTGTTTTATATAAATGCAGGTGGTGACCTAGGTGCAAGGCAGTGGTGTTTGCATGTTATATGAAGCTTCAAGCACCTTGAAAAATGTTGATAACAATTGGAAATAAAATTCTAATAGTTCAATATGCATATATCATTGGTATCTAATTAACAGTAATTATACCATTGAACTATTTTATTTCTTCACAACCATATGGGGGAGACAAATTCTATCTCTGATTCTGGTCTCTTATTCCCTGTATCACCAGAGACAAGGATTTTCTGGGGGTTATGTGTTTTATTGGACCAACTGCATGGTTGGAATAAGTTAGACAAGCTTCTGAGTACTGTACAACGCATTCTTCATTAGGTTCTGATGAATAATGTATTGCATTAAAAAGCGTGTCTAACTTGTCTGCAACTAAGCAGGTGGTCCAATAAATGATATCACCTCCAAAAAAATCCTTACTTCTCATGTAATTCCTGTACCATCATAGCTACAACATCAATCTAACTCTACTGTAGCACTAAGGAAACCCTATGGATCTCAGTCCGTAAGTCTACCACATACTCCAGGCAATGGAAGCATTGATGAGGTTTTATATTATATGTTGGGCCAGAGTTGCTGCTGTGTGAGATGCTCCTTCTCTCCAGAAGCCCTTACAACACACCTAGAGCTGCTCTTCTCCTTTACACCAGTTCTGCACCATGGTACATCCACTGGCTTCAAAGGAGTTTTCTTGAAAGATCTGAGTGAAAGGAGAACTAGATCCCAGGTAAATAATTAATTTTGATTTAAGATATAGCAACTGGGTCCTAGCAGAGCAATATGGAGTGTGAGTTTTGTTGTTTGTCATTGTAAGGCACAATAATATGGGATTGCGCTTATGGGACTCAGGGATATAGAGACTGTGCTTACTGTTTTATCAAATAAAGTGGGCAACTGCAACAGAAATGTCTTAATAAGTAGACCTGAGAAAAGGTCAAGGTTTGTACAGGCATCAAAGGCTGTAACAAGACTCTGACAAAGGCAGCACACACAATAAGGAAACTCCAACCTTCAGTGTACTCTGCTCACAGCTTATACAAAGCCAAACTGGGGTTGGGCCCTTCATGGAATATGACCAGGCTTGTCCAGTGCCCTCCTATCTCAGTTAGCCACCCTCCCTTATCATCCAGCTGCCAATGCCCTGACATTTCCTTATCTAATATGTAGAACAAATGCCTACTTTATCCCAACCTTCCTGCCACAACATAATACACTTCCTACAGCCCTGACTTTTCACCTTCCAAGCTGTGGCCCCTTCTACAGCAAACAACAGGGTGAGCAAGTTAAGTTAGATGGGTTCAAATTGCTGAACCCTCTCCTTACCACCTCCCCCTTCAGTCTAATTGATTTATCTAACATTATTTAAATATATCAATTGTGCTCAGCAGTATAGAGATGCAGCTGGGCTTCTGAGGAAAAGCAGAAGCAATTATGTCCAGTTGCCACCGTGATGCCAACTGTAAATGCATGCCTGCTAGCAGCAGTTGTTTTTTCTCAAACCCCCCCCCCTCCCCCCCCAAAGTTGCCTCTATTACCACCCTCTAGTTAGTTATACCTCTGGTTGTGCCTGTTATGCTACACAAAAGAACATGAGCCCTGTCCCAGTTGCCATGAAGACTCCTTACAGTCCCCTATTCAAAACATAATGGCTCTACTGCAAGGTTTTGTATGTTTTCTGTCTTGGCTACAGTGAGAGGAGGCCTTTGGGTACAATGCTGGAATTTTGTTACTGGCTTTGATCAAATTGGGATTCCCCCACCCTGGGGAAGAAGTGAGCTGCACATTGCATACTCCAGAGTTTGGCTACTTATCTCCAGTACTTATGAGAACCCCTGTCACTATGGGAACTGAGTGCTGGACAGTTTTTAATATGTTTATCCTCATAACACAGATAGGTGGAACAGTGGTGTTATGCTCATTTGACAGATGGGGAACTGAGGATCATAGAGACTAAGGCCCAGGTCCTCAGAGGCATCTAAAGAGGCCTGTTAGGTTCTGGGTCTAAGTGACATGCTCAAAAGCACACAGGGATCCTGTGGCAGAGTAGTCTGCTGACCTAACCACTAGACAACATGTCCTTGCAAAGCCCTGTCTGACACCCTTTGGTGTCTATAGTTGAGACCTTTCTGCCCTCTCTAGAGATTTATACATTGTGCTGTGCTAGCTACAGTGCCTCTCTGAGGTCAGCTGTCTCCACAGGTTGCAGAAGGAAATAGGCCCACTAGCTCAATTAGGTTGAAGGCTTTAAATATCCAGGCAGTCCCAATCCCTCATATCTCACAGCACCTCCTTGGACATGCCCCATACCCCTCAGTCATGCAGCCTTCCTGCAATCTCTTCCTCAAATAAGCACCCTTCTCCCCTTGCCCAATTGCTGGACTCCTTGACAAGCACCCAAATCCTCTGCACCCTTCTCCTTGCTGCCTGCAATCCGATTTCCTCCCTTTCATCTATCATATCCTCTCAGATCACTCCTCTTTCAGACAAAAAGCTAAAGTTCCCTCTCAGCTGCTAATCCTCCTACAGAAGCTACCCATATGTGTGGACCAGTGCCAGTCCCCCATAAGTAGATTACTCCTTTTGCTGTCTGTCCATTCCATATACTGTGTCTATTCCCTTTTCTAACTCTAGAGCTGCTCAGCCTTAGCACACTAGGTCTTTGCCCAGTACTCATTTATCTGTGGGCAATACCTTGTGCCGGTAGTGGGTAGAGCTCAGAATTTCATTCACATATAAAAGGAGAAGGATTCAGATTTTCTCCACAATGCCCCAGAACTGAACAGGGGAGCAGAGGCATAGCAAGGCAGCACCTTCCTCTTGCCAGCTGCCACAGAGTCAATACTGGCAATAACAGCTATTTTTGACCACTTCTCCCCCACCCTGCTCAGTTACTAGCTGGAGCCCAGGACTGGTGTCTTCATCACCCCTCCTCATTTACACTACTGCGGGGGAGTGAGAAAGAACTGGAAGTGGATGCAGTATTAACTGGAAAGCTTCAGTCCCAAGTGAAGCAAAGTTAGCCCTCATACAAAGGGGGACATGCATTTACTAGTATACCAAAACTAGAAAAAGCCCTGTTTTGGGGAGGCAAAATACAGGCTGCAGCTCTTACCCTAGAAAACACTTCCAGGGTTGAATCAGAAGGGCAGCAGATGGGATGTTAAACTGAGAAATTATAAAAGACTGGAAGTGTTAGGGATGATCACATCTAGTCAGCAGCATGGGGATGAAATGTAACATTTTCTTGCAAATCTCCGATCCTTAAAAATGTTTGCTATCTAATCCTCCCCACCCCTCCCCCCCCCACACACACTTTACCTTATCTCAAACCAGTTAGGCAGAAGTTAGGGTAGGATGAAACTTTTTAGACTAACTGGTTCAGGGAGGCATCCGCTTTTGTAGGCAACAACCTATCTGTCAGATGCTATGAATGCACTGGCAGAACTAAAAGATTGTATGTAGAAAAGAACGGGACAGGGGAAAGGGACATTGTTAAGAGAGGCAAAGAGTGGTTTGATTATAACAATTGAAATGAACAAAGCAGTTAACACCTTGAGGAACACTGAAGTTAACAGTTAGTTCAGGTAATGGGATAAAACATTTCAGGATACTAGAGGAAGGAATCTTGAATTAGGCAAGACAGGTTGTGGACTGGATGTGACAGATTTCATCCACCCTGAGACAGCAGAGAAACTGTCTAAGGAACAGTGGAGCAAGCTGCCCAGGAAAGTTGTAGAATCCCCTTCATTGAAGATTTGCAAGAAGTGGCTGGATAGGCACCTGTCTAGGATGGTTTAGGAATAGTGCAGCCTGTGCCTGTGTAGGGTGCAGTGGGAGTAAAACAAGGCTGTGTCATTGCTCTTAATATTCCTTGCCACAATACTACATCTGACCACCAACAAGCTTCTGGCTGGAGTGGAGCTAAACTACCAAATGGATGGTAAGCTATTTAACCTCAGCTGACTCCAAGCCAAAACCAAGACCACCCTGACCTCAATTACCGAGCTCCAGTATACTGATGATGCTGTAGTGTGTGCTTTCTTGGAAGCAGATCTTCAGGTAATCATTAAATCTTTACTGAGCCATACAAGAAAATGGGACTAACTCTTAACATGTAGAAGACTAAGGTCCTCCACCAACAAGCTCCTAATGAACAGTCCACAGCTCCAGTAATCTAGATCCATGGTGAGACTCTGCAGAACACTGAGTATTTCCTGTATCTCAGAAACCATCTCTTGGAGAAGGCTGACACAAATGAAGTAATCCAACTTCATCTCAAATATGCAAGTGCAGCCTTTGGATGCCTGAAGAAATGGGTGTTCAAAGACTGTGACACAAGCTCATGGTTTATCAAGCAGTCATGATCCCCACCTTGTTGTCCAGAGCTGAGACATGGACAACGTACAGGAGACATCCGAAGTTGTTAGAGAAGTACCATCAATGCTGCCTGCAGAAGATTCTTCAAATCCAGTGGGTAGACAGATGCACCAATGTTAGCATCCTCCTGCAAGCAAACACCATGAGTACTGAGGTGATGATCATCCAACATCAACTTCATTAGGCTGACCATGTCATCTGGATGTCTGACTCCAGACTCCCAAAGCAAGTTTTATTCTCCCAGCTCAGCCAAGGCATATGGTCAACAGGAGGACAGAGAAAGTGCTTCAGGGATGTCCTCAAGGCCAACTTAAAAAAATGCAACACTGATGTCAACTTGTGGGAGACTGTTACCCAGGACTGGCCCAAATGGAGGAAGGTCTGCTCCAGGGATCTTAGTACTTTGAAGCCTCATGACAACAACAGAAGATGGAAAAGCAGGAGCAGCAGAAACAGTCCATCACAGACCAAATCAAGAATCCAGTGTCACCCACTCCGCATGGAAACACATGTCCAAGCTGCAGTAGAGTCTGCCGATCTTTGGATGTACAAATAAGACAATCATGGAAATCAATCATCCTCGACTGTGAAGGATTGCTGAAGAATGAAGGTGTAGTACTAGATAGTCTTTGAGAACCCCTCTGACTCTATGGTTGTAAGCAGTGGTTTTCAAACTTCTTGCAGTCACATAACTCTCTCATGTCACTTCTTCTGCCACGAAACCTCTACCCCTCCCCTTTAGACTGGCATGGCGCCATGCAACCTGGACTGACAGTGGCAGTACACTGCCTCCCAGCCCTCTTGACCAATACCCTGATCTCTTTGTGGCAGCGCTGATGTCCTATTGTAGAACCAAAGGGTTCCATGGAACACAAAATGAAAAACACTGATTGTAAGCAACATTTCTCAAAACAGAGCATGCCTAGTCAAGAAAGCAGGCAGCACACAAGCTAGAATGTGCACAAGGAATAGGAAAGTGGAAAGAGGCGAAGAGCAACTACAAAAAGGAAAAAGGAAGGAAAAGAAAAAAATTAAGAACAACTTATATGTCATAGATCAGTGGTTCTCAACCTTTTCAGACTCGAGAGACCCATCAGAAAATGCCAGTTCTTAATTTTCACAAATTTTTTGACTATAGAAAAAAGTGAGCAATTCTTTTGTTGCAAAGAGCTCATAAAGATCACAACAGGTCAGAATGTTTTTAACACTATAGATTCCTATTTGAAATCTCAGGGTTAATCTTGTGACCTATGTTTGTACCCCTAATAGTACTAACAATGTGTTGCACCCTGTGGCACTCTTAAAGGGTCTCAAGGCACCCCAGGGTGCTGCAGCACTCTAGTTGAGAATTACTGTCTTAGGTTGTTCTTATTCTTGTTCTTATTATCCATAATGCGGAGTCCTAGGCCTGTGCACAGCTGAACAAATTAAACAAGAATAGATGACTCAAAAAAGTTTCAGAACCTGTGTGTGTGAACTGCCACCTTCATCTCAATGAGAGTGACAGTTTACAAGTGACACTGTTAATTATTTTGCTGCTGATTATTTTAGTGGGAACATTCAACTAATGCACTTATTCACTGGGCTTGGATTTCACAGTAGTGAGAGACAGACCAGTCCCTGAGGGAGTCCTGTTTTCTTTAGAAATTCTCCATTGAGAATTTCTATCCATTTTCTCACTATTGATCTTGCAATCTTATAGCTTCACTGGGGAAAGCAATAGCATAGATCAAATGCAAGGATTCTTTCATCCAGACTTGCTCTGAGCAGGGTTAGACAGCTAGCGGGCAGAGACACTGGTGACAGCTTATAGCAGCACGTCTATCACTGCATCGGCAGAGATGTTATAGCGGTGATGGGAAAAATACAGTTAAATGTTCTCTGTGTAGCTGTGCAGCTGTAGTATAGACTCTTGGGCCTCCTCTTCCATTCACAATTGCAAGCATGACCCCTCCTTTGGGAATTATCGCACAAGCCTGCCACAAAGACTGTAACATAATACCTGAGGAAGAAACATTAAGGAAGTAGCTAATGTATTTTCAGTGTCCTTTAATGTAAATTAGAAGGTAGAAGCAGAGAGAGCCAGCCCCCTGTGACCAGCCAGTGCTCTTTAGGCCACAGATTATGAGCCACTATCTTAAGTAATGTTATTTGTACGCTGAGGTCATAATGGGAATATTTTCTAAAACATATTCTGTTGGAGAGGGGAGAAAAGACTTAGAGGAGTGGCCATGACCACCAGGACTTCACATAGTTCCAGATATTTTTTTCCTCCCCTTTAACATGCTTCATGACCTGTCTGAGTTACATCTGTAGGGTTTGCGTGTATCTATCTTTTTTTTCTCTCAGCATTGCGAACCCCCTCCTTCTCCTTCCCCCTCCCCCTTCTGCCACCCCCAGGCTTAGTTGGCTAACATTGTATTTTCTGTAACCTAGTTGGGTTCCCCTCCTCACCCCCATCCCTCTTATGTTAGTCCCTCCCTTGGGCAGTCTGTATTTCCCTACTAGCTTTGTCATCTTTTTGGTTCATAACTGTTAACATCTACTAATAAAATTCAGTCTGATGTGTGTTAGAAGCTAGCCCTGGCTTTAAATACTGATAAAGATGCTTCTTATGCTGGGGACACTTATTCCTATAATGGGCTACAAACTCCATGCCAGTACAATTGTCTCCACACAAGGGATTGCATTGACTGTATTATATTGGAAGTGAATCACATCCCTAATAGTTACATTCACATGTTGTCCTGTAGGCAGAAGACGTGTGTGTACCCAGTGCTTAGAGAATCCTAGAAAGTATTCTGTGCTTCCCTGGGTGTGTGTGCATGTGTGTAGACATGTGTGTTGTGCCAGAGAAGGATCACATGCTCACAAACTCTCTAATTTTCGACTGGCCACAGCTGCTTTTTCTGTTTTGGGGGAGATGTTGTGGCAGACAGGATCCTTGCTGCATTACCTGGAGTTTGCCAGTTGTATGTGGCAAATCATTTAGAATCTGGCTGTAGAAGTTTTTTTTTCTCTCATCAATCTTTTTTTTTTCAGCAGAGCAGTGGGAAGCATGGCTCCAACAGCTACATTGTCATCTGAGTGCTGTGAACCTAATCTTGTAGCCTTCTGATGCTCAGTGCTGTGTTGCTTTGCAGTGGGCACCTGGATCTAGCAAGTCAAGGTGAACGCCAGGCAGGGGAGGGGTACAGGTTGATTGCAACTACCTACAACGCAACAAAAACCTGCACCATTTCCCCAGCAGGATTTCATCCTTATGGTGCCACCTTGTGCTAGCCTTTTTTTTCTGCAGTGAAGACAAAGCGCAAAGCTGTCTCTACACTGGGAAAAGCTGCTGATGGGCCCTATTCCTACTGCTGCCAGCTCATCCTCACCCAGAGGGACCCAGTGCTTGCAGGGTTCCAGGTGGGCACAGACATTTTAAGCCTGGCACTGTCCAAGCTGGCTCAGCTCTGTGGGACAGGGCAGCTGAATGCCAGGCCCCTGTACCCAGGGCAGGTCTAGTGAAGCCAAGGGACCCCTGGGATATTCTAGGTGCTTATTCTGGACCAACCACTCTGGGTACCCCCTTCCTGTGCCACAGGGGTAGGGCAGGGCTCCTGGGGGGGGGAAGGCGGGGGATGGGAGTCGGGAGACTGTCCCTGCCCAGCCTGGAAGGCTCCTTGGGCAGCCCTCCAAGGCGCCTAGTGGACGCAGCAGTGTTGCCAGGTCTTAAATATGAAATTATCATAATGGAAGCTCCAAATTGTTGTTTGTATTTTCTGAAAAACTATCATTCACTGGGAAAATATGTAAATAAGAATGCAAATAAGTCTTCCTCTTTAGGCAACATCATGTTGCCTTATACTGTTATCACCACATCCTGCACCACTCTACTTGGCATTGGGCCCATGATGTTTTGTTTAACTCTTTTTTTGACTGGTTAAACTGAATTTATTACTATGATTATTCTTTTCTCTTTGTTTTGCCGTTCAGGTCTGTGTATTGTAAATTGTTATACAATTACTTTACACTGCTACTCACTGTAACCTCCAGAGAGTGAGTGAGAACTGGGTCATCAAAGTTGAAGCTTTTTTTTTTGTTTTGTTTTTTGTTTTTTTTTGTTTTGTTACGAAAATAATACTATGATCACCAAATACAAAAGAAGGAGGGGAGGAAAAATTCTGGCAAGAGATGGACTTCAGGGGTTGTTTCAGCCCAGCACAGGTATAGGCTAAACTAAGAGTCAGCACTGTGAGTAGAAAAGGCTGGCTAGGGTTGCACATGGGATAGAGACAACAAGAGACCTATATTGCACTCAGTGTTCTTGCTTTCCTTTTTTTGGGGGGGGACATACAGGATGTCTAATATGATATGTGTAATATGTGTTAGATAGCCAATACTCAGGGATGTTGTATATACTGTGTACAAATGAGATGACGTGCAATATGATATTAATTCCGATGTTTTGTATTATGTTATTTGAAATGTTGTATTACCCTTTTGGGAGGCCTCTGTTTGGGGTCGTTTTGAGTCTTTTGTTATAGTATGGTTTTCTAATAAAATGTTTTATTAAAAAAAAAAAAAAAGGCTTCCTAGTTGCACCTAGGGTGGCCATCATAGAGGACAGTCTGGTTGTCCTCTGTCCTCTATTGATACAAACTGGATGCCTCTACGTCCTCTATTTTTGTTCTTGAAAAGAAAAATAGAGGATGTAAAGGCGTCCGGTTTTGTATCAGTAGAGGACAGAGTAGCAGAAAACTGGAATGTCTTCTATGATGGCCACCCTAGTCGCACCCAGGGAAGACTGCTCTGCTGGCATGGGATAGTACTGTGTAGGTAATGCATAGTTAACCTTGGCTTTACGCCCACTTTATGGAAATGGCAGGCTCCTCCCTAGATTGCTTCTGCGGCCATATGGCTGAGGGCAAGTGAAACCTGTGGGCATCCGAAACCCAAGCCTCTGGGCTTGGGCCTGCACGTAGCACGCCCACCAAAGGTTTTGGGAACATTTGAAGCCCCAGGTGCGGATGGGGGAGGATGTTTGCCGGTAGTAGGAAGCGCTGACAGCAAATCCAAAAGCTGGTGAAGACTCTCTGAGAGTCACTTGGGTTTTGCATATGCTGCATTCATTAACTACCTCGAAATGACCGTGCATTTTGAACACTTTTAGTATTATCGATCGTGCAAGGGTTGAAATGGTTGTGCAAATACGATCATCCGTACACCTGACCTGGCAAGTGCCCGGAGAAGGGCTGGCCGCAGGCTGGCCGGAACTGCAGTGCGCGGCTGGCGCTGCCGCGAGGAGCTCGTGCAGTGAGCGCGGGCGGCGGGGGGCACGGGCCGGGGCGGGAGGGGCCGGCCCCCCTCGGAGCGCCCCCGCTCGCGGAGCCGCTCGGCCGCGGTCCGGTGGGCTGCGGGCCTCGACCCCCCAGTGCCGAGGCTGCCGCGGGGCCTGCCCGGTGCTGTTGGTGTCGTTCTTACTGCTGGCACTGTCGTCCCTGTCGTCATCGTCGCCTCAGCATTGCCGTCATGATGGTGATAGTGTCGTTGTCATCATCGCTGTTAATATTATCCTTACTACCATCGCTAGTATAATTACTTTTGGTGGTGCTGCTGCCCGCTATCATCACTGTTGTTGTTATTGTTGTCCAGTGCAAGGCACTGATCCGCACCCACAAGATGCACCTGGACCGGTGCGGTGTGGCGCGGCGCGGCGCGGCCTGGGGTGGCCGTTGGCTGGTTCCAGTGAGTGCCGAGCGCTGGGATTGTTCCCCCGGGGCCTCACGCCGCTAGGATTTGTGCCCGTGGGTCAAGCTTTGCAGGGTCCAGGCCTGGCTGCTCAGCTGTGTGCTGCAAGGCCCGGCTGCCATTTGGGGATAAGGAAAAAGGAAAGGGTGTTTTTTTTTTTTAGGAAAAAAAAATGAATTCAGGCAGATGTCAAAACAAAATCCAATACTGGAGCAATACATGGGGATTGCATTACACATTTGCAAAGGAAATAATATATGACTGTTCTTATAACTGAATATCTGTGCTATCAGTATACTGTTTGTATATGTTAATGTTCAAACAGTCTGGTTAGAGATACTGGGCTCCTGGCTGGTGAAAACATGGCTGGTACATGTACATACTGCTTGGTATGTGTGCATGCATCCCCCCCCCCCCCCACACACACTTTATGATTTATCTGTCAAGATATATGAATTGATCTATATAGATCTATACGTACATACACGTATGTATCTATCTGTCTTGCTATCTATCTAAAGCTGGAACTGTCGTCACCTCTTTATAATTTAAGGAAATAAAGAAAGCTAGATAATGGCTGGGCTACTTAATGTACCTGCAATACTGTAATACACTTTTGGTCCCCGTGTATTCTTTTATACATTCTCATCTTAAAGTTAACTTTATTTACTAATGCCCGTGCTTCCCCCCCCATAATTTACTTGGTCCCGTTTCCCTCCCATTTAGATCCCCAAATGATCCTTATTGTTGTATCCTTGGGAAGATTATTTTTAATGTCAGCTGTATTTGCTTGTAGTTTTTGTCTCACTTTTTTACATACAAACTTAGTCTTTCCTCCTGGATCTCTAAGATACTGACTGTATCTTCTGTCACAGAGGTCTGCATTCCCTCTCCTATAACTAGTTTTAATCATGCAGGTGTTTCCTCATCCAAAGTCCCTGCCCAAATTCAGGGCTAGCTTTGTCACCTGCTTTGGCAAAGCTCTAAATGCTTGCTAAGCATCGGGTGATAAGGAGGGGCTTATATCCATAATTAGATCTTGTACCAGGTCTGATTTAGCCCTTCTGGCTTTGGTGCATTTTGTAGTTTGGGCATTTTTTGCACAAGCCTTGGAAGGCTACATGTGAAGATAGCACAGGATTTGTGCACCCCCACAACCTTTTGCTTGTTTTTGGTGGCTAAAAATAAGTTGAAAACTGTAGGGTTTTCTCCTATAATCACTTCTTTTACATTTTTTCTGTACTGTGTTTTCAGGAAGACACTATAGATGACTGGAGAACTAGAGTTCTCCAGAGGAGGGCCACTTGCATGATTATTGGCCTTTGTGATAGACCCTACAGGGGGAGGTTGAGAGAGCTGAATCTCTTCAGCCTTCACAAGAGATGGCTGAGGGGAGATCTTGTGGCCGCCTATAAATTTATTAGGGGAGGTCAACGGGGAATAGGGGAAGCGCTGTTTACTAAGGCACCCCAGGGAGTGACTAGGAATAATGGGTGTAAACTAGTTGAGAGTGGATTTAGGTTAGATATTAGGAAGAAATTTTTCACAGGAAGGTTGGCCAGGATCTGGAATGGGCTTCCAAGAGAGGTGGTGCTATCACCTAGCTTGGAGGTGTCCAAGAGGAGGCTAGATAGTCACCTGGCTGGGGTCATCTGACCTCGGTCCTCTTTCCTGCCAGGGGCAGGGGGTCGGACACGATGATCCATTGTGGTCCCTTCCGACTCTACAATCTATGAATCTATGAATCTACCTCTGTGATGTTTACAGTATGAATGTTGGAGGAGGGGAGAGAAGAACTGTTTAGGTTAAAGAACTGAATAGTTGTTCAAGTTGGTACAAATTGGTTATTACACAGGAGGACACCTAGGTTGGGATAAGACCACTGCTAGAGTGTCCCAGTGGTTCTTCTGGCCAGGGTTGGGGGAAGATGTTGCGTGCCATTGCACAGCTTGTCCCGAATGTCAGAAAGCCAGGGAGGATTGCCTGGCGAGGGCCCCACTTCAACCCATGCCTATCGTTGATATCCCGTTTTCAAGGATAGCCATGGATGTGGTTGGACCACTACCCCGTAGCAGCACAGGACACCAGTATATACTGGTATTCATAGATTGCGCCACCCGGTACCCAGATGCTGTGTCCCTGTGGGCAGTAACGGCTCCACGGGTCGCGGAAGAACTCATTAAGTGGATAGCGAGGATGGGAATTCCTCAAGAAATCCTCACTGATCAGGGGCGTAATTTCATGTCAGGGGTGTTACAAGTGGTGTGCTGCATCCTACGGATAAAACACCTGTGTACATCTGTGTACCACTCCCAGACTACTAATGGCCTGGTAGAACATCTCAATGGGACAATAAAAAGAATGTTGTAATGCCGTATAAGAGGAGACCTGCAAAAGTGGGTTCTGCTTCTTCCATTAGTTCTGTTTGTCCTTCGGGACACTCCACAGGAGTTAATTAAATATTCTCCCTTTGAGCTAGTATTAGGTCACCCCCGAGAGGCCTACTCCAGGCCCTAAGAGAAGATTGGGAACAAGATACAGGGAATGCGAGAAACCCGATCACATATCGGCAAGAATTGCAACAAAGGATCCAGCTGGCCCAAGACCTGGCCAAGGATAATATGCAGGAGGCACAACATCATCAGAAAGAGAGGTATGATGCGCACACTAAAGAGCAAGAATTCGAACCCAGACAGAAGGTGCTGGTGCTGCTGCCCACATCCTCGAGTAAGCTGCCTAACCCAGTGGCAGGGCCTGTTTGAGATAACTCGCAGGGTGGGACTGGTGGACTAAGGTTCACCGACCAGGCCATCTACGTGAGAAACAAATATATCACGTCAACCTCTTGCGCGAAGGGCATAAACTGGAGCAATGGGGAGCCTTTATGGAGGCGGATACAGAAGACCTGGGACCCCAGGGAGCAATCCCAAGAGAAAGGAACGGCTAGAACAGAGGACCAATTCCAAATAGAGTAAGAACTGTTGACATCTGAAAGATATGAGATGCAGGCTCTGGTTAAGAAATTGAAAGATGTATTCTGAGAGGAACCTGGGTGGGTTCCACACAATACAGACCACACAATACAGACACCACTGGGAGCCATAGTGTGGGAGACATGGCAACTGGTGCCCCATCACCTCTCAGGAGAGATACGCAAAGAGGTTGAGAAAATGCTTGAACAAGGGATCATACACCCATCCAAAAGCCTGTGGCAAAGTCTGTTGGTCCCAGTCCCAAAACCAGATGGATCTCTGGGGTTAAGCGTTGATTACCGACGATTAAATACAACGGCAGTCTTCGATGCATTCCCTGTGCTCCACGTTGCAGAACTAGTGGAACGCATTGGGAATGCCCAATATATGACAACGCTCGACTTGGCAAATGGGTATTGGCAGATCCCCGTGGCCAGTAGGGACTGGCCCAAGACAGCTTTTGGGACAGTATGGGGTCTATACGAGTTTGTTCGTATGCAGCGTCTAATGGACCAGATCCTGGCGCCACACACCGGGTATGCTGCAGCCTACATTGATGACATTGTTGTGTTCATGCAAACATGTGCTCAGCATAAGAGGGCTCTCCGGGCCGTACTGTCAGAACTAAGAAAAACAGGGATGATGGCGAACCCAAGAAAATGCGTGCTGGCTTAGAGGCAAACCATATATCTAGGATATATATATATACCGAGATATATATATCTAGGCCATTAGCTGACGAAGTGGAAACCATCCGCAACTTTAAGGCACCCCAGCCCAGCAAACAGCTTAGATCCTTTTTGGGGTTGACCAATTATTACTGCCGGTTTGTCCCCTGATTTTCTGACCTAGCGGCACCTCTTATGGAAGCCCTAAAAGGACAGTGGGCGAGAAGCATAAAATGGACGACCAGAATGACACAGAACTTCGAATTGCTCAAAAAGGCCCTATGCGAAGATGTTGTGATACATGCACCTGATTTCTGTAAACCTTTTATATTGCAGACAGACATGTCAGAGACTACTGTCGGGACAGTCCTAACCCAAGAAGATGGAGGGATAGAGAGACCAGTTGCCTGTGCTAGCTGAAAATTACTGCCTGCAGAAACATGATATGCGACCAGAGAACGGGAATGTTTGGCAATCCGCTGGGTGGTAGAATGCTTCAGGTACTACCTGATGGGGAGGGAGTTTAAGCTGGTAATGGACCATGCTCCCTTAAGATGCCTAAGCACAGCCAAGACCAATAATGCCTGGATTACAAGGTGGGCCCTTGTACTACAACCATTCAAGTTCCACGTGCTACATCGACCAGGGACAAGTAACATAGTGGTGGATTTCTTATCCAGATGCGGAAACGAGACCAAACATGGTGACGCCAAACACCAACTGAGCGAAACACCCGGGATGACAAGTAGGACACCAAAACAAGGAAATGAAGCACCCTAAGGCATCTTAAAGTGGGGGTTATGTCCCAGAGGCACAACCACAGGAGAGCTAGAGACCTTCCCCGAAGGGGACCCCAGGACGGGGGCTACACACCCTGTGGATAAAAACCCCCCAAAAAGAAACTACTTACCGGCCACAGGACGCCAGACCCCGAAGGAACAAAGAGCGGAACCCGCGCAGTTCATGAGCTGTGCCTATATATAGCTGGAGCCAGCGGGTGATGTCAGGAGCAATCACCGACCAGGAAAGATAAAAGGGAGCGCCGAAAGAGCCGCATGGAGTGGGGGAGAGTCAGCGGAGGCTTCAGAGGCTCTCCATGCCCGCACAAAAGAAAGAATGGATCCAGATCAGAGAGTGGCAGTGGAGGCTTCAGAGGCTCTCTGCATTGGTGGCAAGCAGCCCCAGTGAGAAGGGGTGGATTACGCTTGGGGGACAGGCAGCCCAAGTGGCAGGGAATAAACCCCACGCTGGTCACGAGCAGCACCGGCATCCAGGGGACACCTTTGCTCCTGAAGGAGTTATAGCAAACCCAGAGATGGCGGAGGCTTCCTACTTTGGGTTCATACAGATACAAAGACGTGGAGGGAGGCTGACCCGGGGAAGGACAGAAGACACCCTGACAAAAGCGCAGAGCGGAGCAGTGCCATGGGACGCAACCTGGTTTCGACTCTAGGGCTAAAAGAGGGAAGGAGCAGTGTATCCTGATCTCTTCTCTTCTATCCGCCCTCCTATTCTTTAAGTCATTTTTTCTCTTTAGTTGCCACTAGTGTGTATATAGTCTCTTGTGTTGCTGTTGTGGTCTGTCTTTTTTTTTTGGGGTATTCATTGGTTTGGTCTGCTTTGAGGGGGATCTGGCTGACACCGCATCACCAGGGTGATCACGAGGCTCAGCAAGTAGCCATCGACAGCAGGGAAGATAGGCAAGATGGACGTATCCAGTAGGCCTGTAGCCTATCAAAGAAACAAAGTTAATAACCAATCCCGAAGAGGGCGTGAAGATCAAAGGTCATCTAAACCAGAGGAATGGTGCCATTAAATTAAGATGGCCCGCCGGAGGTTGGTATAAGGAAGGGGTGTAGGGGAGGTGGAGCCCTACGAATATCCACTGGGAGGGGTGACCGACTCTGAGGGACCTACGGAAGAAGACCCCTCCACTGAAAATACACTCAAAGTCATGGCAGGTGAGTTTAAACTTCTCCAGGGTGATCAAGGTCCATCTCAGTGGCCACACAAACCCTCACCATGCCCACCACCAGGTGCATGCTCTAAGGCAGCGCATGAACGGGTATTCGAAGCGAGGTGGTCACACCGTGGATTGATAATCCATGAGTAATATGCAGATTCAAGCACTTGCAATCCCCATGTTGAGGATGAAAGGTAGATTTTTCTCTGTATGGCAAGTGTCTGGCTATCCTGTGCTTCAGGGTTTCTACTGATCATCTGCAGGGGTCAGGAAGGAGTCCCTCTTCTCTTTCTTTGGAATGTTCTGTAGGCTTCTGTGTGGTTTTTTTCAGCTTTCTCTAAAGCACTTGATGCTGGACACAGGAAAATTTGGGAGGGTTTATCATGTTGTTACCTAGGATGCTATTGTTTGGTGACTAGTTTCCCTTCTTGTTGTCCACTTTGAGGTACATCTTATCAATTAAAAATGAAGAGGAGATCCGAGAATATGTAATTGACCTCATCCAGGGGACTGATGGGAAGAAGAGTCGGTTTATAGAAGAACTGGTAGCCAGGTGGCAAAAGTCCTCTCAGCTGGCTTCTGACCCTCTGCCAGTATACAGGAAAAAAGATGGTAGGTCAAAGTGACAATGTGTTGGTGGAATTAAAGCATTGAAAGGAACCCAACTTACCTTAGTTACCTAATTTAACCAACACTTTTAGAGCCTTGAAGTGCCCTCTGCAGCTGGTTTTGCTATTGGGTCTCA
>NW_005841950.1:1606059-1614667 GCF_000455745.1 Alligator sinensis | reverse complement strand
ATTGATTGGTGAGTGTTCTTCCTAAGAGCACCAGAGTTCATGGATGCTGTCCTTTCTTGCTGAAAGCTAATATGCCTTTCTTCCTGTGTGCACAACTGTTTAGAGACTTCAGAGGTGCAACGGGCCGGAGACCAAGCCAAACGGGGTAGACGCAAAGGAAGGAACAAGCAGGAAACACCTGTGTATGCTGAGCCTGATGTGCCTGTTGAGGAAGTAAAAACACCTCTTGATCTGGCCAAGGTGAGTGTGTCTGGCTCTGAGGCAGATGGACTGCTGTAGAACTCAGAGGATATGGGTCTCCCAGTTCAATATAAGAGGCCCCCTATACACATGACAGGTATCGCTCAATTATCTGGTTAATTGTGCAATTACCTTGAGACTAGCTACATGTGCAAAGTAGTTATCACATGATAAAAAGCTCCAACCAACTATAAAGTTAGATCTCAAAAATATGTACTAACTTCTATAGCTGCTTGCTATTGAGCTTTAATTTGCACTTGTAGCAGGGTCTCCCCAGTAGCTGAGAGCCCTGTGTAACTCTGCGGTTGCCATGTCCCCTAAGGCTTGGGGTGCAGGAAACCCCACACTGGGCTCTTGGTCCTGCCTGCACCTTACCTGCAGCTGGGACTGAGAGTTTCACACCTGACAGGACTCTGGGTCTCGGCAGGACTGAAACACCTTGCAGTTGATGGGGCTCTGGGTCCCAGCTGCACCTCATATAAAGCACACCCGGGACCCAGAGCCCCATCAGCTGCAGGACTCTTAGTTCTGGCTGTGTGTGGCCCCTGTGGGTGGGAGTCCCCTCAGCAAAGGGTGCTCTCAGCTATGGGTGCCTGCTTCTTGCTGATGCAGGAGGAGCCCAGGATCAGGCTCCTCCTACACGGACAATAAGGCGTGGTTAGATCTAATACACAATCCCATAATCGTGCCTCTTGCCATGCACTAGTGGCATGGCAGGAGGTGCAATTGTTTGGATCCCACATTAGATCCAGTCGTGCCTTTACCTGCATGTGTAAAGGATCTTTGAGGCTGATGACTGGCTGATTCCCCCCGCTTCCTCCTCCTTGCCTGCAGCATGCTTTTCAATTACTAGCCCCAGTGCTATTTTTCCATTACAGATTTAGGAAAGAGAGCACTGCTTTACTTATCCCTGCATGTATATTTTTAAAGTTTTTTTTGCAACTGTGGGGACGTAGCTGTTAAGAAGTGAAAGCTGGCTTTGTACAGATATATTGGCAAATAAAAATATCAGTCACCAGAACTGCTAGAAGTCATTTTGACTAGCAGTGTGTTTTCTCCATTAACATGGAAAAAAATAAAGTGTCCTTAGTTTTTTTGTCCCTTTTTAGCTTAAAAGAAAGAATGCAACAGACAAATGAAAGTGGGTGTATAACAGGGAATCCTAACCCTGTTATCAGAAAGCAGGCTGGTCCCTTTAAGACCAGAACTTTCTGGGCACAGCCTGCTGGCAGTGTAGGGGTTAAAGCTGAGCCAGGTCGGCTAGTCAGGTGACCGAAAAGGGGGCAGGCCAGAACTATAAAAACCCTGGGCTTGGCAGCAGTTAAAGGCAGCGGCCAAAGGGGAAGGAGGTTGTGCATGAGAGCTTGACAGAGAGGCTTAGCGGCCGGTCCGGCTGCTGTGAGAAGGGAACTCCTGATGACTCTCAGAGAAGTGGCGGCAGCGCCATAGGGAGGAGCATCACAGACAATGGGGAAGCAGAAGCACCAAGCCATGAAGAAATGTAAGCTGGCATGTTGCCTTCTTTAATTTCTATTTTTTTGTGGTTATAACCCATGGACTTACTGCTTATACATATTTGTTGATTGATAGACTGGTGGGTTCTGGTTGAGGCTGTAGGAGGCTTCATTAGTGCCTTGGGTGCAGTCATAAAAGGCCAAAGGGCCTAATGCACTAGAGTGTGCAGCCATACAGGGCCTGTAGCTCGGAGCTGGTTGCAGGACTTTTAAGCCAGGTCCCAGTGGGGGGATCTCGGCTAGCAGCCCGAGCTAATGGAAAGGGCACCCTTGGGCAGTAAGAGCTTTGGGCTGCTGCCTGGACTGGAACTTGAGTCCTGCTGGCTCCATGCCTAGCAGACACGCCTCTGAGCTAGAAAGCCTGGGCTTCATATTGAAAACAAAAGGAGGGCCACAGGCTCCGAGAAGACTAAGTAGCTAGAGCCTCAGAGTCTAACCCTATCTGGTGGATTTAGACTGGTAGGCCTAGCTAGAGGAAGATGGGGACAAGGCCCATGGTGGCTGAGAACCCCAACATAGAATTACAATAGGCAGTCTCCCACTTGTAAGAGCATCTAAATAATATTTACATCAAGACGTGGCAGGAGAGTAAAGGCAGGATACGAGACGAACGAGAGAAAATGAAACATTAAGGGACTTCAAGGGTGCCCCTCATTGGCAGAAATGAAAAATGCTGCTGGGGAGGGCAACCTGTTACAGGGTGCTGTGCAGAGGGGCACAATGTGCCTGCTTATAGCAGAGGACAGAGGTTGGTGGAGAGGCTTAGAGTGGAGTTGGCTTGCATGTAGGATCTAATAGAAATGGGATGTTGGAGAATCAGTTGTAGCTTCTCTGTTGGGAGCCTTCTGCTCCTGGTGGAGAAAGCTTCAACTGACAGCTGAAAGCTCTTCATGTTGCTTTGCCTCCTGCTCATTCATGTGAAAAGCTTTGAGTGTCAGAAAGAGGAAGCTGAAAGTTTTAACCAATGGCTTGCAGAGTTTGGAAGGGGTCTGATTATTTGACTGGTGAAACAGCTTGCTTCCCTTCTGAATCCCATTCTCTAGCCAGCTGCTAGCCTCAGAAGCTTGATTGTATAACCCAACTTCCAAGTTTATAATTTGTATTGGATAGAACAGGATAAGCCAGCATTATCTTTAATATGGAAATGCAACCTGCCAAAAAATAAGACTCCTATACAGTGCTTCTGAGCTAAGTCCTTAGACTCAGGATGGAATGTTGCGTGCGGGGGCATGTAGTTGCAATGGGCTGCGTCTGAATGCTAGTAATGGGATTCCTTCAGGCTAAACTTGAGGGGTTGCACTTTGATTTGCTGTTTTACCACTTGATTTAATCAAAGCAGTAACTCAACCAGGGGACCACATAAGATTAAATCCAGAGTTTTCAAAGAAGAATCCATAGTCTTAAAATCATTCTCATACGCTGTGGTCTTTTTGTGTTCTTTGCAGCAGAAGAATTGCTCGTATCATTTTTCTATAGTCAAGAAACAACTACAAGCTAAGAGCTGGCATTTTCTGAGGGGTGCTTGGAATCTAAAATAGTTGAGAACCACTGAAACTGGAGGCTTCCACATAGGGAAACTCTCCCTTGACTTACTGATGTGTTTAGTGAAACTGGCCTGGTTGGATAGTGGCTGGAGCTGTCTGGTTGCTTCTGACCACATGGTTTGTTTAGAAGCCAGTATCTTCTCTTTCATGGTTAAGTTGCAGTGAGAACTCAGTTTAAAGTTGTTGCTTGGTGTTTGCAAATTAGGCACAAGAGATCATCAGCAGTGGTAACAACAGCAGCAGTTCTTCCAAGAAAAAGACCAAATATGTCAACCTGTACACCAAAGAGGGTCAGGATAAGCTTACTGTCCTCATTCCTGGGCGCCATTCCTGTGAGTGCCTTGGCCAGAAGCACAAACTCATCAATAACTGCCTGACTTGTGGGCGTATTGTCTGTGAACAGGAGGGCTCTGGTCCCTGCTTATTCTGTGGTGCACTGGTACGTAACACCCTGTTTTTTTCCGCTTTTTTTGTTTTCCATACTTTATTGTAGTGTGCTGTGTTTGGGTCTTTGAGATATTGCGGGGCGGGATTAGCCTCACTAGCTTCTGTCTCCTGGAGATGTGCAAAAGACTTCCTATTCTGAACTTGTCTTCCAGATCAAAGCCTTGGGGTGATTCACAAAAGGTTTCTGGGGTGAGAATGTATTGCATCTAGGGGATGGGTGGGAAGCAAGACTTAAAGGTGTGGATGTATATTTTACATAACCCTGGGGCTTGTCTAAGTTATGGCAGCTTCCTGGGTTGTTTCATGGGCCAGGGTCTGCCTGGAATATGTCACAGCCCTGCAATGACACATCCCCTAATCTAAAAGTTACGATTTGAATCCTTTGAAAGCAGTCTTTTGGCTGACTTGACTCACAAGGAGGACACTGTCCATCTAGAATAGTGTTTCTCAACCTGTGTGTCGTGATCCAAAAGTGAGTCGCAAGAATATATGAAAGGGTCATGAACAAACTTTAAGAATAGATCAACAAACTTTAAAAATGGATTTATCTTTAGGGAAAGTTGCAAGGGGCTGCTTGGGGCTCCCCATGCCCCATGCACTGGGAGACTGGGGCCTGGGGTGGGGGGCAGTGGGCTGGGTATGAGGGGCACTGGGTTGGGACTGGCCACCAATGTATACAAATTGGTCCTGGTACAAAAAAGGTTTAAGTACTACTGATCTAGAACTAGAGGTTTCAGTGCGCCTTGGCCCTTTCTCCTGACTTAGATAAAAAAAGGGGGAGAATCCTTCCCATAAGCCACACAATTGTATCTGTTTTTAAAATGAGACTAGGAAAAGTTGATGTGAATTATTTTCTGTTCCTTGTTCACCATCCTGTCTCCCCTCTTTCCACAAGAGGGCATGGTTTGGCTTTGATTTACCCAGTTGTACAATAAAATGATGCTTCCCTGCCTCTCTGGGGTTTGTGACACTTAGCTCAAGGTGAGCTACAAAGAAGCAGAAAAGGCCTGCCCTCATCTTTTTTAGCTTTTGCTCCTTGCCTTTAAGTCTTGTCCAGGACTCTGAGATTCTCAGGTGCCAAATATCTGTTTCTTTTCTAGGTGTGCACAAAAGAAGAGCAGGACATTCTGCAGCGTGACTCAAACAAGAGCCAGAAGCTGCTGAAGAAGCTCTTGACAGGTTGGTAGCCACCATGTTGTGGCAATGTAGCTCATCTGAAAAATTAGATGCAGGGTAAGCCCTGCTGTATCAGTATGTCCACACTGCAGGCTTATATCACTGTTTTGTAGTAGATAGGGACTAAGTCTTGCTCTCTCCTTAGCAGATTGAATCTACTAATTTTTTTTTTGCTATAGGGAGGAGCTTTTGATAACTGTATGTTGGGACTGAGAGACTTGATCACCTGACTTTTTGTCTACTATCTAAGCACCTCAGAGATAATTGCCAAAGCCCTGCTCCCAAGTCTTCCCTGGGCAGCCATCTCCACTGTGCTGTGGCACCTTCCTTGGATGAGAATCTTGCTGATGCCCGTTTGCCCACTAACTTTGCTTCTTGCTCAGCATGTGACAGGCCTCTGCAGGCTGTAGCAGGGGTGGATGAGGTCTGGATGTGTTAGTCTGAATTATTCACAGTAATCAGATGTTTACAGTCCTTTCCAGTGAGAATAAAAGATCCTTGTAGAGTGTCTTCTGCAGAGAACCAGGGAAACTAGCAATGTGATTTAGAGGTTTTTGAGAGAAGCAGCTATTGTTGACGTTCTTGCTAATAACATTTTGTAACTGAAATTCATACTGGGTGGTAAAGATTTGAGGGCAGAAGCCAAGTAAATAACCAATCCCATTACTGAGCACTTGTGGATTACGAGAGTTACCTGCATTAATTTGGCTGAAACATCCATGTTGATAAAGCTCTGGGAAAACCTTACTGAAGAACTTGGGAGCTCTTCAACTGTTGGGTGTTGGTATAAGCTTCTGTTCCTTTGCTTCCTAAATCCCTAAAAATTAGAGCTGCCCTTTCTCTTGCAAATAATGTCAGGCAACTGGCAATTCTCTGCAGAGAGTTTGATGTGAGTCAGTGTCAGGAGTGTCAGTCCCCAGCCTTCTCAGTGCTTTGCCCTCTCCCTTTGCTCAGTTTCATTTCTTCATTATCTCTCCTAGCTGAAGCTGAAGGGTGATTAGCTGTCTCTCTCTGCAGCACACAGATACGGCTCAGTGACAATGGGAAAATGTAGAGCCTTCCACCTCTTTAAATCCTGGCCCTCTCCATTAGCAGGCTTTGCAGTGTTCTGTGTGGAGCACATTGGCAGGTTTCATCGCAGCTACAAGGTTAACAGTTTTTTTTATGAATTCTGGCCTCTTTTAGCCAGAAGCCAGGGTTTGGTGCTGGCCCTGACTTCCCCTCAGCCCTGTGAAACTTGTTGCACTAAGCCATCTTGTTGGGCTGCGTGTGTGTGTGTGTGTGTGTGTGTGGGGGGGGGGGGGGGGGGGGGATGCCTTTTCAGTTTGCAAATGCTGAAACTTGGGTGTGGGTGTGGTGGGGGGGGGGGGGGGCTGGGGGCAGGGGGGCTTCTTCAGCTGGGCAGTAGTAGGGGGTTTGTGGATAAATAAAAGGTTCAGATTTGACTACTGCTAATCCGGTGCCTTGAAGTGATGCTCCTTGAAATGCTTTTAAAAGGCTGAGGAGGTCTTTGCCTCTGGCGTATCCTCCGTTGGAGATTGGCCATGGGTAGAGCTTTGACAAGGCACAATCTGCTGGTGCTGCCTTGAAGTCTAATCCAGCCTGAATGGATGGTGGGTATTGGGGGCAGGCTGGAGCTGGCTTTGTTAAATGACAGACTCTGGCTTGCTTAAGAAGTTCTTTTTAGTCTCTCTCTTTCTTGGCTTTTTGTATCTCATTTCAGATGCATCTGCTTTTCCAATGGTGTGTGCGGGATGTATGAGTGATCTGGAGGAGCCTTAGTGTCATGTACAACATGAGTCAGTGGAATAAACTTCTTGACTTGGGATCCTCAGGGCTCAGTACTGTCACGCTCCCATGTGAACACTGTTAGACCCTCCTTGGTGTGAAATAGCACGTGGCACAAGATCAAGCCCTTAGCTGTTGGCCCTGATATAAGAGAAGACTTTCAGTTCCTAAGCTCTGAGAATTCCTGAGTGAGGATTACAGAGTTGTGCTTGCCTGTTACAGAGCCTCACTAGGAGTCAAATGTCCATCAGTTGGGGGTGGGGCGGGGTGGATATATTCCCAGTGCACCACTTTAGGTGAGAAATAACCCAAACACCTATATCTGGGAAGGGCCTGTTGCAAAGCCAGTTGAAATGAAGGAAGCCTTTCCTTTGAATTAACCTGCTTGAGACTAGGCCCTAAAATGGTTATCAAACACTGTGGAGCCCTGCCATCTATCCCCCAGTGCTGCCTCTGGGTCTGATCAGACTCATACAGGGCATTGCACACACCCATGGTGCAGGACCAATCTACAGCTCAGATCAAATCCATGCAACGCCTCCCCTTCTCCCTTCTATTCCCTCAACAAACCCAATTTGGTGGCTGCTCCAGGCTATCTGGGAACCGTATTGCATACAACATGGATCCTGGAGCAATAGGTGCTGTGTACAGTGCAGTCCATGCAGTGCCCACCTTGGCTGGACTGCGCCACACACAGCTCCCCTCTTGGATGCACACCACACATGACATCTGCTCTAGCTGGTTCAGGGCCCACCCTGCATGCAGCAGTCAGCCACTGCTCAGACCAGGACATCTTACCTCCTGGGAGACAGAAAGCTGAAAGAGATTGGGGCAAGGGTGGGGACAGTGGCAGTGGGGAAAGCAGGGAGATAGGATTTAGGTCATTTTAAAAAATGTTGCATCTTTAAACTGTTTTAATGTCATGCATTCTTGGGAGTGTAGTCTGCTCCTGCACAAGTAATATTTAGTGGCCAGCCCTTTCTTGAGTGCTTTATTTCTGTATAATGCAGGTTCTGAGAGTTCTGGGAAGATGGAGGCACTCAGCAGGGACCTACTGCCTCGCCAGGAAGCTCGGCTGAAAGCAGGCCTGGAGATGGCTGTGAAACACAAGGACAAATTGCTGGAGTTTGACAAGACAAGGTACAGGGCTACCTGAGGCTGCTGTTCTTTAGACAGGAGCCACCCTTGATATAAAAGTACCAAGGTTCCATCCTTTCCAATACTGTGTTATGGCTGCAGATCTATTAAACTAATTCTAGGGTGGTGTCCCCTACCATAGACTTCAGAGGGAAAGATGTACTGGCAGTGGCAGCCTCAGCTGATGCCCAGCTGCCCCTCAGCAGTGTGTCTTAGTTTCAAATTGGTTGGAGGCTCTTCAGCAGGGGGAGGAAATTCTAGTGTTTGTGGTCTGTTGGGTCATTAACTTCCCAGCTGAGTCTTTCAGTAAGTGGACCAAGGATTTGTGTCCTCTAGGGATCTCAAGGGAAGCAGCAGTATGCTCTGTATTGGCCCCTGAGCAGCTGTGAGGTAGAAGAGGGATTGGGTCCCTGTACAGCTGGATGTAGCTGGAAAGTCTGATTGCTGTTTTGCCTTCAGGCTTGAGTTTGATGGGGAAGCCATACATCAACTCACTGGATGTGTCTGACACATGAAATGTGACCAGATTCCCTCCCCTTTGCAGGAACCGCTGGTTGGCCCACTGACAGCTCTTGCTAGAATTCTGCATTGATGCTGCACTTTGTGCTGGTCTGTGCCTAACTTTCCCTCCCCCTCTTTACAAATTCTCTATTTACGTGGCAAATGTCAGGTAAGGGTGAACAGCATAGGACATAATGCATCCTTTCTGCCTTAGGATGCATATTGCAGCCCTGAAATGGTTTATTTTTAAGTAAGTTTTTA
>NW_005841950.1:1551565-1606049 GCF_000455745.1 Alligator sinensis | reverse complement strand
AATGTCATGTCTTGTCTACTGTGGTGTGTTTCTGAGGGGCCTTGAAAGATGTGTGTTCTGAACTCTCAACACTCTGTCCTGCAGTTGGAATGTGGATGTTTAACAAAGTAATTCTTTCTTCCTAGTGATCATTATGTACAGTATAACCTCATAAATCTGGCATGCTCGGAACTGAGCCATCTGCCAGAAATTTGAAAATTCTGTGGTTTTTTTTGTTGGTTTTTTTTGTTTTTACACTGGAGCAGCGGCTGGTTGCAGAGCATGGTGGGGGGCGGTGGTGGTAATGGCAGCTGGTCCCAGAGCAGCGGCCGTATGCAGAATGGGGTGGTGGCAGCTGCCATGTGGAAGCTTCCCCCTCTGTCTGGTGGGGGGAGTGGAAGCCAGTCTTGGAGCAGCAGCTGCATGTGGAGCAGTGACCCGGGGTGGTGGATGGCAGTGGCAGCCACCATGTGCAAGCTTCCCCCTCCATGTCCAGGGGAACAGAGGGGGAAGCTTAAAGTGCTGGATTTTTGAGAATTCCAGATTTTTGAGATCCGAATTTATGAGGTTATACTGTAATGGAATTACACACTCTGAGTAAAATTCTTTTCCCCTCTTAGTCACTGTAGCTTTCACTCTCCTGTGGCATTGTTGCTTCACTATTTCTCTCAGTCATTGTAGAGAATTCTACAGCAGACGAGATCTGAATTAACGTAACAGTGTAATTGCAAGATGCTAACAAAAGTCATCAGGAAATTTTTTGTTAAAACCCATCCTGGCGTTTTGATTCATCAAATGCTATTTTGTGTGAGGGAGAGGCACAGACACTCCTCCACCCCCCACTGTAGTTCAGATGCCCACTTTGATACATATCCACTTACACTAAATGCATCAGTAACTACTACTAGTGCATGAGTCTAATCTGACTGCATTTTCCTTTATGTTAAGGAAGTATCTGCCCTTGGTTGCTCAGTGTTAGGGACCTGAATTTTTCATTTTGGTTTCGCAGCTGGAAGGAGTGAGAGAGGGAGTGAAAAAGTAGCACTTCTAGATCTAATGTGGAAAAAGGTTTATAGTCTCTTTCCTAGGGTTGTCAGTGTCATGTATGGTCAGTCTTCAACACAACAGGCAGCATCAGCATTTGCAGTGTATGCTGTCAGTGCCCTCCGAGCTGTGCTCACAGCTGCCAGGTGGAAGGAGGCTCTCACCATTTGAATTTTTCAAGCATTGTACTGAGGTCAGGAGAGGGGCAGTGCAGTGATCGATTGGTGGTGCTGCCTGGGGTTTAATTTCCTGCCTTGATCTCTTCCTCACACTAAACCAGCAGAGTTTGGTGGTGTTCTCTGCCCTGAGGTGGGAGAAGAGAGATATCACTCCATCCCCTCATTCAGAAGACATAGGGCTTCTTGTGTTGATTTGGAATCAATGGGCCCAGTGTCAAAAGTATTAAAATGACTTTGTTCCTGTACAATAATTAACCTTGATCCAAGGTTTTGAGTACAGAGACCTCAGCCTGCTTCACCCCATGGCTACAACCACCATAAGAAATTGATAACCTGTTATTCCATGCACAGAAGAAGGAAATTTTATTAAAGCATTGGAAATGAAATGTTTTAAGTAAGGCCTTTACTTTAACAGCACCCTCTGTTTCCTTTCACATTGGCTGTAGGGTGTTTTTTTTTTAATAAGGAAAACCACTGTTTGACATTGGGTGGTGTTAAAGATGGAAATAACCCTCCTTTTCTTGAGGTAGGGGAGGAAATTGGTTGAGTCTAACTGAAGTTGCTGCTATCTGTCTTCTTTCTTTATGTCCAAACAAGACAGAATCACACAAGACAGAAGAAAAATATAGTAGGTAGATGATGCAGTTTCTATCCCTGGTACTGATTCTTGCAAAACTTGCTTCTGGGTAAACATAAGTTGAGCACAGAGTATTTTGTCAGCCACTCTGGTGACTATCAAGCTTGTAACAGGTGTATAAAGATTGCTTTCAGCTGTGTTTGGGAAATCATAGAAGTGATGCACCCAGGCTCTTCATAGATGGAAGGCAAAAGGAGAAAGTTGGGGGAGGAGGGGGAGAGAAATGAACTAAGAAAGGAGAGGGTAAGAGCAGGAGTCCAAGTCTTGTATCCCAGATGCTGTTCAAGACGTACCCAAAGTTGGTTGAGGTGAGAGATCACCTGGCTCCCTCTGTCTTTGACCTGGTCTAGTCGGTACATCTCTCAGGATCAGGGTGAAGGCCCCACAGTGCCATAGTAGATCCTGAAGTCCCAGGAAGTGATGGAGATAGCAGTACAATGATAAAACTCACTCCGTGCAGGCCAACTGCCTTCCACAAAGTTTGCCTTGTAAGGAAGTCCAGAAGGATGAGGTGCAAGAGCTCATCCCCTCTTTCTGTTATCTATCAGTCAGACCCAGTTTTTAGCATGCCAGTTTTGGGCCATCCATTTTCCATTCTGTTCTCCTTTTGTTTTACCTCCTTCTCTTCCCCCTTCCCCAACCACCCCTCAGTCTTAACACAGTCCTTGGGTAGTATATGGACCAATTCCAGTTTTATGCCTTTCAGTTGTTGATTTTTTTGTTAAAAAAAGAAAATGGAACAGATTGAGTTGGGCTTTTGCTATCTTGGACATGTACAGCACAGGCCTCCAGGGCAAAAGTTGTGTTTGTGGATGCAGGTCTCGGGGATTTACAATAAATGCTGAAGTCCCTTCTACAGGGAAGAGAACAGATGCTGCTACAGCTTGGAAAGGGAGTGGACACCGCAGGCTTGGGCTGAATGCAGCCTTGAGCTGCCTCGTTTTTTTAACATATAGTCTGCCGTAGCTTCTGGTACCATCAACTTGAGATTCCCTGTCCAAATTCATGAGAGCTGCCTTCATGGCATAACTCATTTCCACAGGCTGCTTTTATCACAGTACAGTAGTTTCACTGTACTTTGTTTTATCCTATCAGGTCCCTGACAGACTGCCAGCACGACCCTCAAACAGGCAAAGTTTGAGTGCTCCAGCTTATTGCAACTGCCCAGACAGATTCCTCTGGGGATCACAGGGGAGCTCCTGGGATGGTGTGACTTTGCTCAGGCACATGGTTCCCAGATATATCTGGAGCTATTTGCTGTCATCCTCAATGCCCATTCTGTTACTTCTCCATGTTTGTCTCTCACCAGCGTGCGTCGTACCCAAGTCATCGATGATGAGTCGGATTACTTTGCCACTGACTCCAACCAGTGGCTCTCCAAACAGGAGAGGGAGGTGTTGCAGAAGAGGGAGAAGGAGCTGCGTGAGCTGCGCCATGCTTCCCGACTCACCAAGAAAATCACTATCGACTTTGCTGGCAGGCAGATCCTGGAGGAGGAGGACAACATGGCTGAGTACCACAGCAAGTGAGTAGGTGGTGCTGGATATGGGGAAAGGGAGATGAGGAACACTGTCAGTGTCTGTTGGAGGTGGCCCAGCTGCTTGAGATCAGCTTCCTCTCTCTGCATTTTTCATTGCTGGGAACATGCAGGACCCTGAGCTCTTAGCTGCTGATTTGTTCCTGCCAGTTATTTCTCCCATTTGCAGTTTCATCCCTCTAAAGTTTCAGCTATGGTGGCACAACCAAAGAGTTTGGAGGCACTTGCTTCTGAAGCAGATGAAGCTTCTGAGGATGGGAGAGTCATTTGCCATGCTATGTTGGGTAATACAGAAATAGAAAAAGTGGGGAGTGGTGGTTGAATGATGATTTGATGTTCCTTCATTCTTTCCATTCTTAGGTATTTTTCAAATTCCATGGACAGGGGATGCTTCCCAGCAAATGAAATTCCACCCTCTCTGGGATGGAACATGGCAGGCCTTAGCTGTTTAACTTGATTAAATGTGATCCAATTCTACCTCACTCAAGTCCATGAAAAGAAGTCTGTGCCATCTTTTGTAACATGCCATTTTCTGTACCTTAAAAAGGCATTATAAGAAGCAGCAAGTGGTGAGGGGGCTTGCCCATCCAGCATTTGCATGAACCTTTTTTCATGGACTTGAGCAGGACAGAATAGGATCCAGCCCTCTGGGTTTTGCAGCGCTGCACCCTAATTGTGAGTGGGGGCAGTGAAGGTTATCATCTCAGGAAGGAAACTTGTGGATGGGCTTGCACAAAAAGGGATCTTGCCTGGCCCCTCGGGATGTTGGAAGAATGGTTAGGACACTGGCTGGGGAGGTGAGACATTTGGGTTTAAGTCTCTGCTTTGCCTCGGACCTTCTGTGGAATTCAAACAAGTTACCCAGGCTCCCTGTAAAACAGGGCCATCACCCCACCTCACAGGGACATACATCCCAGTGGAAAGTGTGTCCATGATTCAGTCAGAATTTTCTTTATGCTGGCAGGTGCATTGGTGTTCAGGGGGTAGTGGCTGTCCTGAGAAAAGGCAAAACCGAGCATCCCCATCTGTAGCAACCATATCTTGAGGTCCTGAAAGAGCAGGATTGGCTTCTCTGACTTGAAATACAAGGAAAGGAGAGCACAGGGGGAGCAGCCTGGTTGATGGGGAGGTGAAAAGAAATGGTTGGGTGAATTGGGGACCTTGAGAGGCATTGCCAGCCAAAGGGTGGGAGGGAGCAAGGTGTGTAAAAATAGTTTATTTCTGTTTTGCAGACTGGATGAAACCATTGAGGCCGTTCATAGTGGCACGTTGAGCAAGCCATTGAAGAGCCCTGATGGGAAAAGTGCAGGGGTGTCTGGGGTTCTGGTGAATCCCTACCTGCTCCAACCTGCACCTTTGGTCAGTGCAACTTCAGTGCTTTATCCCTGAGTGTTAACTAATATTTGAGAGAGAGAGGGAGCTGAGGATTGCATCTCCCTGTGGGACAGGGGATGCCTCTTCCTTCCCTGGCTTTCTCAGAGATACCTCAGGCTTGGAAAAGGCCTTCTAGTCAATCCCCTTCCTCCACCTATGTAGGATTTTTACCTGTTGTGTCATTACTTTGTCCTTAAAAGTCCTGACTTATTAGGCTCAGCCCTGCCTCAGCCTGACCTGTTTCACTCTTGGAAAGGTTTCCTGAGGTTCAGCCTAAAGCAGTTTTCCTTCTCAGTTCTTGTTTGGAGAGACTCCTCCTACTTTTACCCCCTCAGCCATAATCTTCCTTCTGTAATATCCCCTCTGGTCTTTACTTGTTTTGTGCATAGTGTGTGCTTGTGCTCAGACACTTTAGAGCATTAAAGGGTTCTTGCCATTTGTCTGCTGAGTTGGATCATGTTGGATCCTGCAGGCTTCATGTCCTTCTGTCCATCCCAAGCCCCTGTGCCTTTCTTCCCCTTTTCTTAGCCCCTTGGCATCATTTAGATATTTTCCCTGGGCTTGGTGGGAACTTTTAGGTGTTAGCTGTTGGCTTTTATTTCATCCCTTTTGAAAAGGAAAGGAGCATGATCGGTTAATATTATAGCCCTGAGCACTACTGCTACCTCCAGAAGGGCTCTGTGGCTGCACCAGATGGCTGACTCGGAATACCAGTGTCCCATCTGGCAATCCATGATATAAGAGGATTGTCTGAATGGTGCCTTTAAGCCTCCATTAAACTCTTCTGAGTACCACTGCAGCCAGCTGGGCAGTGATCAGCTGAGTGAATTTTGAACATGCTGCCTGCTTGTGAATGCTGTGGGACACCCCTTTGTTGTTCTGCTCTTTAAAGACATGGCTGAGCTGCAGGGCATGTGAAGTGAGAATTGCTTTTACTGCTACCAGGCAGAGACTGCAGACTTTGATGGGCCATGCTCCATCTCACTGTGAGTGACTTGCACTCCTTTGCTTGCTGGGCTTGTTGTCTGTGTGGACAGCTTGATGAAGGCAGACTGATAGCCTACATCTTGCCATGGGCTCACTGACTGCTAGCATCTCTCAGGATATATTATTTTCCTTCTACTTCAGATCTAGCTTGGCCAGCATTCACCAGAGAAGGCTAAGATAGGCTTTCTGAGGCTGTGGGGCAAAGAGTTAGTTCTTCTAACTCAGTGAGGGAGGAGCCATCATACCCACTATTTTTAAAAAAAGGAAAAGGGAGAGGTATTAATCTTCTCTTATCTGTCTGTTTTAAACATGGTGTAGTGGGTGGATCAGACTGGCCTGCTCCCACGTAGGAAAATCGCCCAACCAGCAGATGCTGAGAATGAGCCTGGCTCTGAAAGGAGCAGGTTGCGGATTCAGGACCGAGAGTTGCAGGAGATCTCAGATGATGGCTGGTGCCTCAGCATGCACCAGCCTTGGGCTTCCTTGCTGATCAGAGGAATCAAAAGGTAAAAGAGGGCACAGAGCAATGATCTGTTCTGTTCTCAGCCATACACAGCTCTTGCTACAGGGATGGGAAAAGAAGCCATGTTCTGTTAAGGAAGGGATTTTTCAAACAGAGTGCCAGGGCACACTGGGTTGTCACCAGAGCCTTTGAAGGGTGCCTAAGGTGTGAGGAGATAATCAGATAAGCTAAGCGGGTAAGTCCAAGGTCAGGCTGGTCCCAGCCTGAATGATCCTCCACCCCCACTGCCTAGCCCTTCTGCAAAGAGGTAAAGTATCAACATGTTTTGTATCAATGTAACATACCAACATGTTTTTAAAATTGGGTGCCACTCAATTCATAAGTTATGGAGGGGTGTCTTGAGTACAAAAAATATTGAGAACCACTGCTCTACAGACTTCAGAGGGTGAAATTTCCATTGCAGAGATTCTGAGTAGGTGTTTAGGGTGGCTGGCCCTGGGTAATAGGAAAATACAATCCTGGCTCTTTTCAGCTAGTTCACTAATAAGACAGGCAGGCTGTTTCCCTGGGGGAAAATATCTGTGTGGGAGGTGTATAAACAAGGAGCTGTTCTTCCTCCTCCAGACATGCTGATGGGCATGGAGACTAGAAGAGCCAACTCTGGAACTGGAAAGAGCCAGCTTTTTTATGGTAGATTAGTAATGGAGACTTGAAAATCTGCCAGTGAAACCAGGGCAGGCAGAACTTCCATCCTGGTGTATTGAGGATAAATACATGAGCAAGAAAATGTTTCTCCATCCCAAGAGAGCAAAAAAAGGCCCAAGGCTGGTTTTAAAGAAATCCTTTGCAGGTTGCATGCATGGTTTTAGGAATTGATTAGTAGACAGGCACTTGTTTAGGATGGTTTTGAGTAGGAGGTTTGACTAGATGACCTGGAGAAGTCCCTTCCAGCCCTACTTTGTTAGGATCTGTGATCACGTGCAGCATCTAGCCTAGTTGTCGCTGGGGGGAATGGATACATGTAACACTTAAACTGTTTTAAAAGCAGTTTAAACTGCACACATCCCAGTGTACAAGCCAGTGTAGAATTTTTATACATCCTGCAGTGTTTTACAAATGCACCTGGATAATTGGAGATTAAGCTTTCCATCACTAGTATCTGGTCAGTCCTCCAGGTATCCCACACTGTACCACTCCTTTCCCCCTACCTATGCATTGCAACTGACTGCTCTGGTACTCTGATAAAACCCTACTGCCCCAGCCTCTGTTGTCTGCACTTGACCAAAGCCTGCAGCATCTCGGGCTGATCTGGGAAGAAAAGAAGGAAGGCTGACCAGGTGTTGGGGGCTGCCTGGACACCTGCTTCTGCATGTCTAGGGCCTGGTTGCTCTGAGGCTCCCCACAGTTTCTGCCTCACCCTGTGGCTTTAAAAGGGCATTTTCCCCCAAAACTTGTCATTGCAGTCAATAGACCCACCACTATGCAGTGTCCCAGACTGATTTTGGGACTGAGGAAAGTGGAGGAGTGGCTAGCTAGGGGGATGCTGTCTGGACCTCTGCTTTTGGGTTCCAGAGGGTAGGGAGCCCTGAGCCTGGTGGGTGGGTGCACCTTTTAACTGTAAATGTCCACCAACTTCTGAGTGAGGGAAAACCACGGTACTGCACAATGCGCAGTTCATACCACAGACTGGCTGCCAATTCCACACTGTCAAATGTGAATTGGCCCATTAATTGTTAACTGTTCCTCACCTTCCAGGCTGTACCCTTGCCACTTGCCCTGTCCTGCCCTGCCTCTGCTCATTCCACCCTTATACACACATCTCTATGCAGTTTCTGGCAATGAAAGTTAAATGAGCAGCTTTCAGGCATCACCTCCCCACCCCACCCTCACTGCCTCCCAAATCTTTCTGGGACTGCATGGACTGGGTTTGATTGTAGGGAATGGAAGTGATTTAGCGGCCTTATGGAGGAAGTCCTTGCAAAACCACAGCAAGATGCAGAGATCTTGGGCTGCTCCCCTGGAATGCAGAAGCGGGGGCCTAGGCTGCACCCCCTGAATCATCTGGCTACCCCTCCACCCACAGGTCAGCCTGGGATGCACCAAACCCTGGTCATTTGCCAGGAATTGAAGTAAACTGATGAGCAGCTTGGGGAAAATAGTCTTTAAAAGCCATGAAAACTCCAGCAGGCCTGGAACACCCAGAAACCCAGAAGCAGGGGTCCAGGCAGCACCCCCCTTGCACACACATACTTGGGCACCCCCACTCAGGGTACCACCACACAGAGTTTGGTAAAGTCTTTATTGAATTCAGTTGCTCTTTATTAAACTTGATGTTAGTGAGAAGGGGAGGCAGAAAATTGCAGTTGGGTTGGATACCCACTGCCACCAGTTGTGTGTCCACACTCTCTGGATGTCTCCTGAGGAGGTATGGAACAGGGGAGGAGGTACAGGACAGGGAAGCACTCCCAGCTGCTGTCTCCACATTCCAGTATAATTGACTGTAAAATGTCGGGAGAAGTCCTTGAAGTCTCTGAAATTTATTTGATTTTTTTTCCCAAAAGTTTCTGGGGAGGTGACTTATAGTCTCTTAGGGTCTGTGGGGCTGAGAAGACATCTGTGTATGCAGTGCTGCTTGATCTGAGTGGTGTGGAAATACCAGAAGACAAGCCCTTGGTTTAAGATGAAGCATTATATGCTGATAGCTATAGCCTCTGGGAGTTGCATCTCAAGAAAAAAGCAGTTACTGACTACTTGATATAGGGGTGTGGATCCATGTTACCCTTCTGACTGAGCACCCCAGAGCTTCTAAAAATACCTATTTTTCTTGATATGCAAAAGTTGAAGCAGAAGGCTGAAGTTTTTAAAATATGTTGCATGATCTAACAAGCAGTATTCTTTTTGCCTGCAGGAGATAAGTGGTCCTTATCACTCTCACCCTGGAGTGTTGAGGACATGCTTAGCTTGCAGCAGTATTTCGTGCCTCTTCCCTGCCTAGTCTTGTCTCTGGAGTACCAACAAATGTTTGAGTTTATGTAGTTAGAGGGGAGCTTTCTTTCCCAGGGTAAAGCTTGCTAGCGGGAATTTCATGATGAAGTATAACTTTGAAAACTAGTTCATGTGGGATCTCAGAAGGGTTTCAGTTCTGAATTTTTCTTTACTCTTCTTAGGGTGGAGGGCAGGACCTGGTACACATCTCACCGGGGGCGACTATGGATAGCAGCTACTGGTAAAAGGCCTTCCTCGCAGGAAATCTCAGAGCTAGAGGCTGTCTACAGAATGTTTCACCGGAAAGGTGAACCTCTCTCTGGGTCTTTCTGGGGTTTTTTTTGGATATGTGTAGCTATGTAATGAGAAGTGTCAGTTATTACCACTGCTCTTTTTAACCTTCCTCTCTCCTTTCAGTTCCTTTTTTCCTTTCAGCGTTTCTCCAGCCAAAAAGGGCAGGAGGGTAGTTTTTGACCCCATCCTTTCGACTAGTCAGAAATTCCCAGCACAGGCACTTAGTGAATTGTGCCTCATTTCAACAAAGCCTCATAGCAGTGAAGGGCCTGAAGTTATTTTTGGTTCAGGCATTAAGACCTTGCTAGTGAGTGTACAGAGGAGCTGGTGCCTGTGTGTTTCTGCACTGAAGTTGAAATGATCATCATGCCTTGCCACCACTTTGGAATCCAAGGGAAAAAAGCTGCAGGTTACTGTGCAGATCTTTCTTCCTCTTATGTGACTAGATGAGCCCCAGGCATTGAGTCCTAGCCAATCTGCTCCAGGCTGCGGGGCCAAGTAGATGCTGCCTGTCAGTGCAGTATTTCTACGTGCTAACTAATCCAAATGTGATGTCTCTTTCTTCCTTGGAACAAGCAGCTCTACATTCACTGTGCAACACCAGGATTGATCCCTGAGAAGCCACAGCTGGGGAAAGATGTGCAATAGTCTAGTGCTCCTGTCTGGGAGTCTAGAATCTCCCTGTCGTGGCTTTTCTTGGTTGTTTACTTTATCATAGAATATCCTAGTATCATAGAGCAGTGGGGTTTGAAGGGATCCTTAGAGGTCATGTAATCCAATCCCCTGTGTGAGGCAGAATCATCCCTGTCCAAATCATCCTATATGAATCCATAATCTAAACTATTTTTAAAACTACCATCAACCGTGACACAACATAAGATGTAATACTCTAACCCAGGGGTGGGCAAAATGTGGCCCACAGGCCAGATGCAGCCTGCCAGGCCATTCTGTCCGGCCTATGGGACCCCTACAAATTTTTGAAAATGTAATATTCATCTGCCCTGGGCTGCCTGTCATGTGGCCCTTGATGGCTTGCCAAAACTCAGTAAGTGGCCCTCTGCCCGAAATAATTGCCCGCCCCTGCTCTAACCTGTCACAGGTAAAGCAGGGGGACCATAGCAGCCAACGTCCTGCTTCTGTAAAAGGTTGTTAATATATGCTCAAGAGATCCCAGGTAGTGGGTCACACCCTCATTACAGAAGGCAAAAACCTCATAGCCCTTACCAATCTTTATGAAAAACTTCTCACCATCATCACAAGTGAATAAGTATTTCAGACTGCTGGCTTTGCTCGGCAGTTGCCTGCATCCCCAGACTACCGTATGAGATAATGCAGTGTAACACAATCTATGGCAGTCACTGCTAAGGGCATGGCCCAGGATCGGAACAATGTGGGTGCTTCAGGTCAGTCTCGAGATGCAGTGAGTGAGTATGCTGGGAGCACAGTCCCAGCATAGCAGGAGTTTTGTAAGTCAGGCTTCAGGTGCATGGACAAGGCAGGCAGAAGCTTTGCCTTTCCCATTGTATGATT
The DNA here is from genome assembly GCF_000455745.1 of Alligator sinensis. Lineage (NCBI taxonomy): Eukaryota > Metazoa > Chordata > Crocodylia > Alligatoridae > Alligator > Alligator sinensis. Next base: position 1,595,040 of record NW_005841950.1, on the reverse strand, counting down.
GGCTTATGCCCATGCTCCAAAGAAAATTTTCCTGAGCAGTGCACCATTTGGTTCAAAAACAAAGAATTAGAGAAAATAAAATCTCTTATGTCTTTTTGTGCCTCAAAATTGTGTGTGGGGGGGAGGGGGGAAGAGATGAGGGCAAAAGCATGTGTTTCTAATAGAGAACACATGGAGGACTGGAAGGGTCACAGGCCTTACCTGAGCCCATGCTCATACTCTGCTGCTTTCTTCCTCTTCATGTAGATGTGGAATTTCCTACTGATTACCCCTCTGGCTGCCTTCTGGGCTGTGTGGACTTGATTGACTGCTTGTCCCAAGAGCAATTTAAGGAGCAGGTGAGTCAGGCAAATCTGCCTTTGGGAGCTGACTTTTTAACCATTTGCTTACAACTCCTTCAAACTAGTTCTTCCTGGGTTTTTTTTTTGTTTTGTTTGTTTTTTGTTTTGTTTTTTTTAATATATCAATCCATAGGCAAGGGAGGAGAATGACAAAGAGATGGTCTTATCTATGTTAGGGAGAGAATCCATTTCTGCAGTGGTTTCCCTGAACCAGTGCTGAAGATGTTTTGAAGTGCTGGGCTAGGCCAAAGCATTGTTATCACAGGCATCAGCCTTGTTAGGAGCTGGTTGAAGTGAGACTGTAGCTTGTACTCAGTGATTGTTTTGAAACTAGTTTTGCAGACTCAACATTTGTTATTTGCACCTGCTTATCCATATCAGCAGCAGGTGAGAGAAGACCATGTCTCCAAAGTGTTCTCAGCAGCCACTGGACTCCCTGGGGCTGTCAGGCTTTTGCATCAGATATAGCTCCTTGGGCACCAGGCAGCATTCTCCAGGCCACTGCAGGTGAAACTTTGGGAAGCCTGCTGTGCTTTGGTAGTTTGTTAGTTAGAAACTTAAATTTCACACCAATGCTGCCCTGATTAAGGACCTTTATTCCACTGATACTAGCTCCTTTGGTTCCCCTTAAACAGACACTTCATGAATACTGCCCCAGTTAAGCAGTAGTTGTTGTCATATGCTTATGCATAGGTTGCTAGCCTGCCTCCCCAGTATGGAAAGCACTGACCCTGTACTCAGACCCCAGGTGAGGCTTGTTCATCAGGGCACAGTTTAATCACTTATTTATTAACGGCAGAATGTACAAAGGAGTACAAAACCCAGCAGTTCCCCTGACCAAAGCAGACTATGGGGGCCTTAGGCCTTTCTCTTTGTGTCCGTGTGTGCATCTCTGCTCCATGGTTATCCACGGGAGCCAGCATCCCTTCTAACCTCTTACAGTCCTTTACAAGAACTACTTGACCATCTCAGATGGGCCTGATGACGGGTTCCAGGCTTCCCAAACTTGGGGTGATTTTACACTGAACAGGAGCAGGGAGAGTATTAGAGACCAAGAGGATGTTTCTGAATTGGGGTACCATTTCTTCTCTGTTTAATTTGGTTTTTGGAATGGGGCTAGGTTAGAATATGAGCAGCAGAGGGCGCCTAGCCACTGAAGTACAACTGCATAGCCACTGAAGTACAACAAAAGACTCTTACATGCTGGAGCCAGGGTTAAGCCTGCTGCAGAGGTGACAAGATCCTAGAAAATAAAACAGGGGCTGGATCAGTTGTCATTATGTCCAGTCTTGGGGCTAACACAGGATTGTTTTCCTGTTGTGCATTATCCAATGTGGTATGCAGTCTAGTTGGAAATCAGGGCCTTTTCCCTTCTCTGCTGTCCTAAATGGAAACTCTCATATCCTGTGACAGATTGCACAGGTAGGAAATGTGTCCTGATCACCGCTCTCTACTTTTTCTTCCTTTGACAGAATCCTTTTACTCCTAGCTCCACCCTGTGGAGGTGCCCTAGGTATGTCCTCCCTTCATTGGTGGTTATGGCTATTAAGTGATAGCAGACATTTGTCATAGGTTTTCCACAATTTGTGTGAACATGAGCAGTTTGTAATTTGCCTTTTAATTGCTCCTCAGATATTAACCCCTCCAACCCCCTAGTGAGCTCTAATTTCTCTTAAGTTCCCTTCAGTTTGCTGAAATCTTCCTGCTCTTGGAAGTTCCTGGAATGAAGCATGGTCCTCTAGGTGCACCCATGCCCAGCTGTAGAGAAGACAGCTTTCTGTCTTCCCTCAGTGCTATGACACCTTTGTCTGTACAATCTAAAATCCCCTTGACCTTTTGTTGCTACCCTACTGCATCGTAATGCTTGTAACCCTCAATTTGCTGTCTTTCAATATTGCTGTCCAGATTCTTCTTCCCAGTCATTGTTTGTATGGTTTGCATTGATTTTCTTTCCCCATATGTATTAGTGTGAGCTGTCCAGGTTGCTGATCCACGCATGCTCCCACTGAAGTTGATGGCAAATCTGCCTATGCTAAGAAATTTGTCTGTTGCTGACAGCTGTCAACAACAGATATAGCTGAACCAGTGCTGAAAACAGCTTGAGGGTAAGCAAGACCAAATTATAGCCTGCATCAGAAACCCGAGTTGAATCTCACTGGAGAGAAGGGATCAATATTTTTTGCGGGGCCAGTGCTAGATGTGACATAGTCCTGTTGTCTACTGTTGGTTTCTTAGCACAGGTTCATCATCAGCTGGTACCAAAACCAGCGGGTAGGTCTTGCTGTTGCGGGTAGGTCTTGCTTGACCAATCTCATTTTCTTCTACGACCAGGTGACCTATCGCCTGGACAAGGGAGAAGAGATTGATATCATATATCTTGATTTCAAAAAATCCTTTGATCTGGTATCCCATGATCATCTCTTGGCAAAACTGGCCAATTGTGGCCTTGGATACACCATGATCCGCTGGCTGGGGAATTGGCTCTGTGGTCGGACCCAGAGGGTGGTGGTTGACGGAAGTCAATTGTCATGGTGCCCTGTGACCAGTGGGGTCCCCCAAGGCTCTGTCCTTGGACCCATATTGTTCAACATCTTCATTAATGATGTGAACATTGGAGTCAGAAGCGGACTGACTGGCTAAGTTTGCCAATGACACCAAACTTTGGGGCAAAGCATCCACACCTGAAGACAGGAGGGCGATCCAGGCTGACCTGGACAGGCTCAGCAAATGGGCAGACGAGAACCTGATGGTGTTTTAACACTGTAAAATGCAAGGTTCTCCACCTTGGGAGGAAAAACCTGCAGCATCCTTATAGGCTCGGCAGTGCTATGCTGGCCAGCACTATGGAAGAAAGAGACTTGGGGGTCATGATTGACCACAAGATGAACATGAACCTTCAATGTGACGCTGCAGCTAGTAATGTGAGCAAAATGCTGGCTTGCATCCATAGATGCTTCTTGAGCAAATCCCGGGATGTCATTCTCCCCTTGTACTCAGCCTTGGTGAGGCCACAGCTGGAGTACTGTGTCCAGTTTTGGGCCCCACAAGTCAGAAAGTATGTGGAGAAGCTTGAGAGAGTCCGGAGAAGAGCCACGCACATGATCAGAGGTCAGGAAAACAGACCTTACGACGACAGGCTGAGAGCTATGGGGCTCTTTAGCCTGGAAAAGCACAGGCTCAGGGGTGATCTGATGGCCACCTCTAAGTTTATGTGGGTGACCACTTAGGATCTGGGGGAACGTTTGTTCACCAGAGCGGCCTAAGGGATGACAAGGTCGAACTGTTTATAAACTACTGCAAGACCGTTTCAGTCTGGACATAAGGAAGAACTTCTTTACTGTCCAAGCCCCCAAGGTCTGGAATAGCCTGTCACCGGAGGTGGTTCAAGTACCTACATTGAACACCTTCAAGAGAAAGTTGGATGCTTATCTTGCTGGGATCCTATGACCCCAACTGACTTCCTGCCCCTTGGGCGGTGGGCTGGACTCAATGATCTTTCGAGGTCCCTTCCAGCCCTAATGTCTATGAAATCTATGAAAACCAGTTTTCAGCAAGGAGCATGTTTCTCAGTGTAGACAAAACCCTCTTAGCTCAAGGCAGGATGGAGTGCTTAGTTTTCTGTGCATTTTTTCTGTAGCAGTAGAAAGCGAATGAAAGCTTTCAGGTATAGAGCACAGTGCCGTAATATGGCAGAGGAGATCACTATGGGAGGACGAGCTGTTGGACTTTCTCAGACTTTCCATTTGGATTGTCCTTTTTTTTTTTTTTTTTTTTTTTCCCCCACCCCGTTCCAACTCCTGGTGGTTACTTCTTTGACTGCCAAGTAAGAGAGGAACTTCCCAAATACAGCATCCCTACATTTTCCAATGAGACCCAGCATTTGAAAGTTCAAAGTTTCCCAGTCCATTCATCATTGTGTGACAGTGGCCACTTGGTTTGGTTTTTTTTTCCTTCAACATCTGCACATTTGTTTTTGATCCCTCTGCCTCATCTTTCTCCCAAGCACGGGTGGTTCTTTTCCCTGCTTCCAACTCCCGTCAGCGCCTTTAATATTACTTCCCTGTCCTCACTGGTGCCGACATCCGCTTACAATTTAGTATTGCCTGCAGATTTAATTTCCTTGCTGTTTGCTTCCTCTGTCAGATTGTTAATGAAGCTGTTTAGTGACACCCTGCTGGTGTTTTTCTATCATCATCATCATTTAATATTTCTATTACAGTTGTGCTCAGAAAGCCAAATCAGAGTGGGAGTCCCAGTGTGCAGTATGCATACAGCTAGGTGACTTCAGGGTTATCTCCTTCCCTGGAGAGGTTACCATTGCATTGTTTGTTACTGGTTATTCATTTTGAAGATTTACCTCTTGTGCTGTGACCTCATACACTCCTGTGGGATCAGTCCTGCAGCACTTGCTTAAGTGTGTGCCTAGTTCTGTTTTGACTTCATTGGGGTTGTTTGTGTTGAGGCAGTTGGGGGATGATGGTATGGTGACTAAAATGATTGCAGCACTGGCAGCTGGGTCGCACAGGCTCTGATCCCAGTTGTGCTACTGGTTTCACTGTATGAATTTGAGCAAGTTGCAGCCTCCACGGACCTGTTTTTCCACATGTTAGATGCCACTTCTGTGTTAAAGATGGTGCAAAGCTCATTTTGTTCCTAAAGTGTGCTGTGATCATTCAGTGGAAGATGCCCTCAAAGGGCAAACAGTGATCAATACATAAGCCCCCTGCGTGAATTGTGTGACTTAAGCTTGTGACAGCAAAGGGAAGCTAGAGGGCCTTCCTGAACTCAGCCTGTGAAACGTAGGCGTCTGTTCCACTGCAAAGAGCAAAACTTCCCATGATGTGGCAACTCAGCTCTGTATTTCCAAGTGAGTCTAACATTTTCTGGGTTCATTTCCTTTTATTATGGTCAGCCTAAAATATACATTTAAATTAGAATGATCCCTTTGTTTGGGCATTTCTGTGCTAAAGTTGACCTGGAAACCTTTCTCCTTGCCAGGATCAGAATTTACAGACTGCTTTTTTCTGCCTGCGGCCGATGTCACCAACACCTTAAGCAGTACGTTGAGCTGCCTTCCTTTTTCTGCGTTAGGTGTTAGTGAGCTCATCAGTTGTAACTGGGGAGATGTAGAATACTACATTTAGGTCTTGGCAAGGATATGAGGAACTGAATGATTCACATTGATTCCCTTTTAAAGTGCACTGAAGTCTCCACACATCGTGCTGATGATGTTGGATCTCAAACAGTTTTCATTTTGATTATGAAAAAACCCATTTCCATAGCATTTATACGAGTATTTCTAAACTGCTTGGAAAATGTGTGGATAGCTCTGTGTACACTTATTTCTCCCTAATCTCTCTCTCTCTCTCTCTCTCTCTCTCTCTCTCTCTCTGTGTAATGAGAGAGAGGAATAAAACCTTAACTTTCAATATCAGGTAGTTACCTATGAGAAGAATAAAGAATTTATTCCTCTCTTTAAGTGGGGACCTACCGCTCTAAATCTGCCTGAGGGGACATGGCTAAGATTTTTTTTCTGTGCCTGGCAGTCTAGTATCTTTTTCTATAGCTTCACCTCTTCCTCTCTGGAGAATTGAAACCAGATATTCTTCTTGTGAGTGAGAAAACATCTTTATTCACTTCAGGCAAAGTGCATCCAGGGAGTCTGTGCTATTAAGACTGGGAATAATGACACATTTTCCTCTCTGTGCATTAAGACCTTCTAATGCCCAAGCCTCACTGTTGCCAAATTGCACACATCTACAGTTGTAAGGACTTTAGTAGGGCTAGAGATTTGACTAGCATGCTGTGAGAAGTGTAGCTAGGTCACTTGAAACAGTTGCAGCCAACCCCCAGGCCCTTTGGATCAAGGGGGCCCCAAAACTGGTGTTGTGTGAAGCTTAGACAATGATCATATGTAACCCAGTTCCAGATCAGGTTGTGTGAGGCCTAAATCTGGCTCGTAGGGACCTGGGGACACTACAGCAGGGGTGTCCAACCTTTTTGAATGTGGGGCCGGATCACAAATTTTTTATCACCCAGTGGGCCAGTGAGCCATATTCAAAGAACTCACAGGAAGTGACATCACATCAGGAAGTGATGTCACGTGACCTTTGACACCAATGAAGTTGCAGAAAGCGACAGTGAAATGTGTCGGCTCCGCATGGGAACTTAGCCCATGCCTCTGTCCGCCCTGGCTGGCCCCGAGGTGCCCCCAGCTCCGCACGGGAACTTACCCCATGCCTCCGTTTGCCACGCACGTGGGCAGGGCTCAGGCCATGCTGCAGCTTCCCCGGCCACGTGCCGGGGGCAAGGGGCAGAGCCCATCCCCAGCTCCTCCAACCAGGCGCGTCTGGGGCAGCCCTGCTCCGCGCAGCCCTGGGGGCAGCTGCAACAGGACCCGGCTCACTGATGAGCCAGGCCCTCAGGGGTAAGCAGCTCCCCTCCCCTCACTGCCAGCTGGGGCCCGCGGGCCGGCTCTGCCCGCCTCGCTGCTGCCCCCGCTGCCGGCAGCTCCGCGCTCTGTTGTTGCAGCTCTGCGCTCCGCGGTCAGATAAAATGACTTGGTGGGCCGCATGGCAGCCCACAGGTTGTATGCTGGACAAGCCTACACTACAGTGAGCCTGTCTGTATTCACCCTTCTGTCTGTGTGCTTTCCAAGGCAGATGACACCTCCCTCTCCTGAGTTTTACTTGTCTGTGGCAAATGGAGGAATGTAGGGCTACAGTGAGTTTGGATTTTAGTCCCTGAGAGCCACTGGAGTTCCCCCTTATTTAAGGTGCTGGGGCTTTCCATTCTAGCACAGTGGTTCAGCACCTTCTTGGACTTGGGGCATCCCCTGCTAGACCCAAGGCAGCCCTTGGAAATTGCCAGCTTTTGAATTTTTACTTGTTTATTTGACAATGGAAAATACCAGAGCATTTCTTCTGTCTCAAAGAACTCAGATAAACCACAACAGGTCAGAATGCTTTTGATGGTACAGATTCCTATTTGAAATATCTGGATTTATCTTGTGAATCATGTGTAGGTGTTTGCACACCTAATAGTGCCACAACACCCTGAATGAGAATCACTGCTTTAACATAAGCCAGCAGGTATAGAGGCTATTGTTCAGCCTGTTAAGATGCAGGAGCAATTGCCAGCTGATGATGATTAATTTAGGAACTCATTAGCATGCCAAAAAGAATCAAATGATAGAGGCTAGTTTGCCCTCTTCTCTAGTTTCAAAGACCCTAGGGAAAAACTGAAACCAAGGTTGAAGTGTATGACTTAATTAATGGTGACTCTGGACTTAGCCTCTGCTACCATTTTAGTAAGCTAGTTAGTGACTTAGGTGTTAACGTTGCTTCTGATGCAGTCCATACTCTATGTAGAGTTGAAACTTGCCTTTACTAACACTGAAGCAAGGGATAAGATAACAAAATTCAACTCAGGATTTCATAGGCTTGGCTGCTGCTAGAGTTTCTTCTTCCAGGCTGCTCAACTCTCACTTTATGGCTCTGGTTTCTGGAGAGCCAGGCCCAGCTCTCCTGTGTCAGGGTTGGGTAATGGGCCACCTTCCTCCATAAGTCATGAGAACTGTTTCATAGCAGGAGCAGCACCAACAGAAAAGCTGAGGTGTTTTCAGGCAAACCATACCAGTCTGCTGTGAAGTTGTCAGAGACCTGGAGCAAAAAAGGGAACTCCCATCTTCTGATCTGGGTTCACCCACAAGCGAGAAGTCATCTTGTGCAAGTTAGCTGCTACATAGCCCAATTAAAATACAGATTTGTTAGGATTACACTTGGTCACATACATGAATGTCCATTATCAGATAACTGATGAACTTCATAACCCCTAGCAGATCAGTCAGGACATTGCTAGAAATATATAGTTCTACAGATACATTCTTCAAGGAGAATGAGAAGAGCTCTCATGTGATTTAATCAGCAGTACCTAAAATCAACGTTTTGTTGCCAGCAGGGGTCAAAGCTAAGAATGGCAAGGTAGCGTACTTGCGAGTGATGGAGTCTGCAATGAGTAAGTTGTTGCTTGGACACATTCGGGCTTCTAAATTATTAAAATGGGTCTTTAGAAAGTGTTTTTGGGAGTAGGATTGTTTTTGGCATAGCTGGACACAGCTGAATCATCTTCAGGCTTAACCCTTTGTAATGCATGGATATGAATTTTAATCCATTATTAATTATAAGTTATTCTTATTAATGGGATTTGTTTTGCCGACTGGAAAACTCCAGCAGTACTGTCAGAAAGGCACAGGTGCTCTGGGTTGCTAAAGCAGAAGCAAATACCCCAATTTTCATCTTTCCCAGCCCTCCAGTTGCCTGTTTTCTTGCTGCTCCCACCTTTCATCTGACTGAGAGCAGTGGGCCTGCCTCTGCAGCTGACGTTAGCCCTGCCTCCAGGATCTCTGGATGTGGGAATGAATGCATGAAACACTGCTTTCAGCTGAGCCAATTATCCTGGTGAATGTTTTTCCAATCCCTTTCAGTTTCCCCCTGATGGTCATCAGTCACCCTATAAATGTGTCAAACCCATCCTAATGCAGCTTCCTCGGCTCACTTTGGGCAGGTGATTCTCTGCCCCCCAGCAGGGATTAGAATTGCTGAAGGTTTCAGTGACACTAGGTCACTTGGCACTGGGAAAGCAGAGGTGAATAGAGCATGCTCCAAGATTGCTGGCACTGCAGGCTCTTCCAAAGCCTCTGAGAACCTGAGCTGTGTCAGACTGTTCAGTCTTTAAAAACAGTGCGGCTCAACTAGCTTAAATATCAAATCCACATCTCAAAGTCCTGTTCCTATTAAATTTTAATTGCTTCCCCCCTGGGCCATTCCAGCCAAAGTACAGCTTTTGGTGTATAGAGACGCAACTAGATCTGGATTAGGAACTTTTATGCAGACAATGCTTTCTGAAAGTAGAAGCGCCTGATGGGAAGAGGTGATCTTGGGGAGAACCCAGCAGTGACCCTTGTTTGTCTGCCGTTCTGCATTCGCATCTGACTGTGTCCTGAATGAAGCATGAGTGGCAAAAGCAGGCAGTGGGGGAAAGTGTCACCTGAGAAGCATAATTGTGGGAAGAAGGAGAAATGAAGGCAGCCTAGCAGAGCTTCTTGTACATCCCCATGAAAGGAGCTTGTGCAGCTTGCCAGCATATTATCTGCCAGCAGCAGATGTAAGCTCTCAAAAACAGCAGGGAGGATGTTGACTGCAACAATGCATCAAGGCTGTGGTTTGTAACCTCAATAGTAAGGCAGTTAACTTTTTTTTTTTTTTAACAAAGACATTTTGATTGCCAGATCCATAACCATTAGCAGCTGTGGTTTTGAGCTGTTCCTTCCTCACGTTGCAGTCTAGACCTAACAGGCTTTCAAACAAAAATTTGGCTGGTAGCTCCTGTTTTTGTTTTTCTAATCCTTTTTCCTTCTGCCGATCAGAACCGAATGTCATCGATTATCTGTTTCCTAGCTCAGCCTGCTCCAGAGCCGTTCCCCTCCTGTCAGTGTAGGGCCCAGTGCCTATTGACTAGACAGTAACCAGTGTCAGCTCTGCTTGGAGCTATCTGGGTTCTTAGTCCCAAGGAGGTGGTTAGGGGGGCATTAGTAGCAAGATGAGATCTCCTACAAGGATGCTGAATGCTTTGTTTCTGGGCTAGTACATTTGGCAGCGTTATGCAATGCTGCACTGCCATGGGTTTCTGTATGGGGAAACTCCCAGCTCATGTAACAAGCCAGAATGCCAGTTTGAACAGCACTTGGGTTGGAGAAGTGAGAAATGAGGGGGAAGATGATGGCTGAAGTGGCCTTTGATGCAAGAAACATATGTGAGGATGCCAGTTCAGTGGCCCCAGTGGAAGGCTGTGTTCTGCAGAAAGCCAAAGCCTCAAAGTGTAATGCTTTGCTGCACTCAACCAGCACATTCATCCCATGTTCTCAACACACATTACAAAGCTGGGAAACCGAGGCATGAAAACGGTTGCCCAGTGTGCCTGAGTCAGTCAGCTTCAGCAGGGTGGTAGAACCCAGGATTTCTTTCCATCATCATGTCTAACAACTGGGACATTATCGCTTTTGGTAGACAGATATGCCAGTTTGTGGGAACATACCTTGAAAGGTTGAACAGGGGGTACTTTTGGTGGGAGGGAGGCTCTGAGAATCCTGAGAAGAACAGTTTCTGTTCAAAGATCAGTAAATGTGCAACTAAGCTAACAAAAAATCAAACAGAATCTAAAGAGATGCTTTAGTGTGAGTCTGCTCAAGAAAGTGACAGTTGAGGACGGGGCTGCTCACTTCCCTGGATGCATTAAGTATTGGGACTGCTGACTTGGAGGCAAGAAGAGAATTTGCCTTTATTCTGAAACAGTCTAAGTGCTGTAGTGCCAAATTCCATATGGGCACCATCTACAGAGCTGCTAACTTAAGTTGCAGCTACTGGTTTGATTCTGCCTTCAGTTATCCTTGAGCAGCTACCATGGCATAACTGAAGACATAATCCGGCCTGCAGCATCTTGATCCCTAGTGATGATCTATCAGTCAGAAGGATCCCAGCTTGACTCTAAGATCATAGGCAGTTTGCAGGTCTGTCAATGAAAGGAACAGATCTCCTAATTTCTGAACAAAAGAGATTTGACCTCTAAAGTCACTAGGTGAGCTCAGAGCCCATCCCACAGGATGTCATTCTTAGATATGCTTTTCAGTATGGCATCTCTCTGTGATATGGAGCAGGCTGTCCAGGGGATGAGCTTTTCAAGATCCCAAAGAAACAAAATGTTAGAAACATTGAAGCCAGGACTACTACAGATGTCAGGATTTGAAGCCAGGACTACTGCAGATGTCAGGAACCTGACAGATGAAACAATCCGACAGAACCTGACTTGCCAAAGAAATGATCTGGAAATTCTGACATTCTGTGTAGAGATTGCTTAAGGGAAGCAGCATGTGATCACGTTTCTCCAGCTTCTACCTCTGTCTTTAACAAAGCTAGAGAGAATTATTTTGAAAATGGTGCTTTCATGTGAGGCACGATCAGACATGATGTTGATACACATGCCAAGCGAATTATAGTCCCAACCATAGGCTGCATGTACTGCTCCTCTTCCAGTGCGGTTGCTTTTCCTCATGTAGCTCCTGCCCTGGTGAGCTACAATCAGCACCAGACAGGCACTGAATGTACAGATTTCTTTCTTGATTTAAAACATGGCGTTTCTAAGCAAAAATCCCTTCCCTGGATTGGCCTCTGGAGGCTAAGCTGATACAAGTCTGTGCCAGTGTTTTTTTCCACCTCTGTTGTTTTCATCAGAGGCTCTGAGCAGTGGACCTGTATGGATTATTGAAGCCTTGTGTAGGAAGCATGGATTTCACAGGTGTCTTTCCCAAGGTCAGGCTATGACTCTGTGCCAGAGCTAGGAACAGAACACAGATCTCCCATGCCGGTTCCTACACCATAAATGAACTGTTGCTTGCAGCCAGTGTGTGGTTTTCTTTACTTCAGTCTCAGCCCTCTGGACTATAAGCAAGGCAAAGGGATCCAAATAAGTGTTCCTGTAATTTTGGTGGTCTCTGGTTTCTCTGGACCTCTTGGGTGTTGGTCACGTTTGTGCAGCGGAGTCCAAGTTGGCACTGACGCCACTGTTTGGCTGCGGTACCTGTGCCACTTGCCAGAAACTGCTGACTTTCTTTTCTCTTTTGGAAACCGCTAAAGAAACATTTTCTAGCTGGATGGTGAGCAATTTCCCTCAGGAGAGGAGGAGAAAATGGCTGTTTAGTAGTTAATTACCTGTTATGTTAGTCTGACAGCTATGAAGCTTATGAGGCATGAAAGATGAGTGGGTCCGCCTTTCCCACAAATCATGCTGAAAACTGGGTGAAGAGCCTTGTGCAGCGGCCAGAGCCTCTCGCAGCCACCCCCCAGGCTTCCTCCTTCACCAGCCCTTGCCTTCCTCTCGCGGAGAGCGCGTTTGCTTCCTCACCTTCCAGCCTGGGGACAGCCAGGCGGCTTCTTGTAACGCTTGCAGCAGTCAGCACGGCTTGCGGTGCATCTGTTCCTGCTCTGGATGGCTGATTCATGGCTGCACGCAGGCCTTGTTACAGTGGCCCCGTGCTCTTTCTGAGGGACTTGATCTCTGCCAAGGTTTTTTGTGTTTTGTTTTTTAAATGCATTTCACAGTGAGGAATAACTCCCCTCTCCTGCCAGCATAAAAAGGGTCTGCTTGTCTGTATTCATTCCAGACAGTCTGGCTTTCTAGTACTGTCTCTCTTATTTTGAAGCTCTTCAGCAGCATGGGGATGAAGCCCAGAGCTTGAGATGGCTTCCTGGGCTAGCAGTGGCTGGAGGAGTTTGGATCTCTTTCATGTTCTGGGCCTAACAAGGCCTGCGAGGGAGCATAAGGACTGGCTCCTTTCTGCACCTTACGAATGCCATCCCCATCACACACCTGCCTCTCTTCCATGCGACAGGGCTCTGAAGTTGGCTGTTCTGGCAAGCTGCCCGGTGCTTGGGGGCCACACCTAACCTCCATGAAACAGAGCGGATAGTGGCTGTCCTTGGAGACTACAGGTCCTCCATCTTGCTCCAGTTAGCAAGGCTGCATGCCGGGTCATCTGCTGGCCTCGCACCTCCCAGTTAAAGAAGTGTCTCGAGCAGGCTGGATTGTAGGGATCTGGAAGCCTGTTGGCATTTGAAGTAGGGACGGGGAAGGAGCTGGGGCTTGTTAATGGTCTTTATGTTTAGAGCTGGATCCCTTTTGGAGCATGCATTCATTTCTTCCTGCTTTCCTGTCTGGAGGCCTCCCCTGAACCAAGAGAATCACCTGGAAGTGAAACTGTGAAACCGCTTTAGAGGGTGTTTGCTGCCCCGCGCTTTTTATCTCATGCCGTGTGGGGGGGGGGGTGCCTTTGCTCTTTCAGAGGATTCCTCCAAGCGGGGTCTCTTCACTTGCGACTTTTGTTCCCTGGGCATGTTTGTCTTGAGTTGTTTCAATCCCTTATTTGGGTTCAAAACCCTTCTTAAAAGGCAAACCCAGCACTGTAGCGGTAGGTGCAGAGATGTGGGGGCTGCTGAGGTGGGTGGTAGGGAGCACAAGGGTGATGTTTACAGGCTCCCCAGGAAACAGTGTGCAGCCCTCTTTAGCCTGACAAATAATCAGCTGGATGTGCGGCCAGTGTAGGGAGGGAGGAACAGCTTCTATGAAATAACAGGAGAATCCAGATAACTTAGAGTGAGAAGGACTGGGGGAAAATCTGAAGAGGAGAGAAGACCCTCTGTTGTTCCCACTTCTGCTGGGTCCAGCTGAGGGAGCTGTCACTAGTAACAGCTCCCTAATTTTTAAGGCCGGTTGTCTTTCTCTGGCTCATACCCAGTATAGAGCAGCCTAGGCAGTGCTCTGGACTCTGTCAGCTAGCTGCAGTCCCCAAGGGACTGTCCTCCAGCTGAGGAAAGCTGCAGTGCAGCATGCTCCAGCTGTGCCCTCTGTAAATGAGGCAGCAGCCCACAGGAAGGGCAGTATAAAAACCCAGCTGCATCAGCTCTGTGCCTGCTGAGGGCTCTTCAGTGCCTGTGGAAACCAATCTCTGCTTCCTTTATGCAGCTGAAGTGGCAGAAGGGAGAAGAGCCAGCCAAGGGCATCTGACCCGAAGTCTGTTGCCAAATGTACTGTGCACAGTGTCTCCAGGGAAGCCCGTACAGCCCCTGTCTGCAGTCTGTCTGGCTACAGCCAGCACTCTCAGTACCTCCCTTTCAAGCTTCCCAGTGCTTGTCTCAATTGTGAGCAAGTAAAGAAGATTGTTACTTCTGCTACGCTAGGCTGGATGAAAACAGCCCCTGTCAAACAGGGCCGTAAATGTCAGGCTTAATGGGTGCCTCTCCCTGCTACCTCAGAGACTGACATATCCACTCTTTTGCTCATTCACTGTGGGCTGGCAGAGCTGCAAAGCCTGGGCAGGTCTGCTACTGTTGCTGGTCTTGACATGTTGGGGGGGAAAAGCCAATAAACAAAGAGTGCGGGGAGCGTTCAGCACGGCATATTCAGCCCTGCTGCCTTATCGCTGGAGCTGTTTGGCATGCCTAGTAGCTACTCGCTGTATTTTCAAGCTACTGAATCCATAGGGAGGGCAGGAGCCAGTGATTGTAGGCAGCTTGCCTTCTGTAGAGCTGACTTCCAGCATGTACTGAGATGCTCCATTTAGCCTCAAGCTCTTTCGGTCTGTTAAGCTGCCTCGAGATTCTTTTCTCCTGCTGATTTCCTCACAGCTCAAACCTTACAAACCTGTTAGTAACAAACTTGGGTCCCTTCAGCACACTTGTTTAGATGGATACTTGCATCTCTTGTGTGTGGTTGAAACAAGCAGGGACTTACTGGTTTCTGTGCAGTGGCCATGCTGATACAACCCCAAACACCGTCTCCACGGGACTTTTTATTAGCTGCGTATGAATTGCATGGTGGTGTGAACAGGAGAGAAATTCCAGGTGCCTTGGAGAGGTGTCAGGGGGGCTCAACCGTACTATGTAAGACAGGGTGTCAGATAAGGGGGTTTCATAGAACTCATTCCCAGAGATAGATTTTTTCCAAGTGATTTGGGAGCTTTAGACTCATTGAAAGTCTTTGGAACTGCAGGTCCTAAATTACTGTGGGGAAAAAATGGGACTTGTGCACCAAAGTCGCACAGGGTTTTTTTACCCATGATCAGTAATAAAAGAACCTGTACAGTTTGGGGTCATGGTGCAGGCTTTTTCATCTTGTAATGTACAGTGAAAAGCAAGGGTGAGCGAGCTAAAATGCCTGCCTGTTTGATGAGGCATCTCTGAAGCAGGGGGGATATACATCTGTGGGATGTTCCAATGCCCAGGGAAACTATACTGGAAAGATGCATGAAGTCATAGAGGTGGAAGAGTGATCATTTACCTGTTGGGTAGTATCTAATGAAAGAATATTTCTGACTAGAGCAGACTCGTAGAAATACACATTCTAGGTCACAAGAACCCAGGTATATCTATCAGTTACATTGCTTGCCTTTCGGTCAGACTAGTGATAGTACACTATGTTGAGAGTGCACACTGTATTTGCTCAAATAGGATAATGGAGGTTTTCAGCTATTTAGAGTTTAATGTATGCCATGTTTGGGACACGGTTGAGAGAAGCAATTTCTTAATGTCCTAAATAATGGCTTCTTGGACAGTTACTTGGGGAGTGTATAAGAGGAGAGGCTACCCTTGGCTTACTCCTGAGTGACTTGTATGGGTTGGTTTAAGCAGGAACTGTGGTTTAACTGCTAAGCAATAATGACTGCAATATAATTAGGGTCAGCATCCACTTGGGAGCAATTATACAAAAAACTGGGTTTGTAGCTTTAAATGTTTGGTTCCTTCCAGCTACCTTCTTTAATTTAAAGTCCCTTCAAGGCAGAACTGAAGAAACTAACATCCTCTGCAGCAGCAGGGAGGTTGTGTAAGCAAGTCCTGCTAAACTCCAACAAAGTCTAAGTGCCCTATTCTAGAGAGGAAGCAGAAAGGCAAGAACACACAGCAAAGTCCAAGAGATAGATCTGCTAAGAGGTAGAAAAGAGACGTCGTTCCAGCCCATGGAACCAGATGATTCCAGTGCCTGTCCTCTGACTTTTAGGTTCAGAATGAATTAATTTAGGTCCCAAGATGTTTTTGTCCGTGGGAGTCATAATCTAGTGGGAGGCAAAGCTCATGCCTACCTAGGGGCCATCATATGTAACGAATGCCCTCTGTCATTGTCCCCTAGTGCACTGGAGATGTTCATCTCAGTTGTTTGAGTTCTACTATTCCTACTCTATCCACTTTCTCTCTCTTTTGTCAAGGATTAAAATCTCTAGTAAGAACCCATAATTCATTAGGCAATTCATTAGCTTTGCTGGTTCTCACTACTTTAACTGGTTCAGGTTGTGATTGCCTTTGTCTGTCTGAAGGACTACACTGGCAATTAGCCTGCAGCCTCCGACCTCCTGCTCTGGGGGTCTAACTCGAATGAGTCACAGTGCCCAATACACAGACTCACACTGCTCAGCACACTGCATACCCAGCTCTTCTGAGTGAATGTAGCATGTTGGAAGAATGACTCCAGCCTTGTGCCACATTCCTGTGTGCTGCTTTGCACTGCACAGCTTGCTGACCTAGTCTCCTGTTCCAGAAGTCAAACTTTTAATTAAAAGGCCTGCTTTACACTTGTGCTACTAATGGGATCTTGTAATGGCCATGGTAACAGTTTCCATGATAAAAAAGGCTATCAACCTGGCCCCTCCTGCAGCTAAAGAATGTCATTGTTACCTTGAATTCCACAGTGGGGAAGATCTCGCTGGGGGTGGCTGATCCATGTGAGTGGGGGGCTTTGCCTACATTTTCAAGCCTGCAAAAAGTCCTGCTGGTAAAGGCCCTGTTTAAATGAAACAACCCTTTCCAGAGTTTGTGCAGAGCTTTTGAGCAGGTGAATCGTTAAATGCATGGGCTCGTGTCTCCGGCTTTGGTGACTTCCCTGCTGCTATAAAAGCACAATACCCTACCAGTTGGTTTGGGATGAGTGCCCAGGGTGAGGAGAAGAACCTTGTGGTTTAGGGATGGACTGGAATTGAGGGGATTGCTGCCATTGTGAGGTGTGTGATGGGTGTGTGTTTATATAAGTCCTATAATAACGAGGCCATGCCCGCACAGTTAGCAGGCTGTGCTTTCTCTGGCTCCATTATCAAATGAGCTGTCTGTGTATGAAAGGGAAAGAAACTTCTAAAGTAGTACGGCTTGGTGGTAACATTTGTGAACATGGGGCAAGTGATTTGTCAGGCAAAGGTACAAGGCTTTGTTTGATTTGGGATCACCTGAATCCTGTTTGACTTGTGAATGACCATTAGTCATGGCCCCCGAATCTTCAGAGGAACACGTGTCGGGTACCTCTGCAGAAATCTGTTACTCCAGCTCCTAGAATTGGGAAGAATCATTCTGTAACGGGCTCTGATTCAGTAGTTGCCGCTGTTTTGTTAATCAGTATCTGAGAAAGGAGGTTTCTCTTTTCTTTTCCCTTTGCCTGTGCTTGCACAAAGAAATTTGTACTGCATGGCAGAAAACTATCAGCACCCAGAGTAGCATTATAGTGAGTGTGTGTTCATTCATGCACTGTGCAGTCAACGCAGTTATGAAAGAAGGGGTCTGGAAATCATTTCATTGACGTACAAAGGATTCTGTGTTCCACCCCCCCCACGGCTGTTGGCAACACTCTTATGCAGCACAAGAAAGGCCAGTTACCCCCTGCTCTGCTTTCCATGTCCAGCTGTCAGAGAATAAACCCAAAAGCTGCCTGGCAGCTCAGTGAAAGAGGAAGTGATTTTTTTTTTTCCAAATACCCTAAAAATCATGCATTTACCATTTTTATCCAAATCCCTTCTTCCATCTGGTGTGATGTCCTGTCCATAGCAATGGCCTTTACCAGGTCTGCTAATGGAATGGGGAAGGGAAGACAGTTATATGATATCATACCATGAATGGGAAACAATTTCCCAGTCCTAGGTAACAATCCAGCTAAGCCATGGTTCCCTGGGGAAAGATAACTCTTTGGGTTGTATCCTAGCTACTGGGACACATGCAGTTCCATTATGTGTGTGGGTCAGTTCGTTTTCTGTTACTAATCTAGGCCCTTAAACCATGCTAATATACCTTTTTTCCCTGTAATAGGTTTGCATGTCACCTTCTGAACATTAGTGAAGGCTGGACTATGTCCAGACAGGAGGATTTGCGTGTTCCTCTTTCTCCAAGAATCTCTTATTCCTTCTTGGTTAGTGAAAAAAAGGATCTGGTTACTGTTTTCCTGAACAGATTCCCCACATGTTTTCACTGTAGTGAAATCACTCCAGAGAGTGGACTTACACTCCTGATATGAGCTGTACTGGATGTAATAAGGAAAATAGCTTTCCTTGCACAGCTCTTTCAACCAGCTGTATCTTTGCACTGACTCCTTTTTGAACTGTTGACCTGTTTATAGTGCCATGTTAGTCTGAGTTAGATTAAGCTCCTCAGGTAGAGGTCCTTTTTTTTTTTTTTTTTTTTTTTAATGTATTTGGCAAAGCACGGTTTATACCTATGGTGTTCTGTCCATAAGCCCCTTAGAAACATGAAGTTCTCAAAGTGGATCTGTACCACAGAAGGGTGAAGCTGCATCTAATCACAAACATGTGCTTGGTTAGTTAGAGGGGTGATATAAAAATGATTAACCTGAACCCCAAAAACATTCAGTTTAGAAACAGTGCAGCCAAGGGGTATAGCCACAGCCCTAAGTCCTGACTTTACTTCCATTGCACCAAGAATGTACCTGTCTTGTGCAACTTGTAAACATCAGGCTTCTCTCTCAGCCCCACTCCCTGTCTATTTGTTTTTGCAGTATCCAGATTTGAGCGAGGAGTCTGGGTCTCCATTTGTTTTCATCTGTGCCCATGCCCAAGAGATGATCGTGAAGTTTCCCATCAAAGGAAAACACAAAATCTGTAAGTTTTGGCACCCTACAGCCACCTTTTTCTAGCCCTTGTCTACCTATTTTTATCTCCACCCCTACTTGCGTTCTCTATAAAAGTTGACAGGCTTTGTGTGGCATTCTGTAATCCGCAGGCGTTTGTTTAATAATGCAAACACATCTGGAGTGTTTTCTTCCATGGGTCTCCTTTCCCCAGATGTCACCTCCTTTAAAACACATGCCTCTTCCCACTTCCTGCGCCCCTGCTAACACTTCTGCAGTCTTAGCCTCCTCATGTGCAAGTAGGAAATGTGTGTCTGCAGTTGATCTGTTTCTAGCCCTAGTACCTGGAGTCTGACTGAGCATACCAGGTTACTTGATGAAGTGGTAAACCTTTGTATCCAATAGAGTCAAAAACATCCCTTCACATATGGAAAGTAGCAAAACCACAGTGTCCCCATGTTAGCTGTGTTGGCAAAGGGAGTACTGTCTCTCTAGCGCAGTGGTAATTGGACTACCCTTCCACCTTTATAGATTGGAATTCAGGTCTTATCTTACCATCTCAAGGGAAAATGAGTGTGATGGGTCTCAGTTTAATCACTCCTACACATTTGTGTGTGTTATGAAGCTGCCAAACAAATAGGTTTGCTTGGCTCTCTGAAGGCGAGGGCTGGGAAGGGGCTATGGGGGGTGGGTGGGCTGCAGGTCCAGATGGAAGTGCTGCCTTTGGTAGAGCTGTGTGCAGTATGCTGCAGGTCAGGAATGCACTGGCAGAGCTGTATAGAGAAGCTTGTGTAGCATCTGCCCACACGATGCTTGCCAGTGCTGTTAGTCCGTTTTTATGAGCAACCAACCCTCCACAGGCTGTTGGTTATTGCTGCCTGCCGCCATAAACAGAACAGAAGATGGATACAGCAGCTGGGCAGCGTACAATCAGCTTTGTCCTTATTAGCAGCATCCCCACCTCACAGCCAAGGGAAGGTGCCGCACATGGTTTCTGGGGATGGGAGAAATTAATGTGACAGGCTAAAAACAGCATAAGCAAAGAAAAAAAAAAGTCTCAGCTGTTTGTTTAGCAGAGCTGATTACTACTAGGTTTTCTCTCTAATTTGCAGTGTGTTTCATTGGGAGTAGTTAGCTGATGGCATTGAGAAGCAGCCGTGTTTCTTGGGAGTAGCTAACAAACACCTTTTTGAAGGATGCTGGCCTTTCCTCTCTCTGTTGATTGAGCTGTGTGGGGTCTGTTTGTTTTTCATGAGGCATTTGAAGCTTGTGCTGCAGCGTGTTTCCCCAGGAACTCAGGGGGACATGGTGGCTGGGTTGGGTTTGCTTCTTTGTTTATGCAGCAGCACTGGCATCAGGAAGGAGCATGCGGTTGCTGTCATGACAGTACTTGGTCAGCCCCAGCTGCAGGACTTGTGGAGGAAGCTCACACCTTGTCCATGGAATCCGTTGCGACCTGGTAGCTCTGATTCTGTTGGATGTGTTGTGAATCAGGAAGCAAGGTGGCAGGTTCTTTCTGAGAAAGGGGTCTTTGTGCTTCTAGTATGTCCCTATGATGGGCATTGCATTTGGGTCTCAACTCTGACTTTGTCCCCTTGGAAACTTCCCCCCTTTGTTTCGTGCTGCATCCCTGATTGCCACATATTCCTTCATCAGTGACTGGCTGAAACACTGTTGCGCTCTATGCTGTGCTAGTACTGGGCAGCAACCTCCTCTTGTCTCTGCATCTCTGGGTACGAGTGCTTCCTGGCTCCCATCTGTCGCATCGCATGCTTTGTGTTGTGACAGCTTCCTGCTTGAAGAGGGATCAGTTTACTAGACTGGAAGGGAGCTAGCTGTGCCTGAGGCTGCCTAAGTGCCCCCCTTCCTCTGCTGGCTTTGCCTTCCATGGCTCCCTTCTGACAGGATGTGTTGTGAAGGAGCAGCAGTAGGAGCAGTGAGATTGTGGAGGTTACAAGTTCCCCTGCAGGGAAGATGCGATCGATCATTGCAGGCTGCACAGACAGGACTTGTGACAAGTCAGGGAAGGGACCTTCTCATTATAGTAACACCCTCTGAGTCCTCAAACAAAGCCTGGAATGGGGATCCCTATCACATTCCCATCTGAACAGGCTGATAGGCTACAGCAAGGGTACACAACCTCCAGCCCATGAGCCAGATCCAGCCCATGGTGCCATATCACTTGGCCCACAGGACGCCTCATGGGTCCAGAAATTTGGTGGCAGGGGAGTAGTGCCATTGCTCCCCTGCTACCAAATTTCCAGGTCCATGGGGAGCCGTGGGCCCTGTGCAATAGATCGGGTTAGGGTAGTGCCGGGCCCCAGGATCCAGTCCTGGTGTGGGAGCCAGGAGAGCCAGCACTAGGGACCCAATCCCAGCATGCAGCGGTGGGAGGGGGCAGTGCCAGGCCCCAGGGCCTGATCCTGGCACAGGGCTTGATTCAGCCCCCAGACTGACTCTGTGCCACAAATCTGGCCCATGGGACCAAAAAGTTGATCACCACTGGGCTACAGGAGCGCCTGGAAATGTAACCTAAGCAGCAACCACCATGTCTTTTTGACCTGTACTTGTGAAACAAAGGTCCTTGGTTTGGTCTCACAGAAGTTGGGTTTGCCTCCTGTCTTGTCACTAGTTATATGGCCACCATCACAATAGCAGCTGAACACTTCTAAGAGAACTACTACTCTGTCTTTTTTTTTCTGCACTGGACTACTAGAAAATAGCCCCAGTTGTGGATAGAGTTATTGGTTGCATGTGAGGGGGCAGTCAGGGGGATTGTGACTTGGGAAGGGGAAGCTGAGCCAGAGAAATATGTTTCCATTTATTTCTGAATGCAGGAGGCCCCTTGCTTGCCCCATCATTCTTGTGGTAGTGTTCCCTAGTCCAGGCTTGGCTTCGGAGGGGCTCTCGCCTCCTGCACTCCCAAGCTTCCCTGAGTTGGTCTCCTGTTCCATCAGTAATAACGGAGGGTAGCAGCAGTGAGCTCCTGTCCTGCTCTGGGTTCAGGGAGCAGAGGTTGGAGGTGGGGCATTCAGTGGGATTTGCTGTCTGGAGCAAGAGGGGAAAGAAAACTTAAATGAGATGATTTCAGCTTGGAGAGAATGGAAGTCCCAGTGCCTGGTTACCTTATTCATAGCTGTGTCCTGGTTCTGCATAAGCTAGGTTTTCACAGGCTCATTGAGCTGGAGAGCTTTCTTGGTCTGTTGGGTCCTTGGGGATAAGGAGAAGCAACTGCACTTGGGATGTTGGTGCTGAATGTGAAGCCAAGCGCCTTGGCTTGTCAGAGCTCTTGACAGTACAAAATGGAAGCAAATAGCTGACTTTGTCACTCCCCTGGCATTCTCCTCCTGCTGAAAAACCCGGCGTTCTGTAACACGCTGGTCTGGCGTGCTTGGCAGTTGGAGCTCAGAATGGATTGGACATGTGGTGTCTAATCACACCTCCATTTCAGCCAGAGGAGGCTCATTCCAAATCTTCACATCATTGTAGAAGCTGAGGGTGGAAACACTCTGCTAGGGGCAGTCAGTCCCCAGGAGGCGGCTTGGGTATCGGAGATGCCCTCCAGTAGATTTTCTAGGACTTGGGCCATTCCATTTCTGCAATCACAACTCTAACTTTCCCTTGGCTGCCCTTCTTGCATGGTGGCTGAGAGCCATGACAGGGGAAGCCTGCATGCTGCACCCTGCAATTCTGTTGCTGATTGTTTTTGCAAACCCTCTTTTTGTCCCTCTGCCCTCCCACTGGAACTGTGAGCAAGCGTAAGAGATGAGCAGTTCTGGGCTTTGCAGAAGAGTTGTGTGCCCCAGAATCCTAAACCCTGAAAGCTCCCTGTGGAGTACAGATTATAGCAGAGGGTTGGCCAGGTAGCAGACTCAATACTGAATCCAGGCTGAGGACACTTTTCAGGCTGAGGATCATTTTCAGGGAAATCTGCCAAACCCAGAGAGATACAGGGAGAGGAAGCATCTGGGATTTGATGCTCCACCCCTGTTCTGGCAGGAGTTTCTGAGCAAAGCAGCAAATACTGTAAGCAAGGCATCCTCATGAGTGATGACTGCTAGGCTGTCACTGCTTTGAGCTGGAATTGGTCGCCCAAGATACTATTGTTTTTCAGACAGAGAAAGCATTTGTCTCCGGGGTGGGGGAATACTTCCTAAGCCCTGCCAGCATGTGCCCAAGTGGCTTCTGTGCTCAGACCTGGCTCTGAAATGTTAAGAGCTACACACACAGCAACTGCATGCAGTCGTCTTGTCCTTCCAGAACTTCCCCACTGCCCAAGATGGTCCTGTTTCCCAGTCAATGTGACCTTGTGACATGGGACCAAAGCAGAAATGTTGTGGGACGGTCCCATCCACCAGGATGAGATGGTACAGTAACCTAGAGAGCAGAGCTAGTGCCCAGCTGGGCGACGTTCTTCAGGGCTGTGACGACAAGCTTTGACTTTTCATGGCAGAGTTCTGTTGGCTTTGCTCTGAAGGGAGATCTCACCTGCCTGGAGGCAGTTGCTGTCAGCCCAAGTCACTGCTGTTCGCCTGCCAGTGTTCGATAGCACTGATCCCAGCTCCCATGGCAAATATATAGCTGCCTACTCTGCTTGGAGAAACCTCTGCAGGCAGTAGCAAGCATTATTTAACTCCTGCCCCTCTGTGCAGGGCTTCTGGGCAGCAGCTGCTTGTGCGCTCAGTCCTGCCAGCCCAGGCTCTGCTTGGACAGCAGCATGTGTCGTTGTGGGGAGAGAGAGTGCTCCAACGGATGGAGCTAATGAGTTCCTGCTGGTTATGGATGAGCGTGTTTAAAGCCAGCGAGTGCTCTGACAGAGCAGAGATCAATGCAAGCCGATCCCCCTAACTAATGTTCCTGTCTCGCCGAGCAATGGATGGGGATTGAGGGAGCCGCTGCAGCACGCTGGTTAAGGAATACAAATAACAGCGAGGGAGGTGGCTGAATGCGTGCCCAGGCTGTAAGAGCTGAGGGCTGCCTCTGTCTGCCACGGGTAGAATCCAGCATGGCGCAGAATCTTCCAGTGTAAGTAGGGGCTCTGTGGGGTCACGTGGATGAGAGCACAGGAGATGGGAGGTTTGATCTGAGAGCAGGAGGGAAGAGTGCCTGCCCTGGCTTTGGCTGCATGTCCTTGGTCAGAGGAGCTGTCACCCCCACAGCGAAGAAGCCGCCTTGATGATAGGGCAGGAGCAGTATGGAGCATGCCAGTGGCAGGGCGCCCCCCCTTGGGCAAGGAGGAGTAGGAGGCAGGCCAGGGCCACCCAGCCACTGCTGGGAAGGGCCAGAGCAATTTCTATTCTGGCTGGAACGATGTGTTATGAGTTTTGACACCAGCCATCAATCTGCCAGGGATCAAAGCATCTGCACAGAGCCAGGAACCCTGCAGCCCTCTCTGGAGTGACCGTGATAACTTAGGAGTGCCTTGCCTCTCTCTGGCTGGTGGTTGGTGGACCTGCTGCTGCACACCCCTCTCTGGGAGGGCAGGGCAGAGATGAGTGGAGACTCATGGGAGACCAGAGCCACATGGCGTTATTTTGGCTGTTGCCTGGTTTGTGGAAGTCTCAGCACTGTCAGAAACCCGGCTACGATTTGTGGGTGCACTGAATGGGAAAGAAACAGCATATATTGCTCTGGAGAGCTGGGATATGGTTGGTGGGGGGAGATGAAGCAAAAAGAAGGGAACCTAAGTCATGACCTAATGCAACAACGTGCCTAACTGCCCAAGGAAGGCAGGGTCAGCCCAGGGGCCTGCTGCTGTTAAGAGGGAATGCCTAGCTGTGGGTATAGCCATGTGGTGTCCCTGGGCTGCTTTGTGCTGAGGTGGGAGGCAGTGATGTGCTTCCCGTTAGCAAGGCTTCAGTCTGGAGAGACTTCTTAGCCAGAGCCCCACAGACTGCAAACTCTGACTCCTACAGCATGTGGCCAGCCCTTTGTCTGTTAGGTAGTCACACAAGCCTCCAGCCTTCTCTACTGTGCTTCTTCAGGTCACTGGCCCTGTGTAGCAGGGAGCCTGCTCTGACTGAGAAGGGCAGGTTTCCATAACATTGTGGTGGCGAGGCCCATGTTACGCAGCAAGCTGACATGTTGCAGGGACATCTCTCCCATGCAGTGCCTGGGGAAGATGCGCTCAGTATGCATAGTCCTGAAAACACATCATGCATGGATCCTACTGCTGAGCAGAGCTTGTAGCCAGGGGAGCTATGGAGGTTCACTTCTCCTCCTCCTTGCCAAAGCCCCCCGTAATTTCCCCCCTGCATCACACACGATGCCTCCCAGCTCCCTGTGTCACGCCAACAGAGCGAGACACTGAGGTTTGGAAATGCCTGCTTCCTCAAGCAGGATAATTGAATGTGACAGGAACACACTAACTAGGAGACCTTGCTGCCTCCAGCTGATTTGCATTGCAAATTGCATTTAAAAATAAAGAATGACTTTCTTTTTTCCCCCTTCCCCCTCCCCTTTCTTTCCCCTTCACAGGGAAACTGGATTCAAAGATTCATCAGGGAGCAAAGAAGGGGTTAATGAAGCAGAAAGCACTCCTGTGAATGGTGGGACAGCCAGGCTGAGATTCCCACACAGCCCAGGATGCTGGCCCAGCTGGCTGCCTGCTCTGTCTCCTTGGGTCCCTTAGAACTGGAGGCTGCAAAGATGACATGGAAAGTTCTGAAAGGCAGGTGCTTACGGGAAGGGGGGGCACCTGTGACTTATTAAAAATGTATTAATATAGTATGATGTATTTGAAAGCCATTAAAGGAAGAAACATTAGTGCCAAACTCCCTGCATGGGTGGAGCCTTGTGCCACAAAACATTGTTGTTTGGGCTGCGGAACCCCCTCCCCACTATCCTCCTTTTAGAAGGCAAACTCAGTAGAGTGCTGGTATCTGGCTGTATCTGATAGGCCAGGCTACAACACACAGCAGTCCCAGTGCTGGTCCAGAGCATCCAGAAACAGGCCAGCTCTGGCTTCAGCCAGCAGCTCCTTCTGTCTCAGCAGGTTTGATCTGGCTTGGTCTTTGCTTTGGCAGGATTCTTCTCTCCAGGCAACTTGGTGATGTGACAGATTGTGACTCTAGGTCCTCTGGCCAGAGAGGGTCAGACACATTATAGCACTAGGCTTGAGGGAGCTGTTGCTGCAGCTGCTCAGAGAGATGCCTTAGCATTGATTCTTGCTGAAGCTGCCCCCTGCCACTGCGACGTGCCGTGGCCTATGTTATAACATGAAACATGGATAACTTGGAAGGGACCAAGGCAGAAGAGGTCTAAATGTTAGCAATACTGAACTGCACCCCCAGCCCCTGAGCTTTGTCTGTGCCTCTGTTAAGCATGTGTGCAGGGTTGTAGAGGAAAAGCGGAGTTGAATCTTTGCCCTCTGATTCAGAAGCTTTGTTTGCAAGGCTGCTCCTGTGAGCTGGGAGCCGCTGCGCTTGGCATCTTCAGCATCTGCACAGCCTTAAATCTCCCTGTTCTGATTTTTATCAAACCAGCAGCCTCCCCATGTGAGCTGGCTGCCCTCCAGCCGTTGTGTGCATGGCTTCAGAGAAAAACAACCCAACAACTTGGCGTTAGGAGCAAGATTAATTTCCTCATTCCTTAATCCTTCATCTTCAGTGACTCTTTGCACTGACATGCCTGTGCCCATTATGCACTGATGCTCACTGGGTTGTGTGCTCTTTGCCTTGCATTGCTCTAGGCATTAGTTGGCCGTGGTCTAAGCACTGCTGATTCCCAACAGAAACTTGCCACCTCCCAGAGAGGGCAGCACAAGCGTAGAGCCTCAAAGCCTCCTGTAGCTCCTGTCACTGGAACTTGGGGGCAATGCCTGGTCACAATCTGCCTCTGGAGAGGGGGCTGCTTCATTAGATGTGCTTGGCTTGTTGCATGGTTGACAGTTAAATGGGTTCAGAGGCACTCTGACCTCTCTATTGCATCTTTCTATTACCCCAGTGTGCTGGCAGCCTGTAGGGCTCCATGCCATCTTTGCTTCTGTGTCCCAGAATTAAGCAATGGGAGGCATAGGCAGCAGCAACCAGCAGGACACTACCAGGCAAGGTGCTAATGCTGCCTTTATCCTGGGAGTAGTCTCTGCCCAGCTTGTGTCACTCCATTCATTGAGGCTCTGGGGAGGGTGAATATGCATCAACATACAGATGTGTGTGGATTTTAGCTAGGAAAGCCTGGGTGTGCCTCGGTTCTGCTGGGCCTGGGGTCAGCTGTGAGGCTACCTTGTAGACACTGCCATCTCCTGTGACTGGGAGATAGCGGGGTTTCTCTTGCTTGCTTTCTCAGCTGGACTCTTGTGGCTGCTTCTCATCCTGCACAGCCTGTAAAATCCCCACTTTCCATCCCTCTCCAGCTGGACTTTGACTTCAGGGCCTTCCTGCCCTTGTCACATCTGCACTCCTGTGTTAGCCTCTCCAGTGTTAAATGTCTTCTTGGTGGCCTCTGGTTCTGGTGTGGCTTCACTCTGGGTGTTCTGCACACATCAGCATCTTGCTCCCAAACTGGGACTCTCACATTAAGCTGTGTGTCTCCATCAACCGCAGGGGTCAAGTCAGGAGGGAGATCATGGGACTTGGAAGGATTGGGAGGAAGGTTGTCCCACAGGGCTCTTGTGCTCTATAGTGATTGTCAGTGCACGGAGGGAAGGAGAAACTCAGCATGGCTGGCAGAGAGGCAGAAGAACTTGACAGTGGAGGAATAACAGGCAAGACATCTGGATCCCTATTGCAGGGGTCCCTGCAGCCCCCTCTGCTGGTTGCATGGGCACAAGGGAGCTAAAAAGCTGGAGGATGTACCTGAGCGGGGAGAAGAGGAGGGACATTCCCATGGTGTAGGGCCAGCAGAACAGCTCCCAGTCCAGCCCTGACTGGGAACATGCTGCCATTTGGGTGTGGGAGCAGCGTTCTGGGCAGGATGGTTTCCAGGAGAGTCATCTCCGGCAGCACCAGTTGGAGTAGCCCTTCTACTGCTCTCACTTACTGGAATGGCTATCTGCAAAGGGATGGCACAGCCCTGGGATGCCAGGACAGCATCATTTTTTTTCTGTGTGATGCTCCAGAGTACTTTAACCACTTAAGGTTTTTATTGCTTCAGCTCAGTGAGCAGCAGGCAGTTTGGGCCTGTAGGTTCTGCACATGAAGCTAAAATGCTCCACAGTGAGATGGCTAATGGTGCTAGCTAAGCATCCTCATTTTGCCACCAGAATCCTCAGTTACCACCCGAATCCAGGTGGATTCGGAGCTCAGTTCATCTTGGGTTCCTGATGGACTCTGCAGCTTGTGCTTGGGTTGAGTCCACTGCTCCATCCCCACTTCCCTGGCAAGCTTCTTCATTTACCTCCTCTGAGGAGCATCATTTCTCACTTCTCTCCTTTAACCTGTCACCTTCAGCAGCAGTTTTTGGTCTGAGATTTTCCTTGAGAGTCAGTTGGGTACCCGTCTCCCTTAGAGCCCCTGGGAAATCCCAGTTGTCCCATTGGAGAGCCACAGCACTGTGCAACCCATGCCTCCTCTTTGTTCATCCTCCACTCATCTGGGTGGGCTTTGAGGGGAGAGGAAGAGTCTCCAGCACAATCCACCTCTGCTTGCAGTCCCCTGGGCATCATCTAAGACTTGAACCCTCCTCTTCCCTTGCAGCTCTCCAGACCTACCTCAGCAGTAGCACCATTGTGTGCCTCATAAAGTCCCTGCCTCTGTGCTTGGTAGCCTTATGATCTCACCAGCCCCTACAAGCTATGGGGACTAAGCCAGCTCAGCACCTGGGTGGAGAGGCCCCGCAGGCTAGGCAGGCTGAAGGGAGTGCTGCTGTTGCTTCAGTTGCTATGTGTGGGAGGTGCTGTCTGTCACAGATGTAAAATCATGGACCCTTTTGGCCCCCTCTGCGCCCCCTGGGTAGTTTCCTGGTTCTGGTTGCCTCCTGGAGCCTGCTGTGCAGTGTTCCCCTCAGCAGTGGCCCTTGTGGAGAAGGATGATGTGCACTGGTGTGAGTGACTTTTGGCCCCGTGTTCATACAGCACCTCGGGATGACAGGCCCTGGGGGAATGGAGCCAAGATTCCTGCCCCCTCCCTTTCCCTAATTCCCCCTCTGTGGCTCCGTTCTCAGATTCCAGGGTGCAGTGGCCAATTGCCCCTGTTCCTCAAACATACAGATGCAGTGCCAGCAGCCTGCCCTCATGTGGCTCCTGCTGGCTCCTAGTTCATCCGAGAACCCAGTTTGAAATTGCCTTTGGGCCTGTGTCTGCTGTGACATGCCCAGCAGTTGCACCCTGATCCCAAGGAAGAGGCACGGAGC
Organism: Alligator sinensis; assembly: GCF_000455745.1. Taxonomy (NCBI): domain Eukaryota; kingdom Metazoa; phylum Chordata; order Crocodylia; family Alligatoridae; genus Alligator; species Alligator sinensis. Next base: position 1,565,965 of record NW_005841950.1, on the reverse strand, counting down.
TTGCCTAGGGCTGCTTCTCCATTCTGATTACTTGCACTGACCCCAGCATGATGGACTAGATGGGTGACCAGGACCTTCCCCTCTTCTTGATGCCTGTGACCAACTCCTTGCCTCCTTCTTGGACCTGTTTCACAGTGTCAGGATCCTCTGTCCCTTCCCCAGACTCAGCCATGGTCCCTTTGAGAGTCTTCTGTCCTGCAGCTGCTTCTCAGCAACATGCTCATTACAGGTCTCCATCTTCCCAATTCCATCTTGTTCCATATTTCCCAGGGAAGACTTGCTGTCTCCTTCTCAAAGCTTCCCACTGCAATGACTGACCTTGGGAGGGAAGGAGCTAATTTATATGTAATTCAGTATCTTTCCTGTGTTTTATACCACAGATAATCTTGTTGGAGCTTGATTAACTTTTTCTCTGAAGCAGCTTTGTATGAAGGATCCTGCAGCAAATAAAGTGCCTTCCTTCCTTCAGATGATTGATATTATTTTCAGAGCGCTCACTCCTTTCTGGTAAACACCAGATTTGATTTGTATTCCTGCAGAGCCTGGAGGAGGGGTTGTGTGGCAAAGCACTTGGGGCATCTCGCTATGGCTCAAGAGAACCTCCTCCAGGCTCGTGCCAAAGGCTGCTGCTTGACTGTCAATCCACGGTGAATGGGAGGGTACCCAGTCCTTTGGGGTGGGGAGTTCAAAGTGGCTGGGAATAATTCAGACTATATCACTCGCTTGTATGCCATTGGCTATAGACACCAGTGTGCCTTAATCACACAAACTGTGTGGGCTGGTAGGATTGGGAATATCTTTGACATGACCTTTGGAGCCTGCAGCTGAGGTCACAGCTGCTTTGGGCAGATGATAACTGAGCTGCTCCCTGCCCCAGAAAGCCTTACAGCCTCCAAGGGTGAGGAAGAAAGCAGAAGCAACTCTTCTAGGCTGACATGGGCTCTCTGGAAGAGCCAGGGATCAAATTCAGCTCATCTGACTCCAGGGTTGCTGTGTCACCCATTAGGCCAAGCTGACTCTTTACCCCTTCTGGGTGATACTATGGGGCACTGCAGCTTCCAAGCCTACCCTTCAGAGCAGTGACCTGATAGATCTCTGCTATGTGTCTAGCTCAGCCTGAGGCAAAACCACCCAGGATGTGTTGGCTGCTTCCCCTTTCCCCTTATTTCATTGATCACTTATCCTATTACTGCAACAGAGCCAAACCCTGCAAATTGTGGCATCCCCACGTCTGCTGCCAATGCCTCAATCCCTTTTGTACCTTTGATATTGCTGCTCAGGGCTGTAAAGAAGGCTGGGAAAAGCACAGAGTGCTTTTCAGAAAGCGCTTAGGATTGCTAGGCAAAGAAAGGGTGAACCAAGCAGAGAGAGAACAGAGAGCAAGCAGAGCTCACTGGTCTGTGAGCTCATCTCCTTCCCCAGAAGCAAGGCTGCCAGGACATGAAGGAGTTCAAGGAGAATGTATTCATTTCTCATCAGACCTTGTTCAGGACCATTGCTATGCTGATGCCCTGAAGCAGGTAGGAATGGGTGGGGCACAGCCTGATGGAAATGCCTCGTGATTAACCTTGTGCTTGGGGCTGTATGAGGCCCAGAAGTCATTATCCTTATTTCAAAGACCAGAGAGCTTCCGAAGGTGGCGAGCACAAAGTACAGCATCAACCCTGAGAGAGGCTTGACTGATCTGTGGGGCCAGGCTACTTCTGTTAGGGTTTGCCCTCAGCTTGGCCAGTAAAATATCCAGTTCCCCTGGAGCTGTCAGAGACTATTCTCCAATATATTTACAATCTGGCATGTTGGCAACCAGAGCGCAGTGTGCGCTTGGCTGCAGCCAGCTCCCATGGTGCTCTAAGACAGAGCAGGGGCTGGCCATGGGTGTATGAACGCAGCAGTTTCCACTGTGCCGAAGGCCATCCAGCTTTCCTCTCTGTATTGTCAGCCTGTCAAGCTCCAGCTTCTTGCTTGCTCCTGCCCTGTTCTTGCCCTAAGGGTTCCCTTGGCAGAAAGATGAACTCAGCCTTCCTCAGGGGTTGTCAGGAATGAGGCCAATGAAACCTAGTGAGCCCCGTAGCTGAAGCTACTGCAGCCTTTTAGTGGTACAGCTAATCCCCAGTCTCCTTGCTTGTACTCTCTGACCAGGGCCACTGGTTTCTTACACCTGGACTCAGCCCTGGGAAGGCTGGAGAGAATCCAGGTCATTGGAAAGTCACCAGAAGGTGGGAAATGCCCACAGTTCCTTCCTGGTTATTTCTCACCAGCCTTGTGGCAAACCTGGGCTCCAGGGGCAAAAAAATTGGTGGTAAGGTTGGAGAGGGGAAATTGGGAGGTTCAGCTACAGCAGAGGTAGGTGGCTGTGGGACTGGTCATGTTTGAAAAGAACCTGAGAAAGGAGTAGTTTGCCATAGGTGTTTGAATGAGCCTCACAACCAGGACCTCCAGAGCGCACACACCTACCCAAACTGCATTTCAGCTCTACGTGTTCTGATGACCATGGGCGTCACTGTGACTGTTGCGCTGGTACGTCCAGGGAGGGCTGTACTTGCATATTGCATATCTGCTTCCAAGCCCAGATTCAGGCATGTCTTCCAAGCCATTATGAAGTCAGAGCCAGATCCTAAATCTCATAGAGCAAATTGGGAGATTGGGAAAGCCTGAGCTTTGGCTTGAAGAGTGAAGGGGCCTGCAGCTGGGGGCTTGGGGGCACTGCTCAGGTGCCATCAGCTTTATTGCAGTTTGTGTTTCCCATATCCCAAACCCCATGTTTTGCTTAATAAGCTGTTTGTGCCCAAGAGTGGCTCAGCCTGGGGTTGGGGAGAGGGGCCCTCCAACACAATGCAGAGCTGTGTTTCCCCCTACCCCCGACTCCTCTGAAATCCTTAGCTTCAAGCCTCATAGTTCCCAATTCTGCACTGCATAGACCTGCATGTGAGGAACCGTACTAACTGCAAAGCAGTAGCAGGCAGTGATCCCTGCAATGGAAAATGGGGATGCTGCATTCAGAAACCCATAAAGCTTCCTCTCAGGGACCAGTTCGCAGTCAGACAAACCACTGTGTGAAGGCTGGGGAAGGGTGTTCAGCCCTGTGACATCAGTTCTGTTTCTTAGCTGTTTCCAGTGCCACCCATGCTTGAGGACTAGAAAAGTGGCATTGCCTCCATTGGAACTGGAGGCTCTAAGAGAGGGTTTCTCAGCAGCTGGGAGAGAGAGTGGAAGGAAATTGGTCAAGAAGGTTGGTGGGACATGAGCCAGAGGGCAAGATCCAGGACTCTAGTCTAAAGGGCTTTGGTCCCAGCTCAGGGGACATACCAGAGCAGTGAGATGCAGGCAGAGTGGCTGCAGTTGTGTTTTACCCAGATCTAGAGGCTGCTTGGTTGTCTGCTCCCACTGCCATGTGTCCTGGCTCTAGAGAACTGTGACCCCCAAGTACCCTCAGTTTGGGACTTTGGGAGAGGATGTGATTCAGCAAAGGGAAATGGGAGGGAGGTCAGTGTGGGGTGAGGCCTAGGACCGCTGTGCTACAAGGTCTCATCTCCGTGTACCTGGGCAGGGCCAGGGAACCTGTGTGGCAGCCTGCTGGGGCAAGGGGAGAGAAGAGCATGCAAGTCCTGCCATGTTGGAACTCAAACCCTGCAGCCTCATGCAAGTCCAGCTCAGCCAGGCTGTGATGGCACCAGGGGACCATGGAGGAGAGAAACGGAGTCAAAGAAAAGGCCAGGGAAGGCAAGACTGTTTTGATGCCAGCTCAGGGAAAGCTCCACCTACAGTGTTATCTAGGGCTTGGTGAGAACTGGCAGCCCCGTCGGCTATCCATATCACTCCAGGAACCAGCCTGGGGTGTGCGTGCCTCGCACAGAGGCTACCGTGTATGAGAGCCAAGGGCAACACAGCACAGTGGGGATGAGGCATCAGGATAGCAGGAGCCTCCGGGCTTCAGTGGGGCCCTTCCTGCAACATGGCATTGCCTAGGCAGGGGTGGGGGCCCACTGGTCCCCCCCAAGTCTGTCTCTCTGTGTCTCTCTCCCAGTGTTAGCTGGTTTGGGTGACTGTTGCATGTGTGTGTCTGCCCCTGTGTCCCTCCATCTGCCAAGGGAGTTCAAAATGGCCTCTGTTGCCTGGGCTGTGGCACATGAGGTGCAGCCTGTTGGCTCAGTCAGTCCCAAGGAGGGAGCTGCATGGTGGTCATAGCGCATCCCAGCATAGGGGCTGGGGAATGGGGCAGGACAGGGAACAGCTGGGCTTGGGGCCCTCCACAGAGCAGGCAGAAGCCCCCATGCTCTCTCTGCCCCACACTTATTGGCTGAGCTACTGCAGAGAGCTGTCAGCCCTGGCTCCCACCCTCTCCTCCGGTCCCCAGACCCTTTGTTGTGAGCGCTGCTGCTATGGAGAGTGTGGATGGGAGCCCGCCCTGCTGCTGTGCCACATCCTGGGATTAAAAAGATCTGATCAGTGGAGGTTTGCAGGAGATCAGCCTATAAATTACTCCCTGACAACTCCTGCTGCGCCTGCGGCTGCAGGTGATTATTCTGCAGCTATAATCCTGCTGTCCCTGCTGTGATCCCCATCTTCCCTCCCGCTAGGTCACCTCACTCCATTGCCCATTATGACAGCTAACGATCGTGTGCATCTTCAGTGCTGCTTGGCCTTGCCCTGGGCTGCGGGATTGCTCAGGAGCCTGCCAGGCTGCTTCCATTGCTTTGGTGAGTCACAGCATGCAGTGACCCTGTAGCAAAATGCTCCTGTCTTCCCACCACTCCCTCTGCCAGCATAGGGCCTCCAGACCTGTGTTGATGGGACTCTGATCGCTAGAGGCAGAGGAGACAGGTGGAGATGAACGGAGAACAAGGGCCCTGGATGGCAGTCAAGAGGGTAGTCCGGTGTGTATAGGATGCTCTAGTTCGGAGCAGGAAATGGCTCAGGGGGAGCTGCTTTGACGTGTTATAGGGTTCCATCTCACATGCACTTCCTACCAACCAGCCTGGGGGCTCAGGTAGGCGGAAGGATCATGTTATATCTCAGCTCTATTTCCCTACTGAATGGCTATCTGCAAAGGGATGGCACAGCCCTGGGATGCTAGGACAGCACCGTTTTGTTCCATGTGATGCTCCAGGGTACTTTGACCACTGAAGGTTTTTACTGCTTCAGCTCAGTGAGCAGCAGGCAGTTTGGGCCTGTGGGTTCTGCACATAAAGCTAAAATGCTCCACAGTGAAATGGCTAATGGTGATAGCTAAGCATCCTCATTTTAAATTTCAGCATTAACTCTCCACCAAGCTGTCATTCACGCTGATCAGAGCTACTGTTTCAGGCTCTCTGCACACTTAGGCAGATGTAACCATGTCAGTTATGCTTTGTTCACTTTTGCTTCAACAATCAATTCACAGGCCAGAAATAAAGCCAGGAGAATATAGCCCCCGAAGTAGAAAATTGCAGGAAGTTGAACGTGTTTCAAAGCAGCAGTTAGAATGCAGTCTTTCAGGCAACCTTACCTGGAGGTGTGAATTCCTGCTATTAGCTATCCATGAGAATGTGTTCCTGGTGGGAAAGAGAAAGTGCAGGTCATGTGAATAAACCTTCAAGAGTTTGGAAATGCTAAAATGAAGGATGTCTGTACAACCTTCACTCTGCCCCCTTGTGTGTGTGTGTCACATTGCAGCCTGTGATTACACAAGCACATACTGTTTTGCAAAAAAGGAACATATGGCACAATTTTCCCCCCACATCCCCTTAGACACATATGTAAGACTTTCCCATCTCTTGCACTTCCATTCACCTCATTGTCACTGGTCTGTTCTATCTTTACTAACTTTTATTTATACTGTTCTCAAAGTTTTAAGAACAGGTTAGACCAGTGGTTTTCAACCTTTTTGGACAAAAGGCACCCCTCACTGGATTGGAGGCACCCCATCCATAACTTGTGTGAACTGAGTGACACCTAATTTAAAAAACGAGTTTATATATTGCACGGTATACCTCTTTATGCAGGAACTGGACAATAAGGATGCGGGAGCGTCCAGGCAGGGACAAGCCTGAGCTTGGCTTATCTGCATAGCTTGTCTGCCTATTTCCTCACACTTCAGTTATCTCCTCACACCTTCTGGCACCCTTCAAAGGATCTGGCAGCACCCCAGTTTGTTCCAGCACCCTGGTTGAGAATCACTGGGTTGACAAACATTTTTTTAGGAATGTTTAGACAGGGATGATCCTGCCTTGAGCAGGGGGTTGGACTTCATGGCCTCCTGAAGCCCCTTCCAAGCCCTACTTTTCTCTGACACTGATTTTAGATTTGTTTTCCCTTCTACAGCATGGGTGAGATCCTCTCCACTGCTCTGGCTTCTTTACTCTGGGTAAGAGTAACAGCCCTGCTTCCAGCTGGGGGAGAATTTCCCTGGTATAGGTGCTCTGGAGGACAGTCACATCCCTGGCTTCCCAGAACCACCTCATAAACTTTGGCATGGCAGGGGCTGGGCTCCAGCATGAGATACTACAGAAGGTCCAAGCAGTGCTGCAGCCTGTGGGACAGCCCCCAGAGACTGCTGTAACTTAGGCAAGCCCCCACACAGGTTGGGCCTCCCCACACCAGCAGGGACAAGTGAGGATGTCTCCTTTGCACTCTCCCCAGTCTTACCCTCTGTATTTCAACTAGCAGCACAGAGTTCCAGAGGTGTAATTCTAGGGAGGAGGCAATTAGCTATGAAGCTCATTTAACCACAAGCAGAAATGGGCCAGGAGTACCATCATATTTTCACTAATACTCTAGGTTAATCTCAGTCTCTGGCACATCTGGTAAATTAGCTGCACTGCCTGGGTTTTGTATCAATAGCTTCCATGGACTTCTTCTCCCTGCCATACATGATGTAGTGTAGACATAGTCTGGGGCAGAGGAAACCAGGTGTAGGTCCTGGGTGTGTAGTATGTATGGCTTGTAAGGATGAGAAGCAAACATGGTCAGAGGAGAGTTAGCTGCCATGCTTTAGTGCACCTCAGCCTTCCCCTTGATCTTTTATTCAGCTTGCCAGCTCTGTTTCTGCATACATACTGTGCCCAGCATGCTGCATCCATGGAAGGGGCTCCTGGCTTTACCAGACTACCTGAAATGGGTAATCAAACATACCCACTTAGCAGGTGAGGACTACCCCCAGGTGGGAGTCTACAGCACAGAATGCAATTTCCTCATCCACAAAAAAACCCTTATGCCAGTCTGGACTGTAATTTTCTTAAGGGCTAGCTCCTTGAGGCAAGGGGTTACCTCTGCCTCTGTCCAGCGCCCAGCACAGTGAGGCTTAGTCTTTTATATTGCAGTACAAACATGAAATAACAACATGCAGCAATGCCCTGGACTCTGGGCATGTGGTCATGTGTGTGTCTATAAAAGGGAACCTCTAAGTAGGAAGGGGGGATTGCAGCTGGTGCAGGTGGCAGAGTGCCTGATGGCAAAGGGGCAGCAGGTATGAGCTGCCTGTGTGAATTAAGCCATTGGCTGCAGAAGGCCAGGCTGTTGCTGATGGAATCAGCAAAACATGGGCCCTGGAAGCAGAGAACTGGGTCAGATGCCTGGAAGGAGGCTGGACTTGGGGCATATAAACCTAGCCTCTGGTCACAGAGAGGGCAGTTTGGTCCTAACTACCACAGGGCAAGGAATGCTGAGTGGTACTGACTGAAGTTTGGAGCCAAGTTGGCCCAGGTGAGGTACCCGGTGGTATGGAAACAAGCCTGCCCAGGTTGATGGACCTGAGAAACTAAGACCCAGAGGACTTAAAATTGTTAAGGTGGTGTTTTGAGTTTGACCAGAACTTTGGAGGCCACAGGCTCTGCAAAACAAAAGCTGCCTTGGGCAGGGACACAAAGGGCCAAGGCTTGGGAGCTGAAGTCTGAGGCAGTGGACCAGGGCTGAGGGCTCTGCCAGAGAAAAGTGGGCCAGTGCTGGGATGGCTGAAGCTCCAACAAGTGCTTTGAGGCCTGAGGGGGGCTACCCTAAAAGGAAGCACAGAGACCCCTGAGACTGAGCTTGGGCAGAGAAGAACAGAGCCAGAAGGGAGGAGCACCATAGGAGATGCTCCAGGGATTGCCCACCTTAGTAAAATAACAGGAACGTCAAAGGTGCAGCAGGTGACAGGTGGAGGGTGTGGCAGGTGGGTCGGACCCCAGGAGATGCCAGGTACTGGGGTGGACCCATGAGCCTGCTACAGTGCTCAAAATCCCTGGTCTTGCAGCTTTCCCTCTGATATCAGCTCGGAGAACATCCTACCAGGGGAGTCCCAGCCTATCTGCCTTGGGTGAGGGTTTTCAAGGCTGATGTTTGAAGAGACAGTTCTGTCCAATGATGCAGATCAGGCTTCTGGATCCTGAAGGAAAAGCACTTGTCCCTGACAGCATGTTATCGTGGGAACCACTTTGCATTCAGGGGAGATTTATTGCCTTTCATGACCTTCATCAGACTTACATCAATTAGACACTGCACAGCTTAGCCCGGGTCCATGTTTCTGCACCTCCTCCACTGCTGTTGGGGTGATCTCTGTAATGACTCACTCCCAGGCACCCGTTGCTGCACTTGGACGACAGCCTATATTTATGGCTGCAGACCTATCTGGGTGATCAATATGGCATTTCAGGCAAAGCCTCCTCTGTGAAAGTCCTGGAACTCCCGACTTGAACAGTCAAGTGGTCAAAATGCTCAGGCATTTATCAGGGCGGGCAGCCAGCCTGCAGCAGGCCGTGGACACTCATACGGTGAAGCCTAGTAGAGCCTCAACTCCGAAGTGAAAAAGGAACAGAGAAATGGGGGACAGGGCAGTGAGGCCAGGAGAATGCAAGAGAATGCATCTAAGAATGAGGGAAAACTGCACTTACCTAAAGGACTCCACTGAAGTGCTGCTAACCACAGAAAAAGGAACCATTGAGGAGGAGCCCATTTCACACCTGAGTCTAGATGCCTCAGAGAATTGGAGAAGATCAGCCACCAAGCTGACTAGACCCTGCTCTCCATTGCAGACATCACCTATCCACAGGCCCTATGGGCTGTCTTGTAAAGTCATGAGGCCTGGGCTAGCAGGGGAGGGCTTGCTGCCCTGCATCCTGCTGTCATGTATGCCCACCCAAGGGGAATGTAAAAGGAGAAGAACAAGTTGTCAAACAGGCAGGGGATGAGCATGGCACCCGCTTTGTATGGGACTTAGCAGCTGCTCTGTACCTTGTAGGGTCTAGCAGAGCCACTCCCTGCCCCGTGCCCATAGCTCTCTAGGCTACTGCCAAGACAACCTGCTGCTGACTCACTCCCTTGTGTACTTGAAGTCCCTGGAGTCTCTCTTGCCTTGAATTTAGGCGCACACCCCCTGCTTGCCAGTCCTTCATGTTGTATCTGCCCCCTCAGAACTGGAACCCATGTCCCTTAGATCTTGTATTGACCCCTCAGACTTTCCCACACCCAGCTTAAATCCCACCCTCTCCTCCCCAAAATGCCAGCAGCTGTTTGAGGCAACCATCCCCTGGTGAGAACAGTCTGCATCTGCCTCTGCCAGCTGTGCTAGAGCCTGGCATGCAGGAGGAACTGCTGCAGGCATCACAGGGCATGCACGGAGCTGGCACATGATCCTCTCCTTTCCTGCCCCAGCCTGCAAAGGAGGAGGTAGTTAGGATCAAGTGGAAAACAAATGGCATCTCTCCTCCCACAGGACAGGGCATGGTATTCTGGAAGGACATGATTCCCAGAAAGGGACCAGCAGCACAGAGGGGAAAGGGGGCTGTGGCACTTGGGGGCTGAGGACCAGCCTAGTCTGCAGTACAGAAAGTTGCCATCGATGTGCAGGTTCTACTGCCAAAGCTGCAAGTAGAAGGTGGTGAGAACTGAAGCAATGGATGCAGGGAGCGTGTTTTGTCCTGAAGCTGACAGTAACAGGTGGTTTAAGGGTAGTAACCAAATGGTTTAGGGGGAACTGTGCCTTAAAGAAGATGCCTTTACAGGAAAAAGGACACATCTCAGGTAAGGACCCTGAAAGGAGGCAAAATAAAGCCTTGGCTTGTGCATTTGGAATATGATGGCCAAACAGTTGTAGGATGCACCAATAAGGAGGTGGAGAAAGGATGATGCAGGCTGAACAACAGGGAAGAGACCAGGCTTGCAGGTAGATGAAGGTCAAAACAGAAATGCTTTAAAGAGGGGATGGCAGCCCACAGCTGCAAAGCCCACAGTGAACCAAGGAAGAGGAATGCTTACAGGAAATAAGGCAAATGAAACAAAGCAGGGCAGAGGTCGATGATGTGTCCACCGGGACAAAAGCGGGGAAAGAGACCTGCCTTTGTGCAGCAGGAGCCTTGCCACTTTGCAAAAGTATGAAGGCCTGGTAAGAGGACAAACCCAGCTGGACTAGGATTCCTCAAGAGATGGGGAAGATGCATTTGGAAAGAGAAAGACACTGCCAGCTGAAAAAAAAGCAGCTAGTTGCACTGCTTGCATGGCAGGGAAGTTAGAAGCAGAAGCCGTGGTGAAACTGAAAAACAGAGACCTTGGAAAATTGGAAATCAAAATAGTGTGGGGAGTACCAAACTGCAATCCTGCACAACTGCTAGCTGTCTCTGAGCTGCACAGGCAAACAACAAAGCAGGAGTCTGCAGTGTCCCCATGGGACAAGCAACTAGGCTTGGGTTCCCCTGGACCAGGCTTCTGGCCTAGTCAGGAAGGTGCTTGTCACATGGGCTGGTCAGATTAACAATCAGGAGCCAAGTCAAGCTATGAAGAGGTGTTCTCAGGAGAAGGGTGCCTTCTGGAGTCATGCCAGGCCCCAGGCCAGGAAGCTGCAGTCTGAAGTGTTGAGTGAAAGAGAGGAGATAAAACTGCTGGGGGTGAATGCAGACAGCCACGTGTATAGAACAAGGCAGGTCAGTCGGCTCTCGTGTTCCTGAGAGACCATCATGAGAAAGGGGAATGGACTCAGACTTCTCAGCCCCCCCCAGAGCTGCACATCACTGCTCACAGGAAGCACTTCGGCTTGCCAATGAGGAACAACGTGTCCGCTGAGAAGGCAGGAGGCCAGATTCTCCAGCAAGGTCAGTGCAGGGCTAGGCCTTGGCAGAGTTGTCTGAACACAGGAAGATCCAAGTGTTGTGCTGTCAAAACAGCATTTGGCAGGTACTGCTCCTTGCAACTGCCTCTCAGAAAACATTCAGCTGCTCAAGCATTTCAACCCACAACGCTCCAGCTTCCTGACAGTCTCACAGGGGTAAAGATGCACAGCAATGCCAATGGTCTGGAACAGCACCATGACATCAGGAACAAGGGGAGAGTAATCAGGAATGTCAACAACATGGTGTCAGTTTTGAATGGCTAAAATCACATTTTTAGGTAGAAATAGGCTAGCCAGGGAGCAGTGATTCTGAGCACAAAGCAATTCCTGGAATGCACAGACCCAAAGATGAAGAATTGTAAAGGCTGTGAAACATCCTAACTAATATTGGTAAAGTAACACTCATTTGTGCATCTCAAGCAACAATAAGGAAACTCCTTCATCAAGGTCCAGAGCTGGGATGGATGCCAGTGAATAGGAGTGGTCATGGAGCTGAAACATGTACTGGGCTGCAAATATTAGGGCTGCAAATTGCTGATCCTCTGGAAGAGATTAGCAGCTTCACAGGTGCTTCTAAAGGAGGCCTGGGAGCTGTATTGCTACAGAGACGCTGGGATGGATATGTGCTGTGAGAACTGGAATGATGGCAGAAGGGAAGAGGTACGCACAGACTGAATAAGAGCAGGGCCCCAGGTAGGGCTATATAGAGCCCAATGATCTGGTTGTAGCTTCAAGGATGAGGCCTCTAATGATAACCCCCACAAGAAGTCCCAAGGAAACATCACTCAGGACTTAAATTATTTTGAAAGCATGAAATGACCCTGGCGTTCCAGCCAGGACTTTACCCAGTAATAGTAGACACAACTCTCCAGAGCAATGACACACCACCAGGTGCTCTGGACCCAGCTGAGATATGAAGATAAGGAAACACCACCTGGAACAGTAACACAAAATAATGGATGGAGAAAACAACAACTCGGCACCTGCACATCCCTCGGCCTCTCCTCTGTGGGCCAGGATTTCTAGCCAGATACCTCCTCCCATGGTCTACCACAGCCAGGGGCTTTCATGAGGCACAGCCTTCTGTCTCTGGGAAGGGAAGAACAGTACATCATGTGAGACCTAGACTGAGTATGGAGCATGGCCTAGAGAGGAGAATGGGAGTATGAGGAACTTCTGTATGATTTCCACATTAACATTTTTATGAAGTCTCTGTGCTGAGTTTTTCTTGGTTACTGACCTTTCACAGGAAACAAGTAGGGGAAGACAACCCCCATATCCAGTCAGCACAGAAGTGTGGCTCTGGATCTTGTTCCCATGCTGCCTCTCCCCCACAGCCTGTAAACCTTTGAAAGGCTATCTTGCTGTCCTACCTTGGTGAGATCCAACAAGTGATATGGGCTCAGAAGGTCATCGGGTGACTTGGATGAAATCCAGAGACCGGGTTCAAGGTGACAGAGGAATTTAAACTACGGTTGTGATAAGCTAGGAGACTAAACCAGTTTCAGGTAAGCAAAAGTCAAGAGACTGCAGAGGGGTCAAGAGGCTTTACCCAAACACCCAACTGCTGTCTGGGGCTTGCCTCTAGAGGCTGGAGCAAGTGAGCCCTGTTTCCCAAAGTTCAGGGGATTGGTTGCCCTGATCTACCAAGCTCAGGGGAGTAGTAGATACACTGGAGGGTAAGGCTAGGATTCAGAGACCTCAACAAATTGGAGTGGGCCAAAAAAAATCTCATGAGGTTCAATAAGGAGAAGGACAAAGTCCTGCCCTTAGGACAGAACCATCTCATGCACTGGTACAGGCTGGAGACCAACTGGCAAAGCAGCAGCTCTGCAGAAAAGGACTTGAGGGTTATAGTGGACAGTAACCTGAATATGGGCTAACAACTGTACCTTTGTTGCAAAGAAGGCTAACGGCATCCTGGGCTGCATTAATAGCATTGTCAGCAGATTGGTGAGGCCACACCTGGAGTTTTGGGCCCCCTGCTACAGAAAGAATGTGTCCAAATTGGAAAGAGTCCAGTGGAGAGCAACAAAAATGATTTGGGGGCTGGGGCACATGACTTCTGAAGACAGGCTGACAGAACTGGGTTTATGTAGTCTAGAGGAGAGATGACTAAGGGAATTTGACAGTAGCCTTCAACTACCTGAAGGCTGGTTACAAAGAGGCTGGAACTAGACTGTTCTCAGTGGCGGCAGATGACAGAACAAGGAGCAATGGTCTCCAATTGCAGCAAGGGAAATTTAGGTTAGATATTAGGGAAAACATTCTCACTAGGAGGGTAGTGAAACACTGAAACAGGTTACCCAGAGGTGTGCTGGAATCGCCATCTATAAAGGTTTTTTAGACCAAGCTCAACAAGCCTTGGATAGGATAATCTAGCTGGGGATGGTCCTGCTTTGAGCAGGGGGTTGGACTAAATGACCTCCTGACATCCTTTTCAGCCCTCATTTTCTATGCTTCTACAGTTGTTCATTGAGGGACCCAGGGCCTTGATCCAAGCTCATTACAAGACCAGTGTCACTCCTGATCATGCTCATCAGTATCGTTTCACTTTCTTCTGCTCCACTCTGTCTGTATCTACCCATTGCCTCTTGTTTTATGCAGAGCTTGTAAGCTCTTCAGGGGCAGAGACTTAACATTTATAAGTGCTACCAGAATAAGAAATGGCAAATAAATATATTGTACCATTGCAATGTGGAAACCTCCACCTTGACCCTGGCAAACCTCCTGTAAGTCCGCCCTCAGCCTACCTGATGACCAGATACGTGAAATATCCAAAGCATAACAAATCACATATTGTGGCGAAGAGATTAGGCCAGTCAAAAATCAATACAAATTTATAACAAAGGCATAAAGACATTTACCACAGTTAAAATATTGCCTGTTTAGAATCTGACAGGCTCATTTCTGGCCAGAACAAGCTCAAGAGATTAAGAACAAAACCTCTAACTGGATCACCTCATTGACATTCAGCAGTCGTGCAGAGTGGAAACTTTTTATGTAAATTGTAAACAGGTGTTAAAAGCACCTGAAAGAGGAAATGAGCAGCAAGTTGAGAAGCAAAAGTGAGAACAGATACAACACCCCCCCACAAACAAACCCACTTCACAGGTTGGGCTGGTTTAGACTGCATGAAAGAGGCTGAGTAGGCTGCTGAAGACGTGGACAGGTCTAAAGACACTTTTGCTCTGTAGCAGATCCAGAAGGCTGCTGTATGGCCCAGAAGAAAAAAACCTGATGAAACTGTAATAGCAACTTGTCTTGATAGCAACTTAACTGTACTAGCTGCCTTTGCTGGAATTTGTTCAACCAGAAAATTTTGGGGGAAACAAAATTAAGGT
>NW_005841950.1:1549788-1551555 GCF_000455745.1 Alligator sinensis | reverse complement strand
GGAAGTGCTGTGGCCCTCAGCCCCACATGTTGCACACACTTCTCTTTCACACAGCAATTGCCGCAGAGCAAAGCAGAGAACACAGCCAGGCAGCGCTAGGGCCGCGTGTACTGGCAGTTATTTCTTGTTGGTAGTGAAGTTATCAGGAAATCATGAGTCAGAGGTGAGAGTTTGAGTGTAACAATGGAGACCAGAGATGGGAGTCCATCCGGTGCAACTCCCAGCACTAACCCTACACCTCATTGTAAGCCATGTGTCAGTCATCCCGGAAATGCTGCACAGGCAACAACTTCGGCCTCCACCAGGAGGGCTAGGAGAAGAACCGCAACCCTCCAGCTTCAAGACAGGCTGATCTCCACCACAGGAGCCCCACAGAAGTGCTAACAGGTCCTTTATGCTTTCTGTGGGCAGGTAGCAGAGGGTGATGTCAACCTCGCCTGTGGGGCCAGAGCAGCCTGCCCAGGGGCTTAGGGCAGGGCTGGGTTCTGGAGAAAGGGCTCTGGCGTTGAGACTGGGAGCTGGGTCTGCTCAAATGGAAGCAAGACACCAAGAGCTGCGAGCAAGCTGGGGCTCAGTTGCCTCCTGTCCCCATGTGCAAAAGAGGGAGAAAGATGCAGGGCCAGGAGCCCAGTGCTGGGGGCTGCGCTGTATGCTTGGCACCTGCCTGGGCCTCCCCATCACTGGGGTGTCTGAGCTGCAGCCCCCAAGTGCTGCCGGGAGAAGCCCAGTAGTGGCACTGAACTACCTGGCAGTGGCAGATGCCCATCCTGGCATCAAGCACTGGGACCCCTTCTGTCCTAGCCACAGAGTCCCTGCACCTGGCCCGGGCGCACCAGCTCAGGGCGCCCGAGCTGCCCGCCCCGGGGCTCCCCTCTCTCTGCCCGTGCGGGCTGGAGCCCGGCGCTGGCAGCTCCAGATCCCAGCAACAAAGTCCACGCTCCGGGTTTTGCCCCTGCCCGCCCGCAGGTCGCTGCCGATCCCAGCCCTGGAGTCCCGGCCCCGGATCTTGCCCCCGCGCGGTCTCAGGGGCCGCCGTCCGCAGCCGAGTCCGGATCCGGAGGATGCGGATCCACCCCGCTCCCTTCTCCGCTGCCCCGTGACGCGGGCAGCAGCGCCCGGCCGGCTAGGGCAGGGGCCGCGCAGCAGCCGCCTTTGTTCGCCAACTCCGCCCCTTCCCGGGCCGTTTCCTCCCGTGCATGTGCCCGAGCGTTTATGCAAGCTCGCGAAGGGGCGGGGCGGAGCCGGGGCCGACGCCCCCTCGGTTCCCGCGCTGCGGGGGGCGGGGCTGCCCTCACAGCCCTTTATGGTCCCGCGCACGTGCTGGGGGGAGGGGCCGGGTGGTCCTCATTACCCCGCAGTGATCGGTGAAGGGTGCCTCGGCCCCAGTGCGCAGCCCCACCAGCCCTGAGCGCCAGCCTCGCCCCCACAGGGCACGAGGGCCGGGCTGGGGCAGGCCTGGCCTCCAGTGCCACACACGGCGCGGGGTCTTGGGCACGCGGTCAGGCAGCAAGGCCCTACCGGGTGCTTGAGCCGGCCCACGTGGAAGGACGGGGGGCAGCGGGGTCTGTCCGAGAGGGAGGCCACAGCCTGGCGGGCGCTGGACGCCGCAGGGGCACGAGCGGGGCCGCACAAGGCCCGGGCAAAGGCGACGCCAACAGGCCTGGGGGCGGGGCGGGGCGGGCGGAGCTGAGGCCCCTGGGCCCAGGGGTCTTGTTTTGACCCCGGCGTTGGGCTGCGCGTCCGCGTGGGGACGTCCGAAAAGGGCCC
>NW_005841950.1:1548301-1548565 GCF_000455745.1 Alligator sinensis | reverse complement strand
GGGTGAGCACGGCCGAGCCGGGCGGGACCCCCGCGGGGGTGGAGTGGGGTGGGGGCCAGGGCCGGGGCGGTGCCAGGCCGGGGGTTTCCCGCACACCACCCGGCCCGGCCCCTGCGGGCGCGTCCGGGGGCGAGAGGCCGGAGTGCCCCGCACGGCACAGGGCAGGGCCCGGGCAGCGGGTCCCGCGCATGGGACTTGGTTGTACCCGCTCTGTCCTCGCCGCACGGCCCCCGGGCCCTGGCAGAGCAGCGGTGGCACTGGCTG
>NW_005841950.1:1508676-1548220 GCF_000455745.1 Alligator sinensis | reverse complement strand
CGGCTGTTGTGGAAGTGAAGCTGGTCTCACCCACCCACTGTACACAGTGAAGGTCACAGGTTCAAGTCTTGTCTGTGAGACTTGGCTCTGCTTCATCTCCCAGCAGGCCATTTTGTCCCAGTACCAGGCCGGCCCTTTCCACTGCAGGAGATGTTATGCACAGGCTCTTTTTTTTTTTTTAACAAAAGAAAACAACTCTGAGGGGCGATGAAGATCTCAGTCAGATTTTCCCCTCAAAATAAGGATGCTAGTCGCAAGGTTTAGGCTGAATCTCCGGTTCCAGCACCGCCGGCCTCCTTGTAGCTTGGCCTGCAGTGGGAACTTGCACGGCCAGGCACGAGGTTGTGCCCCGGTTGCCAGCTCTTTGTTGGCAGCAGAGAACCGTGCACATGGTGGTGGGGGGAGACAAAAATCAAGCGACCTCATTTCTTAATCATCTTTCATCCGGCAGAACTTGAAAGAAAAGCTGGGGAAGGGCGGCATTTTGGTAGAAACTGTCTTTTCCTCTGCCTCCACAAGCACACATTTGGCTCCCAAAATCTCTCTGGGAAGTAGAAATATTCTGGTAGATATTCTACCCTCCTAGAATACAGCTACCTCTGGGGTAGACAGCGATAAATGTTCAGCATTGTACAGCAGTGCTTCCCAGCTGTTCAGGACAGGAGTGCTGTACCAGTTAAAACCACCAGAGGAAATTAGCAAGCAGGCTGTAATTACCCAAAGCAGAGTTTAGGCAGGACATTTGGGACTGTCCCTAGCTGGATGCTGTCAGGTTTTTGGTAGGGTGAGGAGTTTTGCACTCGCTCTGCGTGACTCTTTTTGGGTTGTGTGCGTGCACACAAACAACTCTCTCTCTTGTGTGCCTGCTCTGTCCTGGTGCTCTGCTCTTTGTAGGTTCACTTATACAATAATGCTGCTCTTAGCAGAAAGCCTCTTGGCAGGAGGCCTGTGCTGCTGTGCAGATTAATGTCCCAGACAAGGGCAGCGGAAGATGTTGTGAATATGGATAGTGAGCAGAAAGGAATGTGTCTTCGCTACTGCAGTGCTAGGAGAGCAGGGCCCCAACACCTCTGCTCAGCCTCAACTGGAGGTGCCCCATTTGCAAGGCATGTGTTTGTTTATGCCCTCTGGCATGGCAGACACAACTTTCTAATGTGGCGGTCTTTTTCATTTTCTTTGAAATCATGACCTCACCTTAAAATACTTCTATCAAGGAAAAAGTTGGTATTGAAGTCTAGATGCCTGTTGGAGGAACTTCTCATGCCAAGCCGCTATATTAAGGCCACCAAATAGGTCATAGGCTTTTTTTGCCCGTGCAGATAGGAGGCAGGCAGGATCTGATTTATTCCCTGCCCATGCACCTCCAGTTGCTGAACAAAGCATTTGGGATGGGTGGGGAGGGATAGTGGCATATTTGTCCAACCAATAAACCTGAAACGTTAATAAGCCTACAATGAAATTGGGTCAGATTAAATTTGTCCTGCCTTGTCCCTTAGACTGTACTTGTGGTATTCATTTCAGTCTCTCGGATTCCCATGTGCCTCTCGGATTCCACATGTGCTGCAGTGCCACTTTCCCTTAAAACAAAGCCCAAGCCTTTTTTTTAATGCAGCACTTCCTCATGAGCTCCCCTGGGCTGACATGGAGCTCATACTTTGGATCCCCTGGTGCTGTGCGAGACAGGCTTGAGAGTTGTGTGTGGCATTCTGTTGCCAGGACCAGAGAAAAGCCGTTTGGGAGAAGGGGTGTCTAAGACGATAGCTGCGTGCTTGGGGTTTGATTGATGGAGGTGCAGTACAGCTGGCATGCCTTCGATACACGCTGCCCTGGAGGGATTTTGTGTTTGCCAGGGCACTAGACAGAGCTGAGCTGCTCTTGTGGCTTTTGACTTTGTACTTGGGCAGCTTTGAAGCAGGACTTGTGTGTGTTCTTCAGGGCAGGAACTGTATCTCTGTGTGTGTTTGCACAGTGCCCAGCACATGGAGGCTCTGATCCTGGCTCGTGCTCCTGGGCACTGATGTCAGAGCAGTATTCCATCCAGCACAGTGCATTTCTTTGTCTCCTCGATACCGAGCACTATGTAAATACGATAGTCTTTATAGGTCTAGGTGCTCTGCTTCTGGGATGTGTTGCACGGAGCATGTGCACAGATACTTCCTTTAAGGTGGTTTACACTTCTCTTGCTGGGGCTTGGATACCTGGCATTAAAAGCAGCCCTGCCCAGAGAGACTGTGGGCACACGCTCATACTGCATGGATCACGTGCCTGCTCAGCCCTCAGAACAAAGGGAGGTGAGGCCAGAGTTAAACCTTGCCAGAGGCTGTGACGGTTTAACTCTGCTCAGTTTGACTTGCGGCATAATGAAATCCATGCTGGAGCACAGGCTTTGGCTGAGCTGAGACATGGTGCAGGAGGCCTGGCTCTGTGCAAGGTGGATGGTTGCATAACATGGAGATGTTCAGCTGAAAGCTGTACCCAGGGAGAGGTGGCTTCTTTGTGCAACTGTGGTCCCCCCTCTGTTTAGCATCTCCTCTGTAAGTTTCTAGCCTGATGTGGAAATCCCCAGTTAAGGGGGAGATTTCCAGCATCTCTTCGAGGTTTCCTTGACAGATACAGACATCTGTCTTTTTCTGACCTTTAGACTACTTCCCAAGCCCCTCTGCTTCAGCAGTGAGCTGCACGAAAGCATTCCTCCCAAGAAACCCAAGTTCCCATCTGCATTCACGTGTCATTCCCTGATGCAGTTTGCAAAGAGAAATGCATTGTCAAGAGGAACGCGTGTGGCAGCTGTTTACGACAAGCGTTGCTGACATGTTTTCAGGGCTTGTTATGACCTCTGCTAAAGTGCTGCCTTGACAGAAACGGCAGTCTTGCTGAATTCTCCAGGAGTGCCTGGCCTGGCAGGGTCTGGTGGCATTTCACAGATGAAATGAAACGGGTCCTATGGAGACCTGGTCTAGTTCAGAAATGCAGCCTAGTTAGATGCTCTTAACACCTTGGTACAAGGTGAGGAGGTGGGTCAGGCTTTGAACAGTGCTGCAGCCAGTGTTGAAAGGCTGGATGGAAGTGTAGAGGGGATTTGAATCATGGGGAGGAGGCCAGTCTAGGCACTAGGAGTAGTCTGGGAGAAGGCATAAAGATTAACAGGAGAAGTGTAATGGGGCAGTTGGATTGGATCAGGGATGGTCAAAATACGGCCCTAAAGCTGGATCCAGCCCACCAAGGGATTTTGTCTGGCGCGTGGTGGGTCCTTTGGTCCCACTCAGCTCAGGTGTAGGGGGCAGCCTGAGCCGTGACGCATGTGGCTGGTCCCGCTGCCCCAGGTGCACAGCAGTGCAGGGGAGACACGGCTGCCGGACTTGCTTCCCGGCAGCCCCAGTGTCAGCTCCTTCTGGCTGTCACCATTGGACTCAGCCCTGGTGCTCAGGCACCCCAGTGAGTCAGCCCTGCACCCACTGGTGGGGGTGACACGTGTGCTGGCAGGATGCATGGTAGGGAAGATGGGATGGGGCTGTGGGTGGGCAGGGAGGAGTGTTTGGGAGTGGGATAGGTGGGTGAGGGCAGGATTGTGGGGCAGTTTTGAGGCTGGGGCCAGGGTAGAGCTGTGATGCGCTCCCTGCATGCCCCAGGGACGGGTGCCAGTTCTGCGGGCAGGGGCAATCAGGGAGCAGATTGCTTGAGCTGTTGCCTGATCCTGGGGACTCCATGGAGACTGGCTGGGACTTGTGCAGGCAGGGCCTGTGGCCAGGCAGATGGGATGGGGCCACTTAGAGAGTTTTGGTGAACTGTTGTGGGGGTGGAGGTGGGAGGGTGCTGTGGTGCTGACCTGGCCCATGACAACTTGTCAAAACTCCCTATGTGGCCCGTGGGGCCAAATAATTGCCTACCGTGGGTTAGATGGTACTCAAGCACCTGCCCAGCTGGGCCTGTAGACCTGGGAGCAGCTTCTCTCTGTGGCCTTAGGTTGATTACTGAGCAGGTGACTTTGCCCTCTGCCTGGGAAGCGTGAGACTTGCTCTCTCTTTTATGTGCACTCTGCTTGCATTTCTCCCGAGAGGAGGGGATTTTTTGAGGGAAACAATCATTCCACCCTCTTGCCTCTCTCCACTCCCAGGGCTTCTTCAGAGGAGGAAGTGCTGCTGCCTAGTTTGAGGGCGGTGTTTGCTCTGGCCGGCACTGCCTGCCAGCAGCTTTATTCACAGCATGCCAAGGGTGAGCTCAGGGCATGAGTGGAGGGAAGAGAATCCTGGTGGGCTTGGCAGGCTGTTGACTGATAATTATGGTGGCCAGTATGCCAAACAAGAAGGCTTCAGAGGTTTTTGTGGGGGGTCATTTTGACTCTTCTTGACCTTCAGGATCTGGGACAAGTGTGCAGAGTCACTTCAGCCTGTTTTCAGATCCGAGCCTTATCAGTTCTAATACTTGGGCCTTGATCAGGACTGGGGCAAGGTGCTGAAGGAATGCAAGACTGGGCCTTGCCCTAGTAACCCTCCAGTCAAAAAACCTTGTTTTCAGCTGCTTACACCAGTAACTTGGTTTTTTGAAGGAAAATGTATCCCAGTCCCATGCTTTGGTGAAACTGGAATGAGCCAACCTGAATGGAACTAAGGCAGGTTGTTTTACTGGAGGTGGAGGGGCCTGCATTTCAAAACCAAGCCCATAGCACTTGCCATTTAATTTTTAAAATAAGGGGTAGTCCACACATAATCCTTTAACGAACTGCTGCTCTCCCTTTGATCAGTGTTTATCTAGCCCAGCCCTGCTATAAATGTGTTAAACTGTTAAACAGCACTGGAAGGAAGAAAAATGGGATTAGTTCCATTTTGCAGATGGGGAAACTGACCTTCAGAGTGACTTGCTGCAAAGATTGTTCATAAGAAGCATCCTGTTTCCTGTTCTTAAGTCATTCTCTCCAGATCGTCCTTGAAATGATCAGCTGCCTGGTTTTTCCAATAGATTTATGCACATTTATTTTAAAACTGTTAGATACTGTTTGGATCCTAGAACAGTTCTCAAACTTCTTTAGACTCTAAACACCCCTCCATAACTTTTTTGATTTTATCAGCCTGTTTCAAAAACAAATTTCACTCATTTTTTGGCTAGAGAAAAAAAATCTTCTGTAGTAAAGAACTCGGAAACACCAAAGCAGGTCAGAATGGTTTTTACACTGTGGGTTCCTATTTGAAATCTCTGGGTTTATCTTGTGTATCATGTGTAGATGTTTGCACGCCTAACAATGTTTATATTGTGCATCACCCTTAAAAGGACCTCCTGGCACTCCAGAGTGCTGTGGCACCCTGGTTGAGAATTGCTGATCTTGAGGGACATATATTTTGCTCCGATTAAAACACAAGCAAAACTAGGGTGTAGAAAAGCAATATTAACTTGGCCATGTATTTGTACAGTGTATTCTGTACTTGTCTGAATCTAACAATTGGATATTGTATTTGTGGATGAGGGAAGGTTGGTTTCTTTTGAGGATCTTTGCTTTTTGTGTTTACATTGCAAACACTGTGTCTTTGCATTTTCTTTCCTTCTTTTATTAGATTTAAAAAAGTGTCAGAAAGGGAAGGATAAATGAGCACTCTGTCATACCTTCACTGTCTACCCTTACCTACAGCACAATAGACGTGTGGAATGTTTTTGCAGCATCTCAGATTTTTAAGTACAAGCATGGATCCAGATTAGCTATATCTGGGCCTAGACAACTGCTTTTAGGGAGCTGAAAATCTCAATGCATTTAGGTGGTGTTTATCTGCATAGAACTTCATAACTTTATTTTTTTTTTGCCTTTGAAGGGACATAATGACTTGCATCTTACATTATTATTATCATAATATTGGAGTGCTTTTCATGTGTTTGGGTTCACCCTTTTCTTTCTGTCTTTCTCTCTTTAGAAAGGAAGACCTTTTCCTGTTTGAATAAAACAAATGCCTGGAAGATTTTATTCAGAATTGTCCCAATATGATATTTCTACCATGAGGCCAAGAATGGGTCTTCTGTAGTCTAAAAGAATAAATGTTTTGTAAATTTTCAAATGAATGAAACTGGGGTGTTTGAGTGGTCTCGCAGACTTACCTACTTTTAGCTACACTGAATAACGCCTCGGTAGAACCTTTTTGATCCGTGCAAAACTGGTGGCGTCTCCCCAAAGGCTGTGGCAGATGCTGTAGTGAGGTTTCTTGTTATTAAGATTTCATTATTTCTGTGCAAAACCTCCTCCTGAACCTTTCCTAGCATTTGAAGTATTGCCATAAGTAATTAAAACTGAATTCCAGCTCATGAAATAAATGAGCAAAAGTACACTTTGATGCATGATCCTAGCGGGTTTTTTATTGTATTCCTTTATGCACTTGCTAATTTACAAAGTTCTGTAATTCGCAATGGGTCATTAGTGTGAATTAGCAAGGCTGTGATGTCTATCAGGGCTTTTCAAATGTGCCTTATTAATCTGCAAGATACACCTATTTATTATCCCTCCCTAAAAATGCCTGAAAGGGAGGAGGGTTATGCTTCAGCCCTCTGGTGCTTGGATATGTCCCTGCTTGCCTGTCCCTTGCGCCTTGTTCTTTATCTTGCAGCCCCATTCTCCCAAACTGCTCCCAGGCTGATGCTTGACAGCAAGAGAGATCATGACTGTAGGTGATGCACATTCTGCTGCTGCAAATGGAGCTCTTGCTAGCTCCAGCCAAGGTTCCCTAATTGGTTATTGAGCAAGGGGAATTAAGGGCATTAAGAGATGAGGTGACAGCTCCTTCATTTTTGGAATCGGAGAGGTTTCATCTACTAGATGCTGCCCATTTGTGCTGTCACCTAGGGAGGGCTAGAATGTGGCCTGCCTACCAGATTCAGCGGCTGGGAGAGGCTGGGAACGAGAGAAACACGGACAGTCTCTGGTGACCTTCCTGGAGGGGGCAGGCCATCCGGTCACTGCAGAGGTCACCCCCGGGGCAGTCTGAGGCTCTTCACACTGCAGCTGTCTGCGCTGGGCCTGCTCTGCGCTCTCAGGCTCTCACCTTGGAATCAAAAGGGAATGGCAGCACTTTCCTGGTCACGTGGCTCATTTTGCTCTGTCCGGTTATTTTCTCTGAGTTTGCAGGTGAGATTCATAAGCTGGAAATCAAACAATAAGCTATGGTAATGGCTCTCTGCCTGCTGGTTAGTGAGTGTTGGCTCTTGGTTGCCTTAGCACTGGAGCTGGCAACCAGAGCTGACAAGGCTTTTTAGTCATGGTAATCTTGCCATGTGCCTTTAGAATCCTGTAAATGTAAAAGGTAAAGAGCTTGGTTTGGTCACACCCAGTCCACCCCCTCCCTGCTCCGAATACCAGCCAAGGCAAGGTTGAGCCCTAAATTACATGCATATGTTTGCAGCCATCTTATGGGCGTTAGATGAACAGGAAAAAAAACTGGGAGCTATTTCTCCCTGCACAGCCTCCACTTCAGCACTGTCATTTGTGCCCATCAGCTGCCTGTGACCTTTGTTATCTCTTTGGAGGCCTTGTGTTTCCCATCATCTCTTGGGAGATTGTGGAGAACCCTTTTGATCACCTTTTTCATGTTCCCTTGTTTCATTTGCCCATGCCTCTTTCAAAGCCAATTCCTCTTGAGCAGAAATCTTGCAGGCTTTCAGCCTGCACATGACTGATTCTGCACCTTTTAAATTAGTTCTTTCTTATTTACTTTCTCTCTGGCTTGGTCTCTCTGATATGGCTGGCATCGGTTTAAATTAATCTGATGCAGGCCCCTAATACAGATGCCTTTAAAACAGTTTAAGCCTGTCTTAAATCATTTACTTCTGTAATTTAAGCAAAGCTTTAACCTAGTTAAGTGCATCCATATTTGATTTTGCATTGATGTAATGAGACCAGTTTTTAAATCAGTTCAGTTGCACCAGGTGTAACTGGTACGAGAGAGAATCTGTCAGAGGCAAAATCTCTTTATGGGCGAAAATCAAAATCTGTCCCATATAACCCCATCACTAACTTCACTGATACTCAGTACCAGGAGAGTGAGTTTTCTCTGGCTTGCCTTGTTTTTTGATCTTCTTTACGCGGGGTCTGTACATTTGTCCTAAAAAGCAAGTGCCTCTGCTGATACTAAGTGAGCAGGCTTTTGAGACAGAATGGCGTATTGTTTGAACCCTGTCTCCTCTCGTGCATCTCACTGAGGCTGGCAGTTGGCAATGTGGGTTTTGGCTTCTCTAGCACAGCTGGTTTCAGGTGAATGCTGCCCAGTTTGTATTCATGCAGTCGCCTTTTTGCCTTCACAGCTGGTTACATCTGCACTTACCACGTTGCTTCACCGTGCTTCATGTTGGCACATAATGGGGAAAAAACATCCCATTGCACTGCAGCAGAGGATGGATTGTGTGGAGGGCAGGCAGGCATAGTTACAGGCTGCTAGTCTGTTGTGCATGTGTCTGAGGATAGATTATTCGGAGGGTGGGCACAAAGCGGCACGTGGGCAATGCAGGATCAGCCAGGTTGGGTTCATAGGATGGGCATAGAAAAGAGTGCTGGTCTTCATTGAAGCTTGCTGTTCCAGCTGGGCTGCTATATATCTGGCCAGGCTACTGGCATGAACTGCCCTGGCAGCTAACAGGCTGTTGACCCTTACTATGTGGCTCAATAGTTAAAGAGAAAACTTTGCTAAAAGGTCATAGCATAGATTAAGGAGTGTTTGTGATGCTGTCGCTGTGATGGTCCAGGAAATATGTGATAGTGTCAGGCCATGGCCTCAAACCCAGGGCCTCAGCCTGGCCTGCCACCCTACAGCTGACCACTGACAAGCTGGCCATTTGGGATCAACTGACCCTCCGCTACCCCCATAAAAGCTCCTGAGCAGAAACCGGAAGTGTCTGGGCAACAGGGCTCGATCTGGTTCCAGGCTTGCTCTTTGCCTGATCTTCCAGCTTCCTGACTTGACTTGTTCCTAGACCCTGCTCTCGGACTGACCTTCAGCTTGTTCCTGAAATCTGCTCACTTCTCCCAACCCTGGTCAGCTTCTTAGTTCCCTGAGTGGCCCCAGAGCTGGCTGCCCACACCCTGGTGTGAGGTGGAGGCTAGGGTTGTTTTGGGTAATATCTTTTTTTTTTTTTTTTTTTTTTTTTTTGACCAAATGCATGGCTGGGATAGATTTAGAAAAGCTTTTGGGTACCACAGTACCCTTCCTTGAGACCTGAGGAAGCGTACTGTGGTACCCAAAAGCTTGTCTAAATCTATCCCAACCACGCATTTAGTCCAATAAAAGATACCACACTCAACGTTTGCCCTCATCATGGATTAGGTCCTTGGTATAAGAACCTAACTTTTCAGGATAGAAGATAGCTTGGGCGTTTTAAGTGATTCTTGATCTGTGGTTATTGGGTTTTTTGCTTGATGTAAATTCTGAAATCTGGAGCCCAGTGCTCTATGTTAACTAGTATGGTGCTGCTGTTAAAATGCCTTACAGTAATAAAATGTAGCAAACCTTAGACACATGGCAAGCAACTTGGACTAGTATAAGGTCATGCCCTGCTGGAGGGTCACATGGTCTGGAGCAGGATTTCTTAACCTATGATTTGTGGGCAACTTGAAACACTAATACCTACTGATCTATCTCATAGACAGCCTCTCAGTGGCTTGCTTGCTTGTAGGTAAGATGGCACTAGGTTTATAGCAATGTTATTTGCCTGGGATGTTTGTATGTGCCAGGGAAATGGGTCACATCACAATAGATCTGGACCAGTTGTCTCACCATAGCAACTCCAAACTAGTCCACTGGGCAGCTTCAGTAGAGGTGACTGGTGTCGCTGCAGTGTCCAGCAGGAGGTTCCCCAAGTCCCACGCCACATGCAGTTTATGTGAAGTGATGGGTTGCTCATCTCATTTATTTCCAGGAGTGGTTTTGACTTTGGTCATTAAAGGCCAAGGAGCTGAGGTTAGTAACTGGTTGCTAGGGAAAGATAAAATGGCTATTTGGGAGGCATGATGATCTGGGCTAGGCATGACCCAGGAGTCTGGAGACCCATATTCTGGTTCTGACACTGGTTTGCGGTGTGATTGGAGAAGTCACTTAACTTCTCTGGGTGGGTTCCTAGCGGTAAAACTGTGATGGTCCTTTTTGACCTTATACTGGGAGGGAGCTGTTAGGATTGTGGGTGTGGTAGACTGGACTGATGGCTTGGGAGATGCCTTTCAGGCCTCTGGTCCCATGACTGTGTTGCTAAATTGCCATCACCAGTGCTTGAAGGAGCAGTGAGCAGGTGTGAACATGTTAGTTTTTTCTCATTTGCCTACCATCCTCTGCCCAGGAGGCAGGTGAGAGTTGAGGGTGCTCTATGGATAAAATGTGTATACTAAGCAATGATATCTGATGCTTGTCTTATTGAAATATCTGCCATGAAATTGGTTTAATCTAAGCAGCACAAATAAGGATGACTCCTCCTTAGTTGCATAAGTATTGGCCTAAATTTTGTCTGAGAATGAGTCTAGCTAGTGCCAAGTAGTTAAGTGATGTTTAACTAGGTGTTAATTAGACATGAGATACAGAACTCTGATCTTCCATACAAATTGCCCCAGGAAGTTGAAGAGGTGTATGTTATTGACTATGTGGGAAGCTTTGGTCAGAAATTACAGGGCTTGAATGATATCAAAGGCAAAATGATTATGGGTCTAATGAATTATGAACTCCAGTGGCAACTTTTTTTAAAAGAGAAACTCTATGCCAAGAATTCAGGTTAATAACTGCGTGAAGTGCAAGGGTTAAAAGAAAAGTGCCATGTTTTGCTCTTTCATAACATTAAAGCCTGCAACTTTTTATTCTTGTGTATGGGTGCATGGGCCTTTTCCTTCCTCTTTGCCTCAGAAATATCAGGAATGTCATGACTGGATTTCTTGGGAGTGGCTGGAGGATTTGGGTGGTGCTAAGGGGTTGAGTACTGTGAACTTTTGGACCTCGCTCTTAAGATCGAACCTTCTGATCCCTTCAGGAAACTTTCTCCCAAAAGTCCATTTGGCATCAGAGTTAAATAGGTGTTAACAAAAACAAGCCCAGTGTTTCAAATAGTCTGGCTAAGCTTTTTGTGTAGACCTGAAGTCAGGCCAGGTCTGAAGGCTGCATGTACTGTCATGCTGTATTTGGTGTTTTATAGGACTTTCCTGTCTGTGGCATTGTAATTGAACAGAGTTGTAAGGAAAGGCCATATTTCAAGGATCTGAGCACAAGGAGGTGGATTCAAGGTTGAGTTTTCAGCCTTAACTCTGCATTTTCTGACTTCTGATGTCAGATTCATATTACAGTGGGGGGGGGGGTGTGTGCATGTGTGAATGCTAGCTGAATCCAGGTAGAAGCTGTACCTCAACTTCTCAGAACGTGATCCAGAAATGGCCATGGCTCCCTCTGCAAGACAGCCCGGTGAGCCTAAGAGGAGAACTGCCGGTTTCTCTCTCGCTTTCCATCCTCATCTCCAATTGCTTCCAGTTACCTGCTTCTCCTTGTCAAAGGGATATTTATAAGCAGGAGCAGAAGGGGCATAGGATGCTGTTTTCTGTGCCTCGGTTTTGCCTTTCATTCCAAGATATCAACGTTTTACAAAGAACGGTTCATAGACCAAACGCTGCCCTGGAATAGACTCCTCTCTCCAATAAAAGTGCACCTAGGGCAGTGGTTCCTTAACCTTTTTACACTCGAGGCACTCATTGATAAAGCTCCCCTCAATAGACTGGAGACATCTCTGGGAAGATGCTAACTCCTAGTTTTCACTTGTTTTTTGACTGCAGAAAAATAACAGAGCAATTCTTTTATTGCAGAGACCTTAGAAAGGCCACACCAGGGCAGAATATTTTTAAAACTACAGATTCCTATTTGAACTCTCTGAGTGGATCTTGTAAATCCGTATTTGCACACCTCTAACGTGTGGCATCCTGCGGGATTTTTTAAGTGATCTTGAAGCACCCAGTTGAGAATCACTGGTCTAGGGAAACTCTGTGTCCCAGCATGCACTCTTCTACCGTTAGCCAAAAACTTTGGCCGCACTGCATGCTGGGTCCTGTAGTCTTTGTGGGGCACACTTCCATGTTAAAAGAGAGAGAGAGAGAGAGAGAGAGAGAGAGAGAGGTGGCTCCATTTTATTCATATTTGGGTGCAGCCCATGTGCTATTGCTAGGCTGCCAGTGTGGCCCTTGCTCAGGTTCACTCCAGTGGCCCCTGGTTGGAAGGTAGCACGAGGAAGATGGGCGCACGCCAGTCCTCCCATTCACCCCTTGGTTCATTCCGGATTGAGCAGCTTGTTTTGAAGTCCCGCACATCAGTGTGTTTTGCAACGTCTTGGACTCCCACTGTGCAGATGGGCTCCAGGAAACCTTCCCTGTGGAGTGAGGGCTGCTCCAAAGGGGTGTCATGGTCAGAACTCCTTTGTCTGCTCCAGCCTGGCTGATGCACGGAGTGGAGCGAAACCCTCCTCCCCTGCGTGATTTCTTGAGCTAAAAGCAGCGAGTGAGTGAGGAAGCTCCTTTGTGCAGCTTTTGCCGTCTCCTCTTGTGCGTGCCAGCTGGCTTGCGTTCAGCATTGCTTTTTTTTTTTTTCCATCACTAGAGAGAGGGGGCGGGGAGAAAGGAACATCTTAAACAGAAAGCAACCAGAAAGACACGGGAGTTACTTTAAGAAAATTCAACCCAAACAAGCCAGGCTGGGGGGGATTACAGATGTAGCGCTTGGAGTGGAGCAGGGAGCTAGTGTCTGGAAAGGGAGGCACGTTCTCTCCCCCTGCTCCCCGCCGCCCCCCTCACAATTTCTTTTAGTCGTAAAAGGAAACAAAAAAGGATCTTGTATTGAGGCAGCGGATGGGGAAAGCTGTCGGCTGGCTGCCAGCAATACATGGCAAGAGAGAGGGCCCCGCAGCACCGTGTCCTCTCACATTCCTGTGTGGGCGCGTTTGGCAGGGTGCACACTAGTACTGCCAGATGGGATAACTGGTATGTGCTGGGCAAGGCTGCAGGGACCAATTTCGGGCCTTGGCAAAGGCAGCCATGCCCCTGATCTTGCCTCTCTGCTTCCACCGCTGGCCAGTGCTGCATTTGCCTCTTGCTCTGCTTGTCTTTTTGGGGTGGGGAGATGCCTTGAGGCATTTGCTGCCATGGCTGGACTCAGAAAGGGCAAGCAGCCCTTTGAAATCCTCCTCTGCTTTGCTGTGTTGGAGAGTGGCAGCTGCCTGGCCAGAGGAAACGCCTTGTGCAGGAGATTTTCCGTCATCTTTGCTGTTCCCCTGAAAGTTAATCAGGGTGAAAATTGCAGTCAGTCATGTCTGGAAGCCACCAGAGGCTAATCCCGGAGCGTCACAGACTCGAGCACATGGGTACGAGGCAGTCTTTTTATGTGTGGGCTGGCTGCTTTGCTGCCAGCAGAATGGCTTGCTCCTGGTTTTTGTCGCCCTAGGGTGTTCAGTCAGTCCCTGTTTAGCTTTTTCCGCCTCTTGTTTGACGGTGGAAAGTTAGAAGCAATGCAGATCCGTGGCTTCACAGAGGAGTTGCCTGCATGTGATTTTACACAAAGAGCTCCAGCTCGCATGGTTTCCCAGCTCCGCTTGGTGCTGGTTTGAAGCACTCTCTCGCCCTATTTGAATAGCTTTCTCGAGTTGTGTTTTTGCCAGCGGCTGCTAGCTCAGAAAGTGAACTTTCAGGTTTGCCTCTAATGTGTTGGCTCCCTCCCAGCGCCTAGCTGGGGATTGTAGAGGTCCCAGCACCTAATGGAGCTGAATTATTCATGTCTGGCACTGTGTGTGCAGCATTCCCAAGTGGAGAGCTGTCTCCTGGTAGGATCTTTGCTCCAGGACTGCTGTTAAAATGCTTTGTTGGCAGGTCTCCAGCCCAACAAGTGAGCACATGCTTTTCATGTTGTGTAGGGATCAATCTCTCAATGGCCGGGGCTGAGGGGAAGGATGAATTGTGGCTGCTTAAATCTGTTTGTGCGATTCCATGAATCACCCGAGTCCTCTAGTTCTCTGCTGGGAGAATGCAGGGCATGCAGCGGGCACCCAACGAGGGCAGCTGGTCAGGATGGGGGAGGACTGCACAAGAGCCGTTTAAAATGGATCAGGCTGTGGTGTCCATCTTCCTCAGTAGGGAGGTGGGGCCTATGGTGATTACAGGCCCAGCATGCACTGCTCTGCTCCAAAATGGGGGCAGCACTGCATGCTGGAACCTGTAGTCTCCACAGGCTGCACCTCCTGTGGGGTAGGGGGGAGCTAGATCCCCCAGCTGCATGTGGGGGAATTGTTCACCTAGTCAGGACGACGTGGGAAGTCCCTTGACGTTTTTTGCGTTGACTTGGCTGCCCTAGTTTTCTCTTCCCTCCCCAGCTGGTGCTAAGCCCTGCCTTTGGTTACAGAAGAGCACCCTGTGTCTGCACCTCTGGGCTTGCCTGGGTGAAGTTGAGGGCATGGTGCATGTATCACTCCTTGCAGCGATACGTTACTTAATGAAGAAGGCATTTTAGTTGGGTGCCCAAATCACTTCCTGTTTCCCACTCACTGCAGCTTACTGGCTCTTGCAGATAAGAGAACAGAAAAATTAAATGTGACCTCTAGGTTTCTGCCCACTGTGGACCTGCTTGACTTCTTGGCACTTTGGGGGCTTCTGGACATTCTGCAGTGTGCACGTGCGCCCATACGCCCCCCTGCTCTTTGCCAAAGCTGTGTTAGCCTGGTTGGGCTGTGAGGCCACATCAGTAAAGTGGTAGCACTGAGTTGAAGAGGGACCAGAGGCACTTAGCCCATGGCAAATGTCTTGTAGGTGTGTTGGGGCCTGGAGGATACAAAATAGGCTGAAAACAGGAGCTTGGAGGTGGTGACTGGGGCTGAGCACCAATGCTGAGGTGGAGTCAGTGGCTTGAGTTTCACCACACCGATGACTCACAGTGAAAGACAATGAGCACAGGAGTGTGTGATGGGATCTGGGATCTTGGGACTCACTCCTCTGAGATGGAAAACGGCCTCTGGGTCGGCGTCCTTTTTCCTGCCATTGCTCTCCAACACCTTGGCTGCTGGCTGGTTGGGAAGACTGCTCTGCATGAGGTCTCTCTAATGACAGCAATGCCCTACTTTCTTTCTTGCCTGGCCCCCTTGCCTGGAATGCACTTGGCATTACAATGCTTTCCCTCCCCTGCCCTGGAGCATTCCTTGCTACAGAGCCCATTCTTGCCTGTCTGGTCTGCGATTATCTCTGACTTCCTTGTCTGTGTTTGCAGGGCCCTGTCTCCTCTGGCTTCTCTTTTCCAGGATGAGCTTGCCCTACTTGTACTCTTGAAACCTGTGTTTGATCCTGTGCCTCTTCTCTCTGGGGACCTGGTGCATCTGCAGGACCTGTTTTCCTTCTAGGGGGCTAGGGCTTTGGTAGTCGCATAGAGATGCTAGGTTTGTTTGCTTGGGCTAGGCCAGAGCCCTACTCTTTAGCTCATGTTTTTAAAAATGGCAGCACATATGAGAGAGTATAGGAAAGAGCAAAGAGGTGAAACCTCCTCCATCTCAGTGCTTTGGTGCAGAGCAAAGCAGAAGCAGGCTACTAGACTATCCAGCACAGTCAGTGTTGGCCCTGTTGTGGTACAGACTCCAGGTTGCTCCTGGTTATGGTGCCTTGCACTCAGGGCAGCGTGTGGCTTTGCTTGATGGGTTTAGCAGTCTTAATGGGCTACACTGGTATGTCAAAAGGAGATGATGGTGGCTACTGTGATCCATTGAATCCAAGTCAGGTGTGGTCCCATGAACTCCTGACTTGGGTTCAGTGGATCACCGTAGCCACCATCATCTCCTTTTGTGCCGTTGATAGAACAACCACAGGGTGTCCTGATGTTGAAGCAAGGTTGGGCCTGGGATGTGTTGCCAGGAATGCCCCAGAACTGGCATTACCTGACAAATCCTTCTTCCCCTTCTGTACGTCGGAGGGAAGAAGGCCTTTGGGCCAAAGCAGAATCAGTTATCTCTGAAATGCCATGAATAGATACTGTGCGCCTTGTCCTCTGGGCTGATCCTGTCCTCAGCAAGGACTTTCAGGATCTAAAAATGCAGACAGTTTTACTCCTTATCCCCCTGTCATCTGGACAAAGAAATTGCTGGAGGCAGGAGGTACAAAGGGAGCTCCTGGGACATGAATGCTCTGCTGGCCAGAAGTTGGGGGTGGGCACCAGAGCTTGGTGGGAAGGTTCTTTGCTGCTTCTGGTTTTGGTGGCACAGGGCTAAGTGAGGAGAATTGATCACTGCATGTCGCTGTCCCTCCCCCCAGGCCAAGCCGTGCAGTGAGCAGGGAGTCTGCGATCTCAGCTGGAGCAGCAAAGCACAAATAGCACTCACTCTCTGGCAGGGGTGGACAGGGAGAACGGCTCCAGAGAGGCAGGTAGACTTGAGCAGCTGGTGGGGAAGAGCTGAGGAGACTGACTGCTGTGCTCTCGCCAAGCTGGGAAGTGGCTTTCCTGTGTTGGGGGAGGCTGGGGCAAGGGAAGAGGGAGGGAGGAACACACATGGCGGCTTTTGAAAGCTGTTAGTGACTCCAGTGCTGCGTGCAGCGTTCTCCTGATTCTGCACTTTCTCTGCCGTTGAAATGAGAGGTCAGTGCTTTTCATTTCCAGCTCGCATGCTAGCCCCTGGCTCCTGGGGTTAAAAATCTCCGTAATGACCTGTCAGAGAGTGGATTATTAGCTGTACAGAGCCAGGGATGCTGTGGGGAGCAGATGGAAAATGATCTGGCTGCTGCAGCCCGTGCAATGAAAGAATCCTTGGCATTTTTACAGTGTTTGTGTCTCTGGAAATGCACCACGAAGCTGCTTTCCAGGCTCCTGCCTGCTGGGGCTTTTTAAAAATGCATTTTTTAATTTAAAAAAGATAAAAGGGTCACCTGTTTGTTTTTTTTGTTTTTATTTTTTTAAGAGTTCCTCATAAATAATAACATGACTCATTGGGCCCTTGTACTCAGAAAGGAGGGGGAGAACAGTGGCACTACAGAGGGGCTGCTTTCAGAGGGCTGGTCGAGGGGAGAGTCTGGGAAGGAAGGGCTGGGTTTTGTGTTGCCGGCTGCCTGGCTGCTGGGAAGAAGCTATTTCATGTGTTAATTATGTCTCGTAAATGTAATCGCCACCAGCTAATTTCAGTTAGTGACTCTGGTGCTTTTTTTTTGTGGCTTACTTCACAATTGTCTCCAGGGAAGTGTCCACTGCAGAATACATCTGAGTGCGTCCCAGATCTGAGCCTGTATTAGGGATTAGGCTGGCGTGGGAGAGGAGGTTAGTGCTGACTGGCGTAGCGTGGGCAGGAGTAGCTTCTGCTTCCTTCATGCAACACCAGAAAGTCCCCTGTGTGGAAACACAGGCCCTCCTGCAGTGTCAGTCCTGGCTGCCTCCACAGCTCTGCTGTGTCCCTCTGGCCCAACTTGCAGTTGCCACCCCCCCTTTTCCCCCGCCACGGCTATTCCAGCCCTGGGCTCCCCCTTGCATAGCTCTGCTCAGTTCTGACCTGCTGGGTTTCAGCCTCTCCTGGTCCTGCACTTGTGTCGCATGTTGTGATTGCTTTTTGAGGAGTCAAGCTCTTCTTGGTGCTCCTACAGTGAGATAACACATCATGTTCCTTCTCTGGTGTGCTCTGAGCTTCAGGGATGGAAAGTCAATGTCTTGCTCTAGGAAATGACTCTAGTCTCCATCCCAGGAGCTTTGTTAGGAGGGATCTAGCCTCCATCCCAGGAGCTGTGTGAGCAGGGAGTGTTCAATAATTCAGAGGGAAATGGCGAGCAGGGAGCGTGTGAGTAATGTCTTGTTGAAGCTGAGAGCTGTGACCTGCCAAGGCCTGTATTGATTGAGGGAGTGATGCCAGATGGTTGCTGCTGTGGCGGTGGCCAGGGTGCTAGGGAATTCTCTGAGGAGCCCTCAGCTGGGACTCTGCGAGGGATGACTGTGATGGGCTGGCTGAGATCAGACAGCCGTGTTTCACTGAGCTAGGTGGCTTTTTCAAGCAAGGCATCTATGGTAGGGGGCAGAGAAGGAAGGTATTTGGGATGGTATCCTGCACAGGCAGTGGGGTACAGCCACACTGGGACCAGCAGGACCCAGCTCCTGCAAATAAGCTTTAGTCTCTGAAGTCTTACTAAGTTAAGCAAGGTAAGCTCATGGGGCTGTGCCCAGAGGCTCTTGAAGTAGCAGTCTGGTGAGCATTGACCTTTGTGTCTGTGGTGTCATGAATGTGCATGCAGCTGAGTAGAGACCTTGGGATCCTAGGGGAGTGCAGGTCCCAAGTGGGGGAGAAGTTGGGCCTGCTTGTTCCAGGACAGGTGCTCAGAAAGATTTCCCTGAGCCCATCCCATGTAACGCCTGTTCTTGTCTCCCTTTCAGCAATGATGCCGTCACCTGGGCAGACCTGGAGCATTGGAGCCCTGAGGACATAGTTGCAGCTGCTGCCTTGGATCCAGAAGGCATTGGGCAGGGAAGAGCCTTGAATCTTGAGGTGGGCTGTTAACTCTAAGATGTCCTTGAGCAGCGGAGCTTCCGGAGGGAAAGGAGTGGATGCGAACCCAGTTGAGACGTACGACAGTGGGGATGAGTGGGACATTGGAGTAGGGAATCTCATCATTGACCTGGACGCTGATTTGGAGAAGGATCAGCAGAAATTGGAGATGTCGGGCTCCAAAGAGGTGGGGCTGCCAGCGCCCAATGCTGTGGCCACATTGCCAGATAACATCAAGTTTGTGACCCCAGTGCCAGGCCCGCAAGCCAAGGAGGGCAAGTCCAAATCCAAGAGGAGTAAGAGTGCCAAGGACAGTGGCAAGCCTGCCCCAGGAACCTCCCTGTTCACTCCCAGTGAGGGAAGCAGTGGCAAGAAGGAGGTTCAGGGACGCTCTGGGGATGGCGCAAACTCTGGTAGCTTGGTGGCTGCCATCACCCCAAAGGGCTCGGAGAAATCGGCCAAGACATCCCGTAGTGTGGCCGGCTCCAAGAAGGAGAAGGAGGGCAGCTCATCTAAGAGCAAGAAGGAAAGAAGTGAGGGGGCAGGGGCTCCGTCGGAGAAGGAGCCTAGCGTGCTTCAGCCTCTCGCTCTGGCTGTGAGGGTGGGACAATATGATGGGGGCCAGGGGGCAGAACCTGCTGCTGCCGAGCAGCTTGGGAGTATAGCTATTGACACAGGAGCAGCACTCAATCCCTTGGGAGTTAAACCAGAGCTGGAGGATGGGGACAGTGAATGCCGGCAGCTGAAAAAGGTCAAATCAGAGAAGGTAAGAGGCTGGTGAGTGGAGAGGGGGGGATATCGCTTTAGGGATCCCACAGCCACTGCAGCCTTGTCATCTTATGCCAGTGGTGCTGTGTTCTGTTCACATGACGCTTTGTGCATGGGGCAGGAGGGTAGGCTGTGGTGGGACTGTGTCTACCTTTTAGGAGCAGGTTGAGGCAGATTTTTCCAGTGCTCCCTTAAAGTCTTTCAGCGAGATCTCTCTGGCTTGCTGATATATGGGAGTCTGGTGTGCTGGAGCAGATGAAACTGGGAGAGCCTGCAATACCCTTTCCTCCTCCCAGGAAACTCCCTGCCATCAAAAGGTGGTGAGTCATGAAATGGTTCCCTGAAGAAAGGGAGGAAGGATGGCTTCGGTCTCTTCAAAATTAGATATAAATTGGGCTGCAGAATGAGGAACAGTCCTGCCGTAGTCTTTAGTGGATGGGCTTTTTCAGATCCCTCATCCACAGCTACTGAGTCATGAAAATTAGAGCAGGGGAAGAATAACTCGTGGCTTCCTTTTTGTCCAGGTTTGCTGCCTGTAGCCAGGCTCCGGTGCATGTTGTGGGGCTCTGGAGACCCCATAGAGGAGAGTTTGTTTTTTTTTAATTTTGTTAGTGAAAAAGGAGTGCATTGCTTTCCTTTCTCCTTTGTGGGCAGGCCTAGAGGTGACCTAGCTCCTTAGTCAGTCACGGGCAACTAATAACATTGGCGTCCTCTGCCTCAGCCCTCTCCTCTCCATTGAACAATGAGGGGTGTTTACCCTACCTGGATTTCTGTTAAAATGGCCAGCAGTAAAAGAGTTTACCCTGTTAATGTTTAAGCTGTGTCTATACTACCAACAGGATGTGTTTAAAAATAATTTGAGCCCATAGATGAATAGAAGTGTTCTTATTCTGTAGATGAGGCTTTCTTGGTGCTGGCAAGGTTTGGGGGTCAGCGCTGGCGTATCTTGCCTGTCTTTGAGCTCGTTCAGGCCCTTCTGGGAGACTCAGTATCGAGTGTTTTCTGAGGGACCAGAAGTTCGAGAACCGTCGTCTGTGCAGTGAAGTGCATTTCCCCACTTGTGAATCCTGTGTGGGGGCGAACTCTGGAGTTATTCCATGGAATGACTGGGACCTGCCTACAGTATGTTCCCTGGAGTTACTCAGAGCAGCTTTAAATACCCCAAGTGCTGAGCTGAGAATGCAAGCTCTGGTTCGTGGCTGGTGCAGATGAAGGGGTGGTTAGACATAAGCAAGAGCCTCACTGCTGGCAGGAAGCCAGCCTCCTTGTGACTTGAGGCACATGCAGTTTGAAGGGGTACAAAGTCCTAGGGGAAGCAGAAGTGGCCTGTGAAAGCCAGTGCAGTACATTGTGGGTCAGAGGAGCCCCATGGACTGCCCTGAAATCTTGGCTTGGTTCTGGAGCTCTTTGGGAGAGGGTAGCTGCCAGTAGGAGCTTGGGTGAGGGTCCTACAGGCTCCCTGCACTGTACCACTGTGGACTACATTTGCTCAGTGCACCAGTGTCTGGGATCCTGTAGAGCTGTTTGGAGGAGATGGCTGCTGCTGAGGCCTGGAGCTGGCTGTGTGGGCTCTGTTGCAGGTGCTTTGCATAAGATCTCTGCTGCTCCCAGATCCCCTGAATGAGGTGTTCAGCCTGGGAGGCAGCTGTGGCCCAGGGTGTTGGAGATAGTGCAGAACCCTGC
Organism: Alligator sinensis; assembly: GCF_000455745.1. Classification (NCBI taxonomy): domain Eukaryota; kingdom Metazoa; phylum Chordata; order Crocodylia; family Alligatoridae; genus Alligator; species Alligator sinensis. The sequence continues at coordinate 1,527,310 of NW_005841950.1, read as the reverse complement.
ACGTGTGTCGTCTGTCGTCGTGTCTCTCCTTCCCCCCCCAGCTCCCAGCAGAGTGGGACAGACTGGCTGGTTGAATTGGCTGGGGATGCTCCGCTCCATGCTGGGCTCACACCGTGTGTTTAGCTGATCCCAGCAGCTGCTGTATAAATTGATTTTTCTGTAATTGCATCAGGGGCAGCAGATCTGTTTCACTATGGGAGTGTTAATAAATATGGAATCTATATGGGTGTACTTTGAAGGTTGAGGAGAGATGCAAGGGATGATAGGGCCTTCTCCTCCATCTTCTCTGTGCTGCAGTTTGTACACTGGCTCTGTTCCACTTATGCAGAGGCCCAGATGACAACTACAGCTCCATAGTTGTCTGTGGGGAGTTCAGTGCTGTTCCTCAGTGACTTACCCCAGTGGCAGCTTCTTGGGATGGTGCTGCTGGTGAACTGCTGGGTGGAGGTCTGGGTGCTAAAATTCTGTGACTGCTCCTGCCAATAAAATGCTTCTGTCCTTGGAAGTACTCCATTTGGAAAGCTGGCTGCTGGGAAATGGCTGAGGTTTCTTTAGTGTTCCTGCTCAGTGTGTGACTGTGGATCACTGTGGTAGCAGTCGAATAGCTACTTGTTTGGCTGCTATGCAGAAGCAGCTTGGGATATGAGCTATCTTGTCTAGAGCATTTCCAATGGATTGAGTGATTTTGGCTGGGGAGGGCAGGATGGCTCAACTGACAGCTCCCTGAATGCATAAGGCTGTGCCAAGACTTGGCTGTAGAGACTTGTCTGCAGTAATGATAATGCCCAAATTCTCCACTGTTGCAACTGCCTAGGACAGTGGTGCTCACCCTGTCTGGCTCCACAGGCTGGATGAGTGGTGCAGGGCTGGTCTGTGGGCCGGCTCTAATGTAGGTTTGTTTTCGGGTGCAATCTGGTGTGCTGGCCACACCTTGTATGCTTGGATCTGACTGCACACTGGGCCGGTTGCAAAGTAACCCCGTGTGCTGGCGTGATCTAGTGCAGTGGTTCTCAACCCTTTCTATACTGGGACCCATTTGTAAACATTGATGGACAGTCCTGACCCAGTGCCTCTCACTCCCAACACACTGCCCCCAGGCCCTAGCCCTCAGCATGTGTGAGGGGTGGGGGGGCAAGCAACCCCTTACAGGTTGGAACTGATAGACGGCAAGGGAAAAGTCACGTTTTTCTCCTTTAAAGGAGAATCCATTTTTTAAAGTTTGTTGATCCATTTTTAAAGTCTGTTCCTGACCTTTTCATATATTCTTGCGACCCACTGGTTGAGAAATGCTGATCTAGTGTGCACAGGGTCACATTGTTTGGCCTGCAGGGCTTCCCACAGGGCTGGAAATGTGCAGCAGGGGAGCGGCAATTAACGCTGCCACCATTGCCACTTAAGGTGCCTGGATCTAACCTGCAGGCTGAGCACCACTGGCGTAGCATAACAGTAACACTCTGCATATTTATATACATGTGCTTGCAGTGGTGTGTCAGCTTTTATATCACTGTTGGGTTTGTACCAGCCCTGAACATTTCATAGAAGAAACCAAACAAAGTTCAAGTTGATCTTCTGTGATCAACTTTTATGATTTTCTGTGATGCTGTGGAGCCCCAATGGAGTAGGTCCCATTGTACCAAGGCCCTGTAGTGCTGCGTGAGGGTGCAGTGCATGCCCTTGGAGTGGGAAGGCTGATGATTCAGAAACACTGGGCCAAGTTGCCATGCTGTGTTTTCTCTCGCAGACCTACAGCCTCTGCTGTCCATAGCAGGCATGTTTCTGCCCATGCAATCCTTGCTCTCAGGACTTGGCTCTTTCCTTTAGGAGTTGTGGGGGAATCTCTGCAGGGTAGGCGGAGGGCCAGCACTATGAAGCCATGGAGGTGCTCGCTCGCATGAAAGGCTTTGTGGAACAGTCTGTCTGGTAGAGAAATAATTTCTGAGCAAAGTCTTTATGTGGGAGCCAAGTTTGTCAGTCCTTTTTAGTTACTGATGGAGGGAGGCACATTAGGGGCAAAGGACATTGGGTTTGTTCCTTATCTTCTGCTTTCCTTCGAAAGGGCAAGGGGACCTGAAATATTTCTCAGCATAGTTTTCCTCCATGGTGGTATTTTCAGTTGTGATCCAGCCCTTGATTTTACTTCTTGGGAACAATCCTGGTAAAGAACTGGAAAAGATTATCCCTCCCCTTTGACTGTGGCCTTTCCAGACAGGCTGCAGTAACATAAAGACAAGTGATTTTTGCCTGATATAGCTGTATCGTTGAGGGGTATGTTTCTTTTGCTGATATAGCTTTACCAGGGCAGCTCCTAATGTACAGATGCAGCTTTTCTGAGATAAAAGTGTCTTGAGCTAGTATAGGTTATTCCTCCTCTTGTATGGAAATAAGTTACACTGGTAACTTAGGTTCCTAAGTTATTTAGGTACAACAGACAATTTTACTTCTTCCTCTCTAGCCTGTAGTTCCCCAGAAGTTCTCCCTGACTTAAGGTCACAGCTGGGAAATATCAAATGATTGTTTAGAGTGGGTAAAGCGAGAAGGAGGGTAGAAAACAGTGGCTTGTAATGGGAGGCTCTTGAGAGATTAGTGTGCGCGCAGCAAGGCAAATGGAACCAGTTTTGCCTCTTGAAGCTGAGCGTGTGGATGGACAGATGGTTGGACAGGCTGCTCTTGGCATAACGCAGTTATGAACAGCTCTTGCTGGCTAATGACAGGCACTGTGAGGCAGGATGGCTGTTGTTAGAGGCCTGCGTTTTGTAGAGGTAAAGCAAGACCTGGTGATCCTAGGCTGAGTGAGGGCCTCAAAGGGAGAGCTGAAGGTTGTGGAGGAAGAACATGGGGGAGAGGGCAGGTTCCCAAGGGAGAATGTGCTTGTGAGATGGAAAAGCTGGTGGCTGGATGCTGCTGTTTCCCAGAAGCTGTAAGTGTCTGCAATGAAGACGCTTTTTTCCTAATCTGTGCGTAGAAGTTTCTCTGGAGAGAACTGGTGGGGGAGGTGTTTGCAGTAGGAAAAGGAGTCTGCAAGGGTTGCATCAAAGAGCTGAGAGGATACTTAAAGGGTTCCTACTGCGCAGGTGGGCAAACCCCTCAGAGCCTGGCAGCTTCAGGGAGCTCGCGGCCAGCAGGGACCATTAGATCAGCTGCTCCCACCTTCTGTTTGCTAGCAGGCTCTGTGCTTCACCCAGCTAACCCTGTACTGGGAGCAAAACCTGTCTGGCTAAAGCAGATCTTCCAGAACGGCGTCCAGCCTGGGTTTGAAGATGCTCCGAGGTAAAGAACCCACCCCTTCCCTCCAGAGCATGTTCTTCTGGTTATTCACCCTCACTGATAAAAACAGGTGCCTTATTTTGAAATTTAATTTTTCAGCCTCTGGCCATCGGTTCTCACTGTTCTTTTCTCACAAGGATTAAAGAGCTCTTTAGTACCCAGCGTATTTTCCCTGTGGGGTTACTTATGCACTGTAATCAAGTCACCTCACACTGTGGGGTTACTTATGCACTGTAATCAAGTCCCCTCTCAGTCTTTTTCTTTCTTTTCTTTTCTTTTTTTTTTTTTTTTTGAAGAACTAAGCAGATGGAGCGCTTTCAGTCTTTCATTGTGAGGCATTTTCTTCAGGCCTCAAATCATTTTTGTGACTATTTTCTACAGCCTCTCCAATTCTTTGACGCTCTTTCTAAAGAGGCGGATACTGGAACCGAGCGTAATCTCACCAGTGCTGTACACTGAAGTGTAATAACCCCCTCCTAGCTCACCCCTCTGCTCATGTCCCAAGGTCACATTAGCCTTGTTTCCCACAGCATTGCACTGGCAGCTCAGACTAAGGCAGGTGTCCACTATGTCCTGGTCTTTCCCAGTCCATGACCCCACTTCCAGCGTGCTCCCACTCTGCCAGGAGAATTTCTGCTAGGTTCGTGCCCTCGCTTGTTGCAGCCCCTGGTTTGGGCCCAAGTCTCGCTTCGTTTCCAGAGTCATCGTTTTCTAGGAGGGTTCCCCATCTTCGCTGTCTGAGCTGCCTTCTCTGTTCCTGGTTGTGTAGCTTGGCTGCGGTAAAAAACGTTTTGTTTGAGTGAGCCCAATTACCAAGCGATACAGATTGCTCTGTGTGACTGTCCTGTCATCGTTATTTATCCCTTTGCCGATCTGTGTCATCTGTACGCTTTATCAGCAGCGACTTTCATCTTTATTTCCAAATCCTTGATGAAAACGTTAAATAGCATCAGGCCTAGTACTGCTCTCTGCAGAATCTCATTGAACCCCCCCCTACCCCCGCTTTGTGAGGACGATGTCTCAGTCCCTGCTGCTTCTTGAGGTCTGTCAGCCAATTCTTAATCTAATTAACACACGCTCCATTGACAACGGCCAGTGCTGTTTTTCAATCGGAACATTATGCAGCATTAAGTCAAATGCCTTATCGAAGTCTATAGGCAGACAAGGTTCTTTGGGTAAATCCGATATCTTTTATTAGACCAACAGCTCTGCCATTATCAACACGTCTTGTAGTTTCCTTGTTGGGTGCTCCTCGGGAGGATGGGAATGTTTGACTTCCCGCAGCACGGTAGCTAAAACCTGCCCCGGGGGGTGGGGGTGGGGGGGGGTGTTGTCTGCATGCTGTGTGTATACGCCCAAGCTACCAATGTTAAATCGTGGCTGTTTTTCTCCCCTGTTAAACTGAACTCCCAGGTCAAGGCAGGTTCTGGGCTTCTCCACCCTTGGATATGGGGTGAACTGCCAGGGGGTACAGGTACTTGGGGAGCTGTCTCTTGCTGGGAGGGTTTTTCAGTAAAATGGCAGCTGACAGTAAGAGATGCCCTCCTGGCTCTGGCGGGGGTGAGATGTGGAAGTTGGCGGTGCTGTTTGCTGCGTGAACTGCCCATGGCTGGGGGTGGTAGGAGTGGATGGTGGGGACGTTTGTGTGCAGGGCAGAAGCATGGGGAGGCTTTTCCTGTGTGAGCTGCATGCCCATAGCAATGAGCAGCTCCCTCTGCCAGAGCTGTCGGGGAAGGCTGTCAGGGCAGTGAAGAATGAGTGCCTGTGTGGTGCTGCTCTCTCCTCTCTCCCTCAGCTAATCGCTCTGTAAATGGCAGCCCCTTGACATGCTCTCCCTGCCCCTGCTGCTGTGGCAGGGAGCGACGCTCCAATGCCTGAGCTCCCTGCTCTGTCTGCGCGGAGCCGGAGTGGGAGGCGCATCCCCTGGCAGCTGCTGCCTGCTCCCATTGTCAGCGCAGCCCTCTGGACCTGCCTCCTTCCTCGTGCTCACCTCTCTCAGCGCTGTGGCGGGGGATGGGGAGGGAGGGGATATTAAGCATTAAACAAAAGAGCCTCCCAGCTCTTAGCTGCTGCCCTGGCTTTGTTTTGATTGAGAGGTTGTTGAGGAGGGAGAGGGCACTCACGAGGAGCGTCCAGATGTGACACCACAGCTGCAAAGGAGGGGGAGGCAAACAGAAGCAAGCGGCTTTAAAGGCAGCCCTTTCCCTGGTGTGTGTGTGTGTGTGTGTGTGTGTGTGTGCGCGCGCGCGCGCGCGTGCGGGGGGGACAGTCCCAGCGGAGGAGCTCCATTTTTCACCCAGGAGAAGGAGCTCAAAACAGACGTGCCTCCCTCATTGGAGGTAGAGAGATCAAGCTGTTAAAGTGCCCATTTCTCCCCTCAAGGAGGCATCTGTAGTAGCTTTCCCTCTCATCAGGTTTCCTTCCATGGCTGATCCTGATAGAAAGGGGAAATCTTGGGGGCTGGGATGGGAGGGGAGCTGGAGTGGCCGAGGCCTAAAATAGATGCCAGCCAAGTGAACTCATGGCTGAGGCTCAGCTGTGCCATGGCACGATTCCCTCTTGCCTGCAAAGAGACAGAACACGTCAGTGCCAGGCTGCGGGGCTGCATCTGGATTCAGGTTGGGTGTGTCTGCATGAGGGAGACGGCGACCCATGTTACAAGCAGAGCCAGCAGGCGTGCAGCAGCAGTGGTGTTGAGCAGTGGGCTCGGGGCAGCCTCAGTGCCTTGCCTGCAACAGTGCAGCTGCATCGCTGGGTGCAGGCAGAGGAAAGTTTTGCTTCAAGTACACCTAGAGGCTTGGATCCCCAGAGGGGAATGCAGATCTGTGATGTGATTGCAGTGCTTTGCTTCCATCCATGCTGCAAAGAGTAGCCATTTTCTAAGGTAGTACAGACCCAATCTGCAGCACTCACAGGAAGGTCTCTCTGGGGTCACCCTTGCTCTGGGTTTCCAGTGCCGTTGGGATGGTGCTCTGCTACTGCACTGAGAGCAGAGGCCCAAATTTTGGGGGTGAGATTTCTGCGCCTGCCCCCCCCTATCAAACAGTGTCTTCAGCAGCCTAACGTCCCCAATCGTTCCCACCTTTGTACTGCCCATGCGAGGAGGAATGTAGGGCAACTCCTGTAGACCAGCTGCTGCTGTGCTAGCTACTGTGAGCAAAATGAGCCCAGGGGAGCCCTGGGAGTCACTGGCGCAGCCTAGAAATGAGTCACTGCATGTCTTGACCTTTTCCATTGCAAGGGACTATTTGATATAGGTCGTGGGTAGCGTTTTGGCTTCTTAGTTGGGCAGCAGTTGATGCCTTGGGCTTGTGGGGAGGGAGGCCTTCATGAAATCTCCTTTGGTTTCCCTTTCCCAACCAGGACCGAGTAGTTCAGATCAGGCACAAGCGTGCTGGGAAGCGAGGGACCTTGTGGGGCGGCAGTTTCATGTTATGCCAAGGTATCCAGTACGCCTTTAGCTTTGGCTGTGCACCCTACGTGTTGTGGCTCCCAGCGACCCAGGGGGTTGAGAAGGACTGGGCTAACCATTTGTGGGTAGCAGCATAGTGCACGGGACCTTAAAATCACAGCCCTTATCTTTGTGGTTCTACTTCAGGCCACTCCTGCCAGGGCCTTTTTGTCTCGGTGTGCCAGTAGTCCTCAGCCGTCCCCTGCCTGCTGGGTGTCTTCGCACCTGTCCTGCTCCTTTGTTAGCTGGGAAAAGAGGTCAGTAAGAGAGGGTAATGAATGCACGTTGCTCTTGATGTTCCCTGGTCCAGCAAACTGTTGTCTTGATGTTGCCTCCAGGACTTAACCTTTCACTCTAGGTAGAGGGCTGTTTAAAGTCCAATACAGGATGGTTAATAGCTTCTCCACCAGGCTCCCCATCCTGCTTTCAGAGGAATCAAGCACTTAGCAAAGGTGACGGTGGGATTCCCAGTCTGTTGTCCTAGGTAGGGTGGATGGGACTGCAGCTCCTTCCTGGCTTGGAGGCACCCTGCATCCAGCTGTACTGAGGTACTGGAGGCTGCCTTGTGGGTGCTGCTTTAGTGGCAGATCTCCCTGTCTCCAGGGTGCTCTGTAACGTGGTGTTTGGTCACTCCCGCTCAAAGGATCTGTAAGCGGAAAGAGCGTTTCTGAGGGACTCGCCCAGGTCTGCCCTTCCAGCAGCTGTTTCTCTCCAGGCTTGCTGAGCCACGGTGTTGCAGCATTTCCACAGGCTCTCCCCTCTGCAGACTGACCTCTAACCAAAATAAAAGGGGACTGTGCGTTGCTTTGGGGACTGCAGTAAGGAGGCGAAAGCTGGGGGAGTTCACAGCTAAGCTTCCATGTCCCAGGGCCCCCTTAGGTCCTGAACTGAGCACGGTGAGGCTACAGATGCCCCTGGGCTGTTCTGGCCAGCATCCAGGTGTGTCACTGCTTGGTGCTGGCAGAGCAGAGTGGGGCTTTGCAGGGCTGTCCAAGCCTCCTGTTGCAAATGTGTGCTTGTGTCTTTGACCCTGCGAACCCTTGGCACATGCGGCACCCATCACATGATGGGCAGTGGCTTCTGGGCCAGCCCTGTTGTGGGGCCTAAGCACTCCAGGAAGCTACTTGCGTTGCAGGTGTGTTGGGCAAATGGAAAAGGCTCTTGCTTTAACCCCCCTTGTGGGCATGAGAGGCAGGGTCTGTTGAGTCACCCCTTCATCCCCCCGCCATTCCACCCTACCATTTGCACATGTATGCTGGTTTGTTGCTATCCCCTTGTCATAAGCTCATGGTGTTCTTTTCTGGCTCTGAGGCCTGTTCCCAGCAGCTGAAGGAGTGTGGGGTGGAGCACACACGAGATGGCTGGTGTGTGGCTCCCTCCCTGTTGCTCTTTTTCCTACCCACTGAGGATAGGAGGAGGGGACTGACCCAGGGACATTCACAGCAGTTCCCCATGTTTGCAGGTTGCTTATGCTGGTGCAGGGCGTTTTCTCATGCTACTAGTGAATTCCAGTAATTAAGCACTAGCTCTGATCTAAAAATGGAGGTGGATTAGATGGCTTCCCTCGCAGAAGCAAAGCCATCTTCTGCACCTCAGCTTCTGGCAGTCCCTGGAGAGCCCTTGGGAGAGAGCGCTTCTGTTCCAGGGGGCCTGGGAATCGAGCCTTCAACATTGCCATCTCCCACTCAGGTCTCCGCTCCCTTTCCAGGGAACAGCAGTTGGAAATACTTTCACAACCTGAGCCAATCTGGCCAGGAAGGCTGGGCCAAAGGCTTCTGGGAAGTGTTGGGGAACACGTATCAGCAGCTGCTGGCTCGTCCTGGGTCCTCTCGTTGTGGTTTCCCTCTTCTAGCCACGCTTGAGTAAGCTGCCTCCAGAGCTGCTGACAGGGCCGCGTTTGGAGGCCTTGGAAATTACACCGTTCATTTCCTTATCGTCCCCTGACCTGCAGTGCAGAGCCTTCTGGTGCAGGAACGAGGCGAGAAAGCGGCATGCAGCCAATGTGTCAAGAACTACGAAGGAGGAAATTGGACTTGCTCACTTAAAACCGTGGGGTTAGGCTTTTGATTTTTGGCTCCTACTGAGAGGTTATTTATATGTGCTGCTGCTGCTGCTGCCTTTTTTTTTTTTTTTTTTTTAACTGCTAGATGGAGCGGGCTGTGAGTTTCAGCCAATCCCACCTCTGGAGTTTTTCTAACCAGGGAGGGCAGGGGAAATTGCATCTCTCTCCATTTAATTTCCCAGCTGTGTGCTCCAGAATGGGCTGGCAGTATTAGCATTAGGAAAGGCTGAGTAAAGGACTGGCTTATCTTAATATATTTGTGCTGCTGCTGTTCTCTATTGCTGCCCCCGTTGAACTGTTGTCAGGCCCTTGCTCCAAGCCTGACGTGTTGCCTTTGCTAGAACAGCAGTTGCCTCCCACCCCCTGGGAGCAGTGACATGGGGACGCCCTGTGGGAGGCTGAGAGGGGTCCTTGCGCTGCACTCTAACTGCTGAGAAAATGGATCAGAGCTTGCCAAACGGAAGAGCAGAACAATGGAGAGGCGGATAAAAGAGGCGTAACTGCTCTTTGATGCCTTGGCTTACCCTGGCTGCACGCTGCTTCCTCTGGCGGGTGTAAATCAGCCCCGTTGAGTGTTTGTGCAGCTCTCCAGATACGTTGTGATTAAAGACTTTGATGAAAAGGCCAGCATGCGACCCAGCCTGCTGACTTCTATGTGCCCCAGCTCCTCTGAAGGAGACTTCTCGGCAGACGGTAACCAATGGCTCAGATTGTGTTTATTGCTTTGCTTCCAGTCTGATGTTGGCGACTTACTAGCTTAAGAATCCCCTCTGCACTATGCAGGGCACGTTTATCTGGCTGAGTGATGTTTGCCTGAAGCAGGCAGAATTCCTGCTCCCCTTTCTCTCGCCCGCTGCAGCCTCGAAGGCTTCAGTGTGTTGCACGTTTACCTGGAGAACATCTGCTCGGGCCTCTACCCTCAGGAGATGGCTCCCTTTTGGGGAGGATGCGCCTTCTCCAGCCCCACTGCAAACACAGACCTTTCTGTGTCGCTTCCAGATGTTACTTGTGCTTTACACAGCTCTCCTTCCCTGTGGCTCCACTCAGGCTCAGGGAGGAAATGTTAACGCCTTCTTCCCCCTGAATATTTGGGGAAGTCAGTCTCCAGCAGAGGAGTGCTGTGCATGAGGATGGTGGGACTGGTCAGGTGGACTTGGATCCTATCAGGGTAAGAAGGAAGCCACATGTCCCTATTCCTCATACCTCAAAGATAGGCTGGTGTGTGGAGCATTCCTGGCCAGAAGAGGTCCAGGAGAATTAGGGTTAGTGGGGTGTTGCACAAAAGCAGTGATGTCTCTATCAAGGCTGCCCAATGGGAAGGTGGTGGGAGAAAGAGTTGAGCCAGGACATCCAGGGATCAAGAAGGGTTTTCACTATCTTGGAGGGAGATTGCAGGGCTGAATGTGGGGTGTCCTGTTCTCTGCTATGGCAGTAAGCCACCAGGACTGGCTTCTCTGAAGTGAAGGCAGCCTGGTAAGATATAGCTCCGCTTCTGGAAGAGCTGTCCTTCTTTGACAGGGCCTTGCTCATTGGGTCTCCTAGCCGTGGGGAGGCAGGAGCCTCAGAGCACACTGCTAGCTTTGGAAGGCATTGTGTTTGGCTTTTGGCGGACCCCTGTTTGCCTTGGCTACTCCTTGTCCTGCGGGGCCCCAAGCTCTGTGAGGGTCAGGCCCTGCATTTGCAGATGGTTTGGCCTTGTGCAATTAGTCCTTGTGTGTGAGTTTTTGTTTCTTTGGCTGTCTCCTGTATTCCTATGTCCCTCCAAGCCCTTTCCAGAGGAGTTCCTGGCCACTGCTGAGCACAGCACAAAGGAACTCGGCTCCCTCCTCCTTCCTGCTGCCCTTGGCCACCGAGCTTGGTGACCCCAGCAGGCAGCTTTGCCTTTCATGCCAGGGGGAGCTGAGAGCCATGGCTGATTCTCTCCTAGGTGTATGGGGCACTGGGGTGATTCTTCCTTTGACTTCACTGGCAGGACTCTTGTCATTCAGGATCCTGTCCTCAGAGGTGGCTGCCTCTCAGCCAGCTGCTCTTGTGTCCCCATCCCCCCCAGGAGACCTGTCTGTGGTCCGACAAAGAGGTTGCCCAATGATCTTTCGAGGTCCCTTTTAGCCCTTAATTTCTATGATTCTGTGATTCATACTGAAGCAACCACTCCCCCTCCCATTAACCTGGAATTTGGGCACACGGGGGCTAGGACAGCCACACCGATTTCAGGGACTTGGTTGGGTCAGATCTCATCATCCAGCCAGCGGTAAGAAATCTGAGAGCCTTTGAGCGATGCTGTTGTGGAGAGGGGGAGGGAAATGGGTCACTGTGGAGACTGAAGTGGTTTGAAGCCGTTGCTGTGTATGACTCCTGTGCTCCTGTTCCCGTTTTCTCATGATTCCTCACGTAAACTCAATTGTGCATTTAGTGGCCTCCCTCTAGCCATTGATGGGGGGCTTGTAGTTCCCGGTGGGTTTAGGCCCTGTCACCATACAACAGTAGGTCTGTGTGAGTCCAGTGACCTAGTGGCCTTTATCTTGCCCTAGAGATGGGCTGATGCTCAGGCAAGTCTTGCTTGCCCTGCCATCAGCTGTTGTGGGGGTCCTCAACTTCAGGAAGAAGGGCCAGTGCTTAGGGCCTGTTTCTGATGTCGGAGGAGGCAGGCTCAAGCCTCGAAGTAGGGGCTAAGAGATGGGCCTCGTTGTGTGCGTGTTCCCTTGAGTCATAGAGTGCCGCCATCCTCATCCCAACGCTCCTTCTTGGGCTCCAGCAAGAAGATCTGTGCCTGCCCCTTAGAGCTGACGGCCTGCTGTGTTGGGGCATGCTCTTCCTTTCCACTTGTGCCTTGTCTCTTCTCACGTTTGCCTCTGAGCGCTCCTTCTGCTGTAGCAGTAGCCAGCTTCCCACCCAGCCCCAGGTACTGCTGGAGAACTCTACAGGTCAAGCATACAGTAATACCAGACAAGGATTGGGCTCCTGGCTAAAGCCCCCTGATCTGAAGCAAATGCTGTCTTTGCATGACTTGGCTTCCTCCCAGGCAGCCTCATTAGGAGAATGAATGCCTGGGCTAAGCTGCTGAAAACCCAGTGTGTTAACTGGGCAGCTGAGGGCTGTGTAAATGCCCTGTGCTGGTGCTGGATGGGCATGGGCAGGATGGGCTCTGTTCATCCCTGCAAATTGCCTGTGGCTCTTGACACTTGAGGTAAGTCGCTGCATGAAGGGAGATGCATTAGAGTTTTTTACGTATCCAGAACTCCCCTATAGCCACATGTCTCCTCCTCTCTGCTTGGCAGTGAATTGTCAGCTTATACCGCCGAGGGCTTCCGCTTATCTGCAAACATTCCTGTCTCCGTTATCTTTTCAGTCCCGATTTAGGGTTTCTTGAAAGCTCCTGTGCTCAGTAACACAGAAAGCAGCCAGACGTACCTTGTTAGATGCAACGTCCCTGCTGGCTTATCGACCAGCAGCTCTCATTCTGGTCAGGATGCAATGACTCCAGTAGGATTTTGCCAGTGAAGATCAAAATGGGAAGGCGGTGGTAGCAGGTGTTTGGAGGTGGAGGCTGGTTGTCAGGCTGCCTGGCTCATGTCCCCAGCTGCACCTCTGCTGGGTTGGGGGGCTCTTGAGCAAATTGCTTCCTTGCCCTGTGCCTCAGTTTTCTTGGCTGTGATGGGGGTGCACTCTCCTTTTCCACATGGGACATCCCGGGCTTGCTCGACACTGGTAAATGGCTCAGCACTTGCAGCTGGCAGGTGCTGTGGGAGGGGGAGCATTCTTCTCTCACATGTGTTTCCTTTCCAAGCTGGAGAGTAATTGAATTCCAGGAAACCGGCTCCCCCAATTAGCTATGTAAATGCATGGTTGTGAGGATCCCAAGTGCTATGTAAATGCATGCTGCTCCCCAGCCCGCCTCTCCTTCCAGCTATTCGTATTCAGGTGAGTTGCCTTCATCTGCAGATGGAGCACAACTCCTCCCATCTGTGTCCTGGCTAGATGTTGCTTGTCTTGTTGTGAACTGCAAGGCTTGGGGTGTGCCCTGATTCTGGGGCAGATGCCTCTGCAAAGGCCTGTGGCTGCTGGTGTGGCCAGGAAGCTGTGACCTGGTCCAGGCATCTCCAGTGAGAGGAATTGATGGGGGAACAGCTTCTTCCCACTTGCTCCCAAACCCTTACTCCCTTGCTCATCCCAAACCCAGAGGCCAGGAGCCTTTTGAGAAGGGCCCTATGCTCCCTAGGCACAAGAGCCGCGAGGAGGTGCCATTAGCATAGTTTCAAAGATGGCATTGATATTGGAGCCCAGAGCACTTCAGCTTGGGAGCATGCTGTGGACTGTCCTCTATCCTTGCCCTGATCTCCACTCCTGTCCTCTTCCCCTCCCTTCCTTCCACAGTGCACCACCCAGAGTTGCTTCAGCAGATTCCCTCAGGCCCTCACCTTGGCCGAGACCCCATAGAATTGGTTCCGTGATGCAGATCTTTAAAAAACAAAAAGCCCAGGGTGAGGGCATTTTGCTGCTTTACCAGTTAAGGTTGCTCCCCCCAGGGTTGGGGGGGGGCGGGGAAAGGAGAGAGAGGCAGCCCTGAGGCTGAGACACGCCAGTCAGCTCCTGGCAGCGGCCTTGAGCTGGGGCCAGGCGGTGCCTATTAGAAGGCTGAGGGAAGATCCGTTTTGAAGTCTGAAAGGATCCTGTAGGGAGAGGACTGGCTGGATGCCAAGGAGCTCTTTGAGGTGGTAACTAACTCATAAACAAGAGCTGGCGTGTGCCAGCAAAGTCTCTCTCGTCCTGGCTTTGGGGAGACAAGCAGATCTATAGGATGCCTTGTAAGTAGAATGGTGTTTTAGTGTTTCAAGTGCTGTTTGCCGTTCTGTGGCTCGGAGGGGAGGGAGGGAGCTGTGTGTATATCATGGGGCCCAGCCGTTTGCTAACAGGAAGGCTCCTTTTTTTTTGCTTAGCATTAACATTTCAAGGTACAGGAACCATTTAGGTATTTAGTGTTTTATGGCTCTTCCAGGGCCAGCTATTAATATTCCTCTCTCTGCTTTGCAGGGTGAGAGGCACTGGAGGGGCCTAGTCTCCGTGTTGGGAGGGGCGGGAGGGCTCTGAGTGTTTCCAGTCATTTCCTAGTCACCTTACAAGAAAACCTGCTCCTAGCAGGCAGTGGGCAAGACTGGGTCACCAATGCGAGGCATGAGTCCTGGCCTGGTCTCTGCAGCCGTCTGCATCAGTCATGGGGTCCAGCTCATTAAGAGTGTGTGTTGGTAGCACTGTGGATATTGACTCCCTGGGGCACCAGCTGTCAGTGCACACCATAGCCTTCCCCATCCTGGTCATAGAGGGGTTAACTGAGCTGCCTAGAGGTCCCATAGCATGCCAGAGGTCAGGCTGGGATTAGGGTGTGGGACTGCTGATCTCTCAGCTCTGGTGGAGGGGTGCTGGACCACACTGCTGCACTACAGAGCTGTGATGCTCAGCTGCTTCCCCAAGAGGTGGGTTAGTTGGTTGCTTGCACTTCATGAGCATCTATCGCTTCAGGATTTCCAAGCCCCTGTTGCCTGTGCATGTGGCAGAGCTGCCTGGTAGTGGGAGAGGGTGGTGCAGTCTGGATGTGGTCTGGTTTGGTAGCTGCAGAGGCTGGGGCATTTCCGGGGGGAGGCCCTGCAGGGTTTCCATTGTGCCCTTCCCATTTAGGGAGGCAAAAGGCCTTGATGGGAAAGCTCACCTGGGAGTTTCTGCCAGATTTCTAGTGGGTAAGATGCCTCCCTCTATGGCAGTGGTTTTCAACCTGTGGTTCGTTGACCTCCAGGGGCCCGCAGACTATGTCTAAGGGGTCCACAAAAGATGACTATGATCAGTCAAAAGTGTGTGAATACCGACACTTACAATTCAAAGGAATCCGCACCTCCATTCAAAATTTCCAAAGGGGTTTGCAGATGAAAAAAGCTTGAAAACTATTGCTCTTTGTCCTTGCCTGGCCCAGGAGGGAGAAATGACCTCATGAGAGGATGAGTATGGCTGATGTTTGGAGGGGAAGTGCCTATCTGTCACTAGCTTTGTGCTGCTACGATCCCTGTGGGCCAAATTGTGGGCTTCTGTTCCCCTAGACCCACAAAGTTCCACCATCTTCTGGGCAACCTCCTCCTGCCTGGACAAGCTCTTCATCTGCCAGACCAGAAGGGAGGTGCTGGCTGAGGGGGATCCAGACAACTGTGGGACTGACTTCCTTTCACTCATCCATACATGTCTCCTGGCAGAGTTTCACTAGGTGGTGTCCACAGGCCACTTAGATACGTTCAAAGGGCAGTGGGCACTAGTTAGAGTTTTCTGCTTGGGGTCCACCCTAGTTCTTGATTTATGACCTGCACTTTCATTCCTGTTTTATCATCTTTTGCCTCCAAATGTGGTTGTCATATAGTTAGTGGCCTCCCTTTAACCACTGAAGGAGGCTTGTAGTTTCCTGGTGGGCTTACACCAGTAATTCTCAACTGGGGTGCCATGGCACCAAGGATACCTTGAGGTTCTTTCAAGGATGCCCCAGGTGCCACAGTCTTAGTGCTTTGAGGTGTACAAACCCAGTTCATATGATAACCTCAGATTTCAGATAGGAATCCATACCAAGCAGGAAGCTGGACTGGATGACCTCCCGAGGTCCCTTCCAACCCTCATTTTCTATACTTTCTATGAAAGCACTAGTCCATTGCCTGTCAAGGATGATTTGGGGGGTGGCAAGGATGGAGGGCTGCCACCCGATGCCCCACACTGCTGCTGCTTTGCCTCTGGCCCCTTGTGTGCCTGCTTTGTGCACTTCCTCCTTCCACTTTTCCTTCCACTGGAGCAGGAAGGGGAAGTTCCCAGGTCCCAAGTTCAGTAGCAGGACGTGATTGGAGTTCAGCCTGAATAAGATTTCCAGGACGGGAGCCTTACTGGGAAACTGGGGCAACCCAGTGATGGATCCAACATCTGGGACCACGTCAGTCCCAGGGTAAAACCTGCAGAGGTCTGTGGGTCTGTCAGGCTTCCTAGGAGAGAAGTGCTATCCCTCTGCAACACTGCTCTGTGTTTGTTCTGACAGAGGGCAGGTGCTAGGTGAATGAGCAGTGTAGGTTGTAGAGATTTGGGAAACCATTGCTCCAAAGCCTGGCCAGCCTCTGCATGGAGAGGAGAGGCCCGCCATGGGCCAAGCATGGCGTGGAAGGGAGCTTTCTCCATTCTGTAGTAGAAGGCTGAAATGGACCAGGGTTTCTCTAAAGGGACCTTTTGGCATGTATTCAGGTAGGAGAATCCCCTTCCTCCAGGCTGGGTTCATCTTATATAGCTGGGACAAGCCCCTGTGTTGCTCCTCTTCTTCGGGCTTTGTTTGGTCTTGGCACAGATCAGAGCATGCAGTGTACTGGGAGCCTTGGTAAACCTCCTTTCCAGTTACAAAGAGCATTGTGAAGCGTGTTCTCGTGTCACAAGAGGGTTGGGTAACTGCTTTCTCTTGCCAGTTACTTCTGAACTCCTGTACTTCCTGCACTGACTGAATGCAGGAGCCTTTACAGTCCTCCTCTCCAACAGGCAACACCTATTTACGTGCTGGCAATAAGCAGGGCCCATGGAGACGGTTCCACTTGGCACTTGGAGGATGTCCTGTTAGGGTATGTTGATGGGCCTGTACAAACAGGGCTATTAAGAACACTGCCTCTAGGGAGGTGCTGGTCTGACAGGAGATGGACAGAGACTCTCTTTCAATTTCCCATTGATCCAAAGGAGAGTGCGTGCGGGGAGACACAGATGCCGAGCCTGCACGTCTGGTTATTAACTATGCCCTAAGTGCTGCTCTTGGGTCTGCTGGGTTTCTCAGTGCTAGGAAATCAAATCAAGGCAAAAGTACTTAGGAGGATTTTAATCAGAACTTGGCAGAAGACTTTAAGGAAATCCAAGAAAGCCTCTGACAATCGAACCTCACCTGACTGACTGGGACTACGGATGAATGAAAGGTCAGAAAGCAGTGTCACAGCCTGGGCTGAATGTGACTGGATGGGTAGGATTTCAGCTTCTGGCATGGGAATCCTGATGGAGTTTGTTTTCCTGCCCTTGTGTGCTGTGTGATAGAAACAAGAAAATGATCCTTCTTCAAAGTGGGTGAGGCTAGCTGCCAGCTGGAAATGTGAGGCAGAGCCATAGGGAAGCTGGTGAGGAAAAGCATCTCAGAGCCATTAGAGACAGCCCAGCCCTCCCAGAGCCGGAGGCAAGTTCTCCTCTCCCTTCCACTGAGAGCTTTTGTGGCCTGGGAGACAGGCAAGCAGGATGTTACACTTGGCTTATTCAGGAAGTGCTTAGTAATGGCAATGTTGAGCATTGCTGGCTACAGAAAATCTCAGTGCCGGCATTCCAGGTAGAGTGCATTGTTGGAAAACAAATTGGCTAAAATTCAGGGGTTTGCTTGACTATAAATCTCTGTTTTTCTTGCAGACTGTCTGTAGAGGACATTCCCTCACAGATGAGTTTAGAGACCTCTGGTTTGTGTCGTTGCAACACTGCATTAATTGTGCAGACAGTCCTTTCCAGGCTTTTGTTTATAGTCGTCTGTGACTTTCCCATAACATCTTTTCAACTGAAGTTTTTCATTTTTGATCATGGCTTAAGCTGCGACTCCTTGTGAATTTTATTTTGGAAAGTTTGATTAAAACTGGATCGAGCAGCTGGGGTTGTGTGACCATGTAGGGGAAAGCAGGAGCGTTTTTTGGATGTCTCACAGACGGGTAACCCAGACTGGTTTTTCTTTGCCCAGCTCCAGCAGAAATGCATCTGTAGTCCAAAAGCTACAGATTTTGGGGGAAAATACACCATAGGTTTTTGCAAGTAGCTTTCCAATGGCACCACCCAGTTTATCTTAACCTTATTGGCACCCGGGAATGAGATCTGTTTCTCCAAATGCTTTTTTTACCCAAGAGAGAGTTAAGGGAGCACGAGCTGTTCTTCTCCACCTGCCAAAGGCATCTGCCCCACAAGTGAGCTCTGCTTAGTACCTTTTCCTGTCGGGTGCGTGGATGCCACCATGATGAGCAATAGCATAAAGCCCAAAGATTGTGTCCCTCCTTTGCGTTCCAACTCGCCATCTGTGCTGGGGGTTTTGATGCTGTTAAGCTATAACATATGTATGAATATTTACATGTGTTGATTGCTTTGGGCGGGGGCCTTATGGCAGTCAGTTGTGGTAGCCAGATGCTTGAAAGAAGGTGGCCCAGTATGCGTGGTCTGATTTTTAAAAGGCACAAGCAGGCAGACCTGTTTGTTGTATGATGATGGTGGGCCTAGGCCAACCAGGAACTACAAGCCTCCCTCAGTGGCTAGAGGGAGGCCACTAATTTCATTGAAGAAGTCATGAATAAACAGGAATGGGAGAGCAGGTAGAGGGCAATAGGTAAGTTGCCAGGGGAGGACACTGAGCAGAGACCACTGATGTGCAATGAACTCCTTGGGTGATTTGAAGAGACCCTAAGACCTGAATCCTGTGGTGAGTTAAAGCCCAGTCATTTTGCCTTGTAGCTGTCGTCATTCTGGGGTAGGGATGAAGCTGCTATGATAACTGAGATGACATTTCTGTTATGATGATCTATAAAGTAAGTTGGATGCAAACGCTTGTATGTTATGGCAGTAGCAGGGCTGAGCTGTTTTCCTTTCGGAGGCCAGGAAGTGCAGAGTTAACCTGCACAGGGGGGGGCCTTGACTCTGGCCTCCTTGTTTGTCTGTCTTGCAGCAGTATTTTCCTTACGAGATCCCACAGCTCTACCCTGTGACTGTTTGGCAAATACCATGCACCGAAAAGGAACTGCATTTTTTCCTTGACTATGAATGTAGGTACATAGCGTGTTCTTTCCACATGCCGTGTG
>NW_005841950.1:1502812-1508666 GCF_000455745.1 Alligator sinensis | reverse complement strand
ACATGCCGTGTGATTGCACTGGAAAATCCTCTTCCCCTGCCATATGCTTGAGGGGGCACAGTCAGAATGGCTGTGGGAAGCTTAACTCTGTCTCTACTGTCCTGTGTGACTGAATTCTCGACTTTGGCACTGCATTTCATCATTTACAGTGGCATTTGAACTGTCACCTCAGGTTTGCTCTGGGCTAGAATGCAGCCTCCATGTTATAGATAAGAATTGGTCATCATCATAATGGATAGTTGATTTTCTCTGTAGGCAAGTCCTTTCCTTGTGAAACCCTCTCAGTCAGTGGCTGTCCTACCCCTTGATGCCTGATACTTCGTATCTTACCCACCCTGGACTGGGGCATTCTTAGGCAGCACACAAACATCTGTTATCTATTTCCTCCTGCTGACTAATATGCAAAACAAGCGGGCTGAGGGTCTAAGGTGAGGCCAGGCCAAGTGCTCAGCTGCAGAAGCCTTCTGGGTAAGGAGATGCAGACAGGCCCAGCATGCATCCCACGTGGCTTTAGAACCCCCGTGTCCAGCTCTGCTACCTCTGTTGTGCTTGGAGTAGGAGCTGTTAGCCTTTCCCCACCTCTAGCTGGGTCACCTTTCAAGGTCTTGCTTCTTTCTGGAGGCCTTGGAGAACACCCAGTGAGTTCAGTGGTAGCAGGGGGTCCCTGGAGTCTGCTGATGGGACTAAACTGGGGAGGGAGGGCAGAGACTTCCGTCACCCAGGGCATTTGTACACGTGCTCTGTGCACATGTATAGGAGCCCCCAGGTGCTATAAAGCCTGGGAATATTCCCACTGAGCATCTCCTGCATATTCAGGGGCTCCAACAGCCTGCATAGCCAGAGGCAGGGGAGAGATCTTGTACAGCAGCACGTGGGGCATTGTGCTTTGGTACCTCCCTCCTTCAAGCGGACTGAGAGGTAGGACTGGGTACGTATACTGGGGGTGAGTGCACGTGACGCTGCTTGGTGGTGTTGCGGTCAGGTAGCTGAGCGTGTGGGTGTGGTGCAGAGTCTTGGTCTGGGACAAACTCTGTGAATAATTCATGACTCAGGCCTCTTCTGAGCAAAACCTAGAGTGAAGCACTGTCTGAAAGAAAATGCCCTGCAGAGCATTGGCTGACAGAGTCTGGGCCCTCTGTGTGCTCTTGGGATGCATGTAGAAGGTTGGCCAGGCAGCTGAATAGGCCTGGCCATGGGGAAGGCTATGGACCCATTTGCCAGGAGTGAGAGCCCCACTGTTGGGATGAGCAGGGCAGCCTGAGGCAGAGATGCTCCCCCTGGCTGCCCTGAGGAGAGCCCCAGGATCGTGGTGAGGGAGCTGAAGCTGGCAGGTCTCTTCTGAAGCAAATCCCTAGCACAAGCTGGACCCAGGGTTCGTAGCTCACCAAAAGGTTTGTGCAGAACACAAGGCCTATTGCAGGAGGGTCCTGTGCATGTTGTTGCCCCCATCACAAGGGTGGAGAATGGGGAACTGCTTTCCAAGACGGGAGCCCTGACCCACACCCCAGGGGTCCACCTGGTGTATTTGCCATGTCTGGTGGGTGTCTAATAAGATAACACCCTTCTCTCTGGGTCCTAACATGAGAATCTGCTTCCCTGCTGCTGGGCCCTAGGAAATCCCCTCTGCCTCCTGTTGTGTCAAGTACCAGTTATCCCCTTTCATCTGCTTCTCTTTGTGTCTTGGTTTCTGGGGCTGAGGTGCTGTTTTTCTGCGAATGCTGGGAGGAAGTGCTGTACATCAACTCCCCTCTTGCTGGGCACTGCCCAACTTGTCTGCTTCTTGCTGCCCGTCAGGCTGGGAGCGTTGTAGCCCTTCTCCATTCTTCATGGTAATTCTTTTCCTAGTTCCCCTGCAGCAAAGATTGTGTCAAGCTGACAGAAATGTGTCCTGTTGTATTCTCACAGCGCAGGGACCAGCCAGAATGAATCTGAGAAGTTTGCCTCAGGGACACAGCAACTCTCACCCCTAAGTTGTGGGACTGGAGTTGTCTGGTTCCTCTTTTTTTCTCTCCCAGTCATCCTTGGCCAAGGTAGTTGTGCTGTGTGTGGTCTTTGCTAATGCACTGATCTTTTATGTTCTGAATTTTGTGTCTGTTGCCCAGTGGAGGCCCAGTGTCTGTCTTTGCCCCACCTCAGATATTTGTAGACAGCTGCTGAGTGAAATGGACCCGACTCTTGTCAGCTTTTCTGTCATCCTTAAAGTCCCCAAGTGGCATCAATGAGAACTAATAAGACTCCAAGTCTGTTTTCACTCCGTTGCAGCTCGGGCAGGCCTCTGGGCACCGGCAGGGCGCTAGGTCTGTCAGCAGCAGGCTTGGGCTTTATCTTCATGGATAAAAGTGCATTTAGTGGGATAACATGGTTAAACTCCAGCATTGGAAATGAGACGCTTGTCCCGCTTACCCCAAGGGGCTATACTTCTTGCCCCTGTACCTAATTTGTCTCAGGGTGAATCTACAGAGCCTTGTTCCCACTGAGGACTCGGAGGAGGACTTCTCTGGAGCTGTGAGCACTAGGGGTGTAACTTAGATTCCAGGGAGGGGGTTGGCCCTATACCAGGCAAACTTGGTAACCTTGGTGGGGGAGAGAGGCTTTTGGCCCCAGACATGGCATTTGCTCCTCGCTTTAGAAATTTCAGCTATGGGAAATGCCATCCGGCTGACTCGTTAAACAGTCGGCTTCAAAAGTCCCTCAGTGCTCCAGTATGTGTCCAGACAACTGAGCACATCTGACTTGGGTGCTGGCCAGCGCTCACTAAAGACCCTCACAGCACTCACAATGCTCCCTTATATGATAGCTCCAGGCTGGGAGGTGCAGCTCCCAGGCAGAGAGAGGGTCCTGGGAGCCTGCAATGTGGAAAGGGAACTTGGGTGAGGTGGGGCAGGTGAGTGGCGAGGCTTGCCTGCCCAGATCGTCTTTGGGCTTCCAGCTGGGTTCTGCACAGCAGGTTAAAGGGAGTCCCCATCTCATCATTTTGTCCTGGGGCCAGGAATTTCTAGAAGCTAATTGATCTGTACTGGAATTGGGCTATAATGCTGCTTTAATGTTAGATTTATTATTATTGGCAGAAGCTTGCTTAAGTGCCCAGCGGAGCTTTCCATAGTTGGCTTGTTGCTAATGGGGAAAATGCTGTTTGTTTTTCCTGGAGTGAAATTCAGCTCTCGGTTTAGCTTGTGCCCTACAGGGCTTTCGGCAGTTTCAGGATTCAAGTATTACAGCTTTTGATATTCTGCCTCATCTCCTCTCTCTATTAGAAAGACGTATGATTTGCACATAAATGCAGGGTCGCTGCAGAAATGTCTACAGCAGCTTTGCAAAACTTTGCTCCCCCTCCCAGCTCCCTGGTATACACGCTCTCTGTCTTGCAGTGGGAGGAACAGTCTCTTATAGATGCCCATTTTTCATTAGCTCAGGCAGCAGCATAAAGTTTGCCTTTTGCGTGCCTTGTTGAGTAGCTGCTGGGCTGTTCTCAGGCTGGCACTGGGTGACGTTGTTCTGCCCTGAAGGAGGTAGCTTCTAAAAGAGGAACGCCCAGTCTTTGCCTGGTAGTGGGGCTGGCCTTTCACTTGGAAACAGAGGTAGTTTGCCATGTTCATCTAGTGTCAGGTGGGAGGTAGAGCAGGGTGGCACTTTTCAGACTAAGTGGTTCAGAAAGGCATAAGCGTTCCTAAGGAGCAGCCTACTTAGTCAGATGCTAAAGGGTTAGAGTGCCTTTGATTTGTAGCCATCCTCTTAAAGAGGCCACCCCTGCAAACTACAAGTTCCAACGTGCAACGCGTCATCTTGGTCTGAAGCTGAGCTGCCTGCCTCCCCAGGGAGCACCACATGCAGGAACATGGAGTCTCTGTGCATTACCGGTCCACAAAGCTTATTTGCTCTGAAGGGTGATTTTGCTAGAGTGGCCTTATCTCACTCTGCAGATTTGCTCCCTGTGTAGATCAGCCATGGCTGTTGTCTTCAGTGACCAGAACCAGATGTTTCCACAGCTTTCCCCCCCTCCCTTTATTCCTGCAGAGCCAGCAGTGGGTGAGCTGCATTCCATCTTAAGCATCCAGAGCCATCTGTGTGTCTGCAAAGCCTGCTGAAGGCTGGGGCTGTAGAGGTCTTGTTGAGGGTCTGTTGTTAGCATGCAGAGCCTCTGTTAAGTGGTGATGACCCATAAGACAAGAGGCCAGCACAGTGTTCTGTGCCCAGGGGAAATGTGTAAGGCTGAAAGGTGAGGCAAGCTCTTCCCATATTTTTTTACTGGAGCAACAAGCAGATTGGTTGTGTAGATCATCAGAACAGTAAACATGGAAGCTGTCTCCAGCACCCAGCTCATTTTGGTCTTTGGCCCTGCAGAGCTCTGGCCCAGAAGTCACTCTCTTCCCGAAGACCTGCCTCAGTGCAGTAGCCTAGTCTAATGGCTGCCGACTGAATGCAGATCAGATCTGACGCCATGTGTGCAGAGACAGGGTGGCACCCAGTGTAGATCGCTGCCATCTTTTGGGGAGGTTGTGAGCTCTCGCCTGTGCAGCCGTGTCCATGCGAGTCCGTGAAGAGGCACTAGGGAGGGCGGTTTCTGCTGACTATGAACTGGCAGCGTAAAGAGATACTTCTGGCTAATGGGCATGCATTTTGTGGCACTGCACAGATTGACAGAAGCATCCCACCGAGGCCCATCCTGAAAGCCGGTCTTCCTCCTCGGCTGCCCTGTAAATATTGTCAGAGATGAGATGAACCAATTGACCTGCCCTGCCCAGAGCCATTTTGGCTGGTTCCTTCCCCAGGCAGATAGTTATTTAGCTCCACATAGCTTATGCACGACTAGAATGTGGAATGACCTTATAGTGCCATTGAAGACCCACACTTGAGGTAGATTTGTCTTTGGGTGAGTAGCTGGGGTGCGTGTACATGTTCTTCTCTCCCCTCCCATTTCTGGGGTGAGTTTATTACGGTTCTCTTTTTTGTCTTCAGCAGGCCTTCCCCAGTGGCAGCTCTGCTGCCTCCTTGTGAGTGGGGGAACACCATCTCTCTGCTTTCTTCTCTACCTGGGGGCCTGAGGGCAGTGTGGGAGGAATGCAGGGGATGGACCTAGCAGAGGGCAGGTCATGGGGTGAGTAGCATGCTGTCCTATTTTGCCTGATCTGACCTTGCCCCTTGTCATCTTGGCACAATGGCTGCCCAGATGGCAAGTTACTAGTCAGTGCCCAAGCAACAGCCGCCTTGGCATTCTCAAGTTCTCCTGGAGTTGGAAAACTTCCTGGCAGTGTTTCAGTGGAAGGGACCATGATGAGCTCTCTCTGGACCGAGTCCAAGAGTTCCCTATCAGCATGGCCTGTGGCACAGGGATGGGGTATTTGCTTGGTTCTGCTGCCTGCTACTGGTGTTACTGGGGCAGCCTTAGTGAGAAACCTGAACCAAGTGGATACTGGGTATCTGTATGCAGATGCATTTTTTTTCACTGGAATGCCCAGCCCTGTTGCAGTGGGAATAGGGGCTGGGGGGTTTGGTGCTCTGGTTGCATGGAGGGCTGTCTTTTACAGCTGTGTTTCTGCGTTTCTTTTCTTTTGGGGCCCTGGTGGCACAGTGGAAGAGAAACCATGCTGGCAGCAGGTGGGGGAACATGAGCCACTCTTTTTCCACCTGCATCTGTGGGGTGGTTTTGGTAATACTGAATAATCTGCTAATCTGCATCAATGCTGAGAGGTCTCAAAGCAGCAGGTAAAATTAAGAGGTTCTGTGTCCTCTCCAGCAAAAGCAAGGCTGATGGGCCTATGGCTGGGCTGTCCCTACAACAGGAGATTCATAGATGCTAGGGTCGGAAGGGACCTCAATAGATCATCGAGTCCGACCCCCTGCATAGGCAGGAAAG
>NW_005841950.1:1485785-1501667 GCF_000455745.1 Alligator sinensis | reverse complement strand
GAGAGCTGCCTCAGGAGCCCCAAATCTAGCTCTTCCCCTTGGTGTGGGGGTCTGTAGCAGACCCCTACCACCAAATCCCTTTCTTCTTGACCCCCATGTAGCCTAACCCACAATCCTTCTACTTTCTCCTCCTTCGATTCCGTCTTGATGAGGGTTGATGTATATTGCTCATTGACATAGAGCGCAACCCCTCCCCCTTTCTTCCCCACCCTGTCCTTTCTGTACAGCTTATAACCCTCAATATGTACCGCCCAGTTGTGGGAAGAATCCCACCAGGTTTCTGTTAGCCCTACTAAGTCGTAGGTGTTTTCTGCAAGCAGGAGTGCTAGTTCATCCTGCTTGCTCCCCATGCTCCTAGCATTAGTATATAGGCACTTGAGCCCTGTGACTGGCGCCTTTGCTGCCCCCCAGCTCCGATTCCCAAAGGGCCCCTTATTGCTTACCTGCTTATTGCTTACCTGTGCTGTAGTGCTGGCCGCCCCATGGATTGCAGGTTCCCGATGTTCTTCTTCTTCAGGCTGGGCTGTCCTTGTGGGTGCCACATGGTTTGGTGGTCCACGGCTTCCCCCACCCTCATCTTCCCCTCCCCCCCGATGAGCCTAGTTTAAAGCCTGCCGGAGGAGATCCGCCAACCTAGAAGAGAACACACGCTTACCTTTGGGGGACAGGTGAAGCCCATCCCAACTGAGCATGTCCCTCATCATGATGTGCGGGTCATTGTCAAGGAAGCCGAAGCCTGCCTCGAGACACCATTGCTGAAGCCACCAGTTGGTCTCTCTAATGCAGTGATGGGTGAGGGGTTGGTCCTAGACAAGTGGATAAGGCCTCATCTTCTGTTTGGAGAGCATAAATCCCCTTCTGGCACATGGGAACTGTGGCACTTTATGAGACATGTCACCCCATCAGGTCCTGTCTCTCACACTCCTCTTACATGGTGCTGAGGCATCATATCCAGACCAGAGGCCAGTACCTCATGCTTCAGAGGAATATGCCCAGGTGGCAGGGAGAAAAGCTCCCTCTGGGGCAGGAGAGCTGCTTTCAGCTGCAGGCTGAGAAACCAGCTGTGGCTTTGCCACAGCTGCGAATACGGTGGCATGTGACCCAGTTAATTTGCAGGCACCCCTTGGGCAGCCTCATTCTTGTTGACTTGTCCCTTTCCCTGGGAATGCGCAGAATGGATGCAGAGCCATCCTTCGTCACAGAGGAATGTGCAAAGAGGAAGTCCTAGTGTAACTAGGAAGTATAGGAAGCCTGCAGCCATGGGTGCTCTGTGCCACCACAGCAGGCTCCCCTCCCAGCCCCAGGCATCCTCCAGTCTTTGCCCCTTTCTTCCGCAGCTAAGTCACCAAGGTGCCCCTGCTCCGTCCTCTCTCCTGTCCACTTGTCTGATCAGCTTCAGTCACTAGCTCTGTGGACAAGCTTCTCTCTTTCCACCTGTCTTCTGTTCTGACACACTAGTGGCCTTGTATATCCCAGTACATCAGAGCTGGGGCCGTGATAGTGGGGAGCCTATAGGCTGCTGTCTCACTTGCCAGAAGTCAAGGAAAGATGGGGAGTGATGGCTTCTGACTGAGTTGCTGTGCAAAGGAGGCCGCATGTTTGTTGTCTTCACTTCCTTCCTCCCCCTCCCATCCTGACTGTGCATGGGCCACCATTGGGGTTTACTACCAGGCTTGTCATCAGCAAACTCGTGGCTAATCCTTCCCTCAAATCCTTTAAGCTGACAGCAAGCAAACCCCTTCTTAAACTTCTAACACGCAAACTGTGTTCTGGGAGAGAGCTCAGTTCATGCACCCGGGGGCTCGCTTCTCCCTCCTGTATGCCTAGCCATCAGCACCATTGCTGTGATGATGCAGAGCAAGAAGTGGGTGGAGTGAGCTGCTATGCTGCAGTGTCTCCTGGGATGATGTACTTGGGTGTGGAGGTTCAGGTTCCTAATTACCTAATAACAAGTTATTGCTCCAAGAAAAAGGAGAAAGAGATTAAAACTGGCTACTCAACAAAGGGTAAAGCCCTGTTTGTCTTGGAGGCCTCAGTGTTGCCCACTAGTAGTGCTTTCGGTGACATTTGGGTGGTAGCTGCCTCGTGTATCTGTCTGGTCTAAATACTTATTGTGCCTCTGTGGGAAGCTGGGAGACCTGGATCCTGTTAGACTCTGCCTTGGGTGAGTCAGTACATTAACTTCTATGGGACAAACAGGCCTGCAGCCTTGGACAATGGTGGATGTCATGGCACGAAGAAGGCTGCACTCTGTGCTCATCCCCTCCAATGTAACTGTTGAGTGTTGTACAGTGTCATCACCTTTGGCTTTCTGGGTCCATTTATTCCATCAAAAGGAAACATATTATCACTTCTCTGCCTTTTTCTTAATTTTCAGAAGTGACTGATGAGTTTAGGTGCTTTGGTTTTTGGGGGCACCTGCTTTTAGCCAGGTGCTGGGGAGGGGTCCTGCATTTGGTCAGTGAAAATTAAGACACTAGAACTCACTAGCTGCTTTTTGGAAAGGTAGGGCTTTGCGCCTTAGTTCCCATGTGCACGTCATTCTGCTTCTTTTGAGATGAAACATGCCTTAGAAGTATTGTGATCACATACTAGCAGTTAGTCTCTGGGATTGTTAATTCAGCACCTTGAGCCTTTTTCTGAATTTCCCCACCCTGGGTTCCATTGGAATAAAAGGCCCCATATACCCTAAAGAACATAAAATGGCATCTTGTCTGGAGCATTTGCACATAGTGATTTCATGGTGAAACAATGCAAAATTTGAAGGTTAATGTTGATGTCCTAAATAAATGGTGCTCAGCCTTTCAGCCCTACAGACCAGGTGAGTAGCATGGGGCTGGATCCTCCATGGGGTTGGTGCATAGGATCTGTCTGTGGTGAATTGCAGTGCATCCACCCAGCTTTGGACATTGGATCTGGCCACGGAGAAACCCCATGTGCTAAACCAGGCTCATATGCTGGTGTGATCCAGCCTGTGGCACTGTGTCATCCAACCTGCGTCCAGGCTGTATTCAGCCCACAAACTGGAGGCTGAGCTCTACCGTCCTAAATTACTGTTCAAGTAAAATAGGCTGAAGGTGCCGAACTGAGAGAGGCAAGATGCTGTCCTCTCTCAGGCCCTTGCCCACACATATGGATTTCCTTGTGGGCCATGGACAGAGTAGAACGTAGAACTGGCAAAGCAAAAGTGAGTTATGGCCACCAGGGGGCTTTACCCAGGTGGAGAGCCAGCTCC
Source organism: Alligator sinensis (assembly GCF_000455745.1). NCBI lineage: Eukaryota > Metazoa > Chordata > Crocodylia > Alligatoridae > Alligator > Alligator sinensis. Next base: position 1,498,432 of record NW_005841950.1, on the reverse strand, counting down.
TGGCATGGACCACATGGGAGTTCAGTTCCATATGGGCCTCTTCTGTGTGGGAAGACTGCAATCAGTGTTCAGGAAACTGAGCCTTCTTCCTCCACCAAGAGTCAGGGACCTAGTGAGCTGAGCACTTCTACAACCAGGATGTCCAAGCAGAGTCTGTGGTGTCTTGGGAGCACTTCTTTTGCGATGCTAAGAGATCCATCTGAGAAGTTGGTGGGGGGATAATAGCAGACTAGCTTACTGCTCCCTGTGTGCAGATGAGTGTACTGTGGTGAGAGCAGCCAGATGCACACTGCACTTTTGCAAGTGAACAAGATACAGATGGTGTTTGTTGGCTACAGAGCTCCTTGAGCAACCTTCATAGCCAGTTCTCTTGCTCCTGATGACTGTTATCTGGACACATTCTCCTTTTAGAGCTCCAAGTTGTGTGTATGGGGAGGAAAGATGATGTGTAAGCAAGTTTAAACTGTTTGACCTAGGACATCAGTTTCCATTACACAGTGTTGCAGGGGTTCTTCTTCCTCGTGCCAGATCCTGCATCTCCAGGATGCTTTTCTCTCTCCGCTCCTGGCCTTCTTCACTCTCAAGTCCTGATGATTGAAACTGAGCTGTTCCAGTCAGATGGAAAGTGTTCTTTCTACCAGTGCCAGCCACACCAAACTATATTACTGAGCATGACTGGGGTGGGGTTGGGAGGCCTCTCCTTGTGTCTGCACGGGATCCTGTAAAATATTGATCTAACTCTGGTGTCACTAGAACTTGGTATAGGCAACATCCTTAGATGTTACCAATGACATCTAGTGGAGTCCATCAGTTGTCAGCCAATGTCCCCTGAGTCAGGATGGGTATCATTGGCCTGAGTGGGGGAGGACAATCCATCTGCTTTCCTTGGTTGTCAAATTGAGTAAGGTTTTTGAGGGTGTGCTTTCTTAAACCTCTGGCTGTAGAGTCTCTGTGTCTGTGCCTGTGCCTGTGCCCACCATGGAGGTTAAAAGAGCCAGAGCCCTGAAGTGGCATCTGAAGGCAGAGCTACTTGCTGGGAGGAGGCCTGTCAGTATGGTTGACTTTTGACCTGCTGCATAATCCCATCGCACTGTGGAAGTTGAGATGCTCTCAGAGCTGTGTTGCCCTTGACAACTCTGCTGGGAGACAAGACTTTCACAACGAGTGGGGAGGTGGATTTCTATTCGCCATTAAAAATCAATATGACACAATGCGTGCAGCATTTAGAGTGGAGCTGTCAGCGGCTGCTCGTCACTCTGGGCATGGTGCCGTTTGGTTCCTTGCCCAGCATCCTGGGGGCGGGGGGAAGAGGATATCATGGTACTGATAGCATAGCTCAGTGCATGGCCAGTGTAGCCCTGAGCAGAGGCATTCCTAGGGCTGCCGGCATAAACGGTGAGGGGGGTAATACTCTAAATGGCAGGAAGGCCCGGTGGTGAGTTTGGGACAGCATGAGGTGGGGAGTGTGGGACCCAGTGGAGGGACAGACAGGCTGCTGTGGAGCTCCCATTAGAGAATTGCTCTCTTCCACTGGTTGCCATTGCTCTTTCCAGGAGGGCAAGTGAGGAGCAGTCTCTAGGTGGGATACGTTTTTAATGCAGGTTGATGTGTTTGTCATAGGCTGATGAGGACTCCAGCAAAGCTAACCACCTGCATGCAAGCCCTTCTGCAAGCGAGCTGGGTGATCTTGGCTCTGCTGTTGGCACTGCATCTTACAGCAGATGACAGATAATCACCCTGGCTCACAGCCCACGGAGGAGGCAAGACTCCTATCAATATGTGACCTGGGATGGCACGTATTCCTTATAAATCATTGCCCTGCTGCTGGAAGTATAGTCATAGCACTTTGCTTTTCTCTAGCACGTCTCATCCTAGGATTTCAAAGTCCTTTGTAAAGGTGTCTGAGCCTGACTTTCCCCTGCGTTGCAGCAGAAGACCCTGAGGACAGGGTGGGGGGAGTCTGTGTCAGTGAGGTGGAGAAGCCAGGACAGATCTGACTGCTAGCGCCCTGCTCTAACCAGTAGAGCCTGTTGTAATTCAGACTCTCCGGGCCTGTCTGCTGAGGTGATCAGGGACCTGCATGGAAGAGAGATGTATAGGTTCCCATCAGGAACCCACTTCATTAAAACGAGACTTGCTCAAGAGACTGAGCTGGAGGGGACCAAATATGAATCTTTGAGGTTTCTTCTGATACCTATTTTTGGGATGGCTGAGCTCTAGGAGGAGTCTTCAGGAAGTAGGGAGGAGTAGGCTGAGGTGGATGTGGTGGAGGGGAAGCAAAGGAATAAGAGAGCTCCACACACAGGATCTGGCTCAGCAAAGGGGAGGTCCTGAAGAAACAGCTGTGGGTAGGTGAGCATGTGTCCCCCTGAGGCTGACAGGGGCTGGGGAGCCCCAGGATAGTGAGGGCCCATTGTCTTGTTGCTCATAACTTGTTCGAAATGTTCTTGGTAAATCTCCCCACCTCCGGACAAACCTATGTGCCTCCACTGCAGGCAGCCAGGCTGCCCAATGCCCCTGGGTCTTTTGCCATGGAAGCAAATTAGAGATGCTTGGCTGACTGGAAGGGGGTGGTGATTCTTTGGGGTTTCTAGGACCTCTGAAAGGATAACTCTGATTAAACCTCCTGCCCAGGCTGCACTTGTCTTATGGTGACACCACTGAGGAGAGTTGCCTGCTCCTGCACGGCTCTACAGTGACAGTAGCCCACCCTGAATAAGTGGTCTTAAAGGTGGATCTTGAAATGTCAGACCCTTGGGTGAAGTGGGGAGGGTCTCTTGGGGATGGCTAATAGGGGGTTTGCTTTAGCCAATGCTGTGTGTGCCTAGCTGCTCCCCAGGGTTTAGTGGTAGGAAATCCAAGGCTCGGGGCTCAGCCATTGTGCAGTGGTTTCTACTTAACCCATGGGGAAGGGTCTGGGAGTGGGACTGTTTGTGAACACGAAAAGCTTGATTGTGTTTTCCCATTAGAGAAACAGCAAAATCAATGGAGTCAAATGATCTGGCATCTCCTTTACAGTTGCCAGGCAGGCTGTCTCTGCAGGCGTCCAGGGGAGCAGCCCCCCCATGCCAGAGCAGAACATTACTTGCTGGTGGTTCATTTGAGGTAGGACTCTCAAGAGGCTGTTTCCTGATCCGGACAGATTCATGCCTTTCTCAAAAAGTTTGCCAGGGACCTGGCTCCTTCTTTCGCATGGGTCAGCCAAAGATTTGCCACTGATGGTGATGGGGAGTAGGATTCGATCCAGTGTTTTAGGGTGGGAATAGGGAGGCTCTGCTTGCCAGCTGTGCATTGTATCCAGGGCTTGTTCCCTGTGGATGGAAAATACTAGTGCATTAGTTTGTGGGAGGAGGGGATGGAGGGGCTTAGCTTCTGTGCACGCCACTGTGGGCAAGGTGGAAGCAATCACTTCAGTGAGCTGGCCGAGCAGGTAGAGCAGTATAAATATTACATGTGCTGGCTCCCCAGGCTAAGACAGGAGCAAGCGTGCTTGTAATGACTAGATCTAGCGGGCCTGTAGCAGCCTTGGCTTGCCTTGATCTTGGTAGACTTGCTAATGAGCTGCAAGCCATTTTGTGTCGATGGTTGAACTGCTGCAGAATTTGTGGGGTAGGGGTGCGCCTGGGCCCTGAGCTTTGTAGTCATCAGCGTGACCCAAACAGAGCAAGGATTGTCGGGCTGCTTAGTTGTGGTAGCAGTGTGAGGGACCCTGGGCATGGAGGCGGTGACAGAACTGGGCTTGCTGGAGGAGGGGAGTGCTGGGGGGCTGGCATGGGGAGGGTGAACTGAGGACACGGCGAGCCAGCTGGCAGATGGTTACTGCAAACACTTTCCTCCTCTGTGTCAAGCTTCCTTCCGGGTCAGTCTCTCCCTGCTGGGAATCTGACACGCTGTTACTGTTTGATTCTTTCCCCCTTCCTTTAAGGCTTTGGCTCCAGCTGTCACTTCTGCTGTGAAATGGTGTTTCCTCGTGCAATCTGCTGCTTGCGGGCTTGAGATCGGAAGGGCATGTCATAGCATTCGTCCCTGTTAGAGGCTGGATCCTGCTGTGCGGCAGGAGACTCTTGAGCTAGTTCTGACAATCTGGCTCTTCTGTGTTCCCAGCCCAGCCTCAGGAGTTGTGGTCTTTGGACTGGAGGTAAAGAAGCATCTGAAAGGAGAATCCTGCTGTTGGCTTGGCCTGGGTGTTGGGGAAGGCCTCTCTTCCCCTCAGATCATGGATGGAATGAAGTGCCAGGGGTTTAATGGCAGGGATTGCAGCACCTTCCCTTCAAAGCCCTCTGAGTGTGGAGGCCTGTGCCCACAAACGTGGGTGCCTGCAGCTAACAGGCTACTCTTTGCCCTGCTGAATCCTGAGGTGTGTGCAGCAGAGAGGGGCTTGGGCTAAGGCCCATGGAGAGTGAAGTTACTCTGTCCAGTTTCTCTCCCTCTCAGCAGAGGCCTTGCCAGGCTGAAGGTTTATAGGCAGGTGAGAGTATGTACAGCTGAGTGGGTGGTCACCAAGCCCCGGGCCTTGCGTAGGGTCCTGACCACCAGGACTAGAGTTGAAGACCTTTGGCCTCTGGGGACTCCTGTTAGCTGCTGGGCTTGTCCTGTGACTGCCCTTGTTCTTCTCAGAGTGGTACAGCAGCGGGAGACTTTGTTTCCGCTCTTTGCTCAGGCTCTCCAGTGGCTGTTGCTGCCCAGCCTGGCCCCCGAAGGGTCTGTCTCAGGAGACTGGGAGCTCCTGCCCCACTTGCAGGGGATGTTCCCAACAGCCTGCTTGCTCTAGGACCAGGGGCTGGGGGCTTGGACCCGGAGACAGGAGAGCATGTGGGGCCTGGTGCTCTTCTTTGTGGATGCACAGGGAGCCCTGGGAGCTCAGGTACAGCAGGTGAGGCTCCAGGAGCTGCAGCAGCTGCTGTAAATAATGCTTCTCCCCCTGGGGAGGAGGAAATCGTTTCCCCTTGCTCGCTCCCTGCGTCCCTTTCTCTCTGTCCTGGTGCCCGCTCCCTCCTCCTCTTCTCTCCCACTAATTGCTTAGCGATTGCTGATGCAATTAAAACAAGATGTGTCTGCAGCCTCTGAGCTCACGTTCCTCCCTCTAGCCTTCTTCTTCCTGCTAGGGATGGCTGAGCAGCGGCTGGGCGGGGGAACCTGTGGCACAGTGCAGTGCCTGTCTCATCCAAGCAGCTTGTGTATGGACTACTCCTGCTCTGCCCTTGTCCCCACAGCTGGGGCAGAGCTGGGGAGGGGATGGGGTAAGTGGAAGCACTGGCTTCGAGGTCGAGTCCAACTATGGAGGATTTCCCATCCCAAATCAGGGGCTGCTTACTGCAGGAGAGAGGGTTGACCCCAGTGAGTGTTTAAGGGGGAGCTGGGCTCCATGCTCGCAGAAGGGGGAAGGCAGGGCTGAGCTCTGGAATGCAGCACATCACCTGGGGAAAGGGCAGGCCCAGGCTTAGCTCCCAGCACAGTGGGTGCTGTACATGGAACTAGCTGGGAGCCCAGCCCTGGTAGGATGAAATCCTTGGCCAAGCGGCTGAGTGGAGGAGGGATGGTCACAATGCAGAAGGAGGAGATGGACACCTCCTTAGGGGGCTGCCCTTGGGGGGTCTTTCTAGGGCCATGTCTGCTTGTGCTAACAACTGTCCTCCCTGCCTCCCAGTAACTACCATGCATTCTCACAGAAAGGTGAGGACGGGTGAGTATTTGGCAGCAGGGGAGACCTGCCTTGGGTCACATACTGGGGCTCACTGGGAGGGCTGGGAGCAGACTGTTGCAGCCCCCAAGTGACTGTGCTCTGGGCCTTTGGACTCCTGCCTGTCACCCTGCTTCCGTTAGCTTCTCTCTTGACTCTGTCCCTTGCTAATGCCTCTCCTGCAGAGCCAAGAGAAGTGGCTTTCTCCTTGTGTCTGTTCCCCAGCGCATCTGGTAGATGCCAAGACCAGGGTTACGTGACAGGTGACTGACAGAGGACTTTGGGAGCCTCCTGGCTTACACAGGAGAACGACAGCCACCTACCAAGGGAGACTCATCTAGAAGAGTGACCCCATTTTAGGGACCTGCAGAAACTGCTGGCATGGTGCAGGGTAGAGCACACGTGTAGGGCTGCCCTTTAAATTACGCTTGTGTGTGGCCAGGTGTGCCACCCCTAGCCCCTCAGGAAATATGTTCCCTCCTCCCCAGTTGCTCCATATCCTGCATCTCCCTTTCTGGAGATCCTCTGCCTCTATAGCTGCCTGCTTTCCAGAGGAGTCTTCTCTCATGCGGTGCTCCAGGGCAGCCAGCAAGAGGCATCTTGTATGGTTGAGCATCTTGCCTCTCCTGCGAGTTGTCCTCCACCCTCATTATCCTTGATACTAATGTCCTACCTAGCCCTTCTGTCGCTGTTCTTCAGCCTTGGCCTTTGCTTTTGCTTGACACTGCTCCCACTCTCACTGATTTCTTGCTGTCTGATCCCCTTTGGCCTTTCCTTCTCCTGGTAGCCCCTGGCTAGCTCTGCTGTGCCTGCTTCAGCTGCCACTCCCTCAAGTTTGCTTTGCTAACCTTGCCTTGTCATCCAGGCAGTCAGGCAGATCTGTCACTACCAGCCTCATCTAACTGCCCCTGCCTTGACTCCTAGGACTTCATGTTCAGGCTTCTTGGCTTTGCTTCCGGGTTTTGCGCGTTAGATTGGTTGGGCCTGGTGCACCATGATATGCTTCATCCTCTCCTCCTAATGACCCCTGCAGGTGGCTTCACATCTCTAGGTCTGTGGGTAGCATGGAGGGAATGACCTTCCCAAGCCTGGGGACCAGGTCGCCTCCCTCTTTCTTTCCAAACCACACTGCTCATCCTCCTGCTACAGGGGCAGGGTTAGGGGAGGGGACTGACTGGTGGGTCATGCCAGATGTATGCTGTAAGCTCTGTGGGGCAGGAATTGGCTTTGTTTGGGTTGTGAGGTGCTTATTACCCTCTAGGGCATTGCAGAAGTCCTGGCAGAGAAGGACATCCTGCCCTTCTGTGGCAGGATCACAGTGAGCTCCACAAACAGGGACCTGAAGCCTCAGAGGAAGCTTGGAGAGTGTCACGCCCTGGAGCAGGTGCAGTGGTGTTGGGAGGCCAAGCAGCCCGGGTGAGATCACCTGGTGAGTGGCCGAGCTAAGAATAGAGCTTTCATTGCCTGGCTCCCTGGGCAGTAATCACCAGCCATTCGTCTTCTCCAGCATAGAAGAAGCCAGTAACGGTCGGATTTCTCCATGGAGCCCAGAGCTGGCAGGGCTTCGCATTTGTTCCCAGCACCCGAGATACGAGTAATGACACCAAATGCTCTTCCAGCCTTCTGCTCTGCTTCTGAATCCTCTATTCCAGCCAGCCACAGCTCTCCCCGGACAAAGCAGCCCATTAGCAAATCCATACTTAAATTTGTTACTATCTCGTGTCAATATCTGGACCTGTTCCTAGCTCCTTTTTAATCAGTGGAACTGTACTCATAGCAATTAAGTCTGTCTCTGAAGCAGTGATGTATGGAGGGCAGTAAGAGAGTGGCAATACCTTGCCATGGCAGATACTCCTCCTTTGGGGGCTGAATAAAACCTGCAGTCTCTCCAACTGTGTCCCCAGTAGGGAAGTGGCCTTGCGCTAACTGTCCTCAACAGCCAGGCCTCCCCTCTGTGTGGTGCTGCTCAGCATTGCACCAGGCAGCCTGAGTGGAGCGTGGGTTGTGTGACTGTGCTCCCTTCCTCCCAATGCTGATAGAGAACTAGGACTGCTAGGAGCTAGGACTGAGCATTTCAAACCATTGTACTCCTGTTGAACTTGGTGGCAGCAAGGAATCCTGCTGGAAATGGTGTGACTGTGTGAGCAGGAGGCAATGGTGCCTTGCTTCTGGCAGTCCTAGTCAACCTGGGATCAGATCCCTAGTATAATCAGGGCAGCTGGATCTCAGCACAGCAGACTCCCTGGCATCACTTTTTGGCAGCTGTTTTTTGCTCACCTCTATTCAGGCTCCCTACTGCTGGTGGATGTTTGGTAAAACTCCTTCTCCCCATGGGAGAAGTTTGGAGGTTGACCTGCTCACCCTGTTCCTGCCCCTTGTGCTCCAGTTCCTCCCCTGGTGAAATGAGGAGCCTGGGAGCCAGCAGGGTTTGAGAGAGACTGTCTGCCCCCGGGCACCTGCGCTGGGTGAAGTAGAGCAGCAGCTTGTTTCTGCATGCTGGTCCCCTGGGATGTGGGCACTGATCAAACTCTGGTGTTCAGCATCTGCAGCATCCTTGTGATGACAGTGCTGTTCAGAGCATAGGCTCCCAGAGCTCTCCAGGCCTCTATCTCCTACAGAGTTAGACCAGCCCTTGGATCACAGGAGGTTCCTTTGAGGTCTGAGAGTGAGGCCTGCAATTATTGGAGTCCCTAGAGAGACAGCCTCAAATCCATGCAGGGGCAATGCAGGGGCATTGCTTTTCATGCTTTACAGGCACTCTGTGTCCTCACTCCTGTCATGAGCTGCTATTAAAAGGCTTGTGAAATAAATATTCAGGCCCTGTGTAGTAGGCAGGCCTGTATTTTAGTGCTTGCCCTTGTGCTGGGAGGCGTGTGCCTTCCTTGGTGCTGGTAGCATCGAATACTCAGTGCCTCTTTTGCCAGGGATTAGAATTTCATAGTTACGCTTGGGCACAGTTCAAAGGTGGAGCAGAAGCTAGGTAGGCTGTCAGGTTCGAAAGGCTTCTAGACTGTGGTTTCTGAGCCCCAGCCTCACTTTGCTCTGTGGCCTAAAGCCGTATGTGACTGTAGTTGCTGTTCTCTGCTTTGAGGCCTGTGTGGACGAGGCTTGTGGTTGTACCAGAGCTGCTTAGGCAAGTTGTATGAAACTGCCGCTGTTCTCAGGCAACAATTCTCCAGCCTGCCTTGGTAGAGGAGAAAGGCAGCCTTCGTGCTGGGATGTTGCAATACATGGCTGCATTAGCTTGGGGGACCCTTGTGGGGTCAGACGACGAATGGAGGAGGGAATGTTGGCTGTGGCCATAGAGACCTCCTCATCTCTAAGATGGCATCTCCCCTTCTCCTAGGTATCAGGTGGGGAATGTGCTAGAGCTACCTAGCAAAACGGGAAGGACTCACACTGCCGTGGATTCTGCAGCCCACCTCAGGCAGGCAAGTGCTAGGTTGGAGCATGTTTGCTGAACAAGTCTTATGCTTGCTCTGCTGCTGGGCACAGAGATGCGGGGGTGGGGGAAACATTGCCCTGTCACTCCAGTAGGACTGGACTCCTGGCTGCAGCCTCTGTGCCAGCTCTGAGCCCTTGATGCTTCTCCAGGCGAGCCTGACGGTTTAATTGTCAGTGTTGTTGAGGGACAATTAGCTTGGAAAGCCCTGGGGAGGAAGCTACCAGTCCCCTCTCTCCACGCCTATCATTAGGGGAGGAAATCGACTGCGCGTGCGGCAGGAGGGAAGGACGGAGGAGAAAGCACACAGCCAGCAGGTAATTAAACCAAGCGTTTGCTCCTTGTTGACTTTCTCTCTCTCTCTCTCAAAAGCTCTTTGCATCAGTTGAGAGCAGCTGTGCTCAGAGCTGCCAGGCTTTGCAGGGGCTGCTCCCGGCTCTGCGGCTGGGTGCTTTAGCAATCCCGCAGGTTGCTCTCCCATTGCTGGAGCCGGAGCCACTCTGGAGGTTAGTTTGTGGGCCCAAGCCATGTAGCTGCAGTGCAGCCTCCCTGTGCCAAGGGTTCCCCTTGTTTATCCCACATAATCAGAGCTGGAGGAGAGTGGGCCAAGGGCAGATGTTCTCAGACTCAGTGCCAGTCCCACGTGAGCATGCCGGCATGGACCTGCTGCCCAGGGCAGCTGCCTCCTAGCATCTGTGAATACGCTTGGGTTCCACCTGAACTAAGCAGAGAGCTTGAACGCATTGGCTCTGTGGTAAGCAGAGCACCACTTGGCAGATGTGAAAGTGCAGGAGGGAGCGTGTTTACAGTCGTAGCAAGAGCTTGTCGGCTTCCATTGCAAAGGCTTGTATTTGGTGTATGACAGGGAGGTGACAGGTCTGTTTTGGACTGAAACTTTTGTACAAAGGGCTAGGCTTGGGCTTACGTTTCGCTATTTTGATTGTCAGTCCTTGTGCCCCATCTTCCTCCCCCATGACTGCAGTATATGGTTATACATTTCAAGCCTCCAGGCCAAGTTAATTAAAATTCATCTGTCCAGGAAAACCTCTGGCGCTCGAGGAGTAGCTTGTCCCTCTGCAGGATGCCATGACTGTGGCATGGCCCTGGCACTGGACATGGCTATCAATCTGCCGTTATCCTGCCAGCCCCTAGAACGATGGGATTGATGCTTTCTGCTGCACCACAAAGGAGGGTAGAACAATGTGGTCTTAAGTGTGCTTTGTAAACTTGAAGATCCAGCCAAGTTTCAGCTGGGAGGGTAGAACAGAAAACAATGTGGAATCTGGCGGGAGTTGTGGAGGAAGTGGTAGGTTTATTGTTGAGAAAGTAATAGTATCCTTGCCTTATTTTAAGGGAGGTTTTTAGCAACTTGGGTGCTCAAGTTCAGTGAAACATTGCCATTTTCTCCTTTGGGTTTAACTGGCAACAGCATAAGGTGCTCCTTTTACTCTGTGTGTATTCATCTTCCAGATCCTAGGATCCAGTGATTGCCATTAAAAGACAGGACTTCTTAACCCCTATTATTGCTTAGCAGTGATGCATAGTACCTCTGTAGTTCAGACAGGGACTAGTTGTGCTGCTGCGCGTCCTGCTGTGTGGTATTTTCTTTCCCAAGCACAAGGAGCGAGCAGAGACTGTCAGGGACCTCTGTGTAATGACAGTTGGTAAATGTTGACTCCTCAGCAGCCAGTTTCTCTCTCTCATTACAAAGAGGTAGCAGGCTTTAGCTCAGTGTGGAAGGGGAAGGTCTCTTATTTGTCAGTTTCAAACTCCATGATCTGGGAAGGCTTCTTGAGTGCACCAAGATGTGCTGTGTTTGGGGGCAAAACTTGATGTGGTTGGAACTTGGCTTGATGGAAACAAATCCTTGAAATCCTTGATGTCTGGTTTTGGTCTTTTCTTATTCCACTCTATAAATAGCCCCACTGTCAGTGGTGTCTAGTCTGTCCAGACTGGTGCCTGTTGCTGTCTATCCTGGGAAATGGGCAGCCCAGAGCCCTTTGCAGGACAGCTACTCTAGGATTTTCGGCCTGGTTAAGTAGTGTGTGCAGAAGGCAAGGCACAGTGCTGGTGTAATCATCTCTGTGTTTTAACCACAAGCCTTTTTTCCTTGCCTGCCCCTCTTTAAGCCCACTAAAAATGCACTGCCCTGATCTCCGCTGTTCCCTGCAGGCTGGTTGTGGAGGTAGTCTGCAGATAACAGGCCCTTGATAGGATGAGTTATAGGCTGGGTTTGCTCTCGCTAATTTGTTATTTCCCACAGAAACTCAGCTTCCCTATTAGCAATTGATTCTCTGCAGTCGTGCTAGCCTGACCGTTGGTGGCTGTCAGTTGTTAGCATTAACCCATTGGCTCAGACTTGTTTGAGTGTGAAGCAAAGCCTAGTCCCCTGTGAATTGGACTTCTCTGCTGTGCCCTAGACACATGCATGGGGCTTAGGGATCAGTATATGGTGAAAGCAGCTGCATGCCCATTGTTCGGAGTGCTCCAAGGGAGGGAAAAAAAGGAGAGATCTCCCCTAGGAGCAGTGCCAGGGGCCTGGCTTGGATACTGGCAGAAGTTGAAGGGTGAAGGAGGGTGTCTTGCTTTGTATTGTCATCCGTGCTCCATGTGGTACAGATTGGCAGTGTGTAATACCACAGCTCCAAGCAAGCCATAACTATCAATCCGATGTTCCCTAAATAGGCTTGTAATGGAGGAGGTTGCCTTGCAAAGCGGTATATCGTGGCCCTGCTCAGGGCAGGGGTATTTGCTCCCTTGCATGGGAGGCTGGCAGAGCCAGCACTCCCATTTGAAATGGGCCTTGTCTTCACCATGCTTTCCTGCCAAGCAAGCAGAGGGAGGGAATAGCAGGGCCCTTGTGAACATGGCCGTGGCCGTTACTCTCGATTAGATTGGAGCTACCAGGAGGAACTTGATCTGAAAGGGGAAGTGGGGAGACTTGGCTCTCAGCTCTGTGGCTAGGATTGAAATCTAGCCTGGTCGGATGTGATACGAGCTTGCTGATCTCAGCTCAGGCTCTGTAGCTTCAGCCTCTTGTGACCCATCTGTGTGTTTCATGGCATTTCTAGGGCTTGCCTTCTTTCCAGCTCCAGGGTAGTAGGGTGCAGCCATTTTTGCTTACCAGACTTAAAGGTAGAGAAGACTCTGGTTTCTTGGAGGTAGGATTACCTTGTGAAAGAGCCTCCCAGTTCATGTACGTGATAGAAAGGACAGTTCTGGCCCTCAAGCATCAGCCAGCTGCAGTTTGCAGGCAGAGAGCATGTGCAGCAGGCATGCCTGATGATGAGGCAGGAGGTTCTGTTGTAGGAACGCAGCCTAGCTGTTGCAGGGCTTCATTGCAGGGCTTTTCCACATGTGGGGGGAACCTATTCAAATAAACCACCCTGCAGAGAACCTCCCCCCATTCCAGTCCCTCCTCCCCCAGTGCTAACAATACCGCCCTTTATTCATAGATTCATAGATGTTAGGGTCGGAAGGGACCTCAATAGATCATCGAGTCCGACCCCCTGCATAGGCAGGAAA
>NW_005841950.1:1480786-1484540 GCF_000455745.1 Alligator sinensis | reverse complement strand
GGCTGTGCACTGACGTCAGCCAGTGCCTTCAGTACCCTTGGATGGAGCTCATCCGGGCCTGCCGACTTAAATGCATCCAGTTCCTCCAAGTGACTCTGCGCCATCTCAGGGTCTACGCTTGGTAGTCTGGCGCCTTGCTGCTGCATCTCTACAACCCCAGTGAGAGACTTGTCGTGCCCCTCGCTTAGGAACACTGAGGCAAAGAACTCATTGAGGAGTTCAGCCTTGTCCCCCCTGTCCATCACCAATTGCTTCTGCCCATTCAGTAGTGGTCCTATACTGCCCTGGGCCTTCCTTTTACTCCCTATATACCTGAAAAACAATTTTTTGTTATCCTTAACTTGGGATGCCATCCTCGGCTCCATAGTAGCTTTGGCCTTTCTAACTGCCTCCCTACAACTGCGAGCTGAGGAGGTATACTCCTCTTTAGTAATCTCTCCCCGTTTCCGCTTTTTATATGCCCCCCTTTTAGCCTGTAGGCTGCTCTGGATTGCTCTGGTCAGCCAAGGAAGCCTCTTGGCCCCTTTCCCCCTTTTTCCCCGCATCGGGATCGTCTCCCTCTGTGCCCGAAGGATCATTTCCTTAAGGCACAGCCACCCTTCCTGGGCTCCCATCTCTTCAAAACTCATACAGGAGCCTTCATCAGCTCTTGTACTATGCTAGACCTTAAACCTGGGGTGTCAAATATGGCCTGTGGAGCCATCTGATCCAGGCTGTGGGTGGCTAGACCAACCCCATGTACCAGACTCTGCCCAGTGCATTGCAAGCGGTATGTATGGGCTGGACTCAGTGCTGTGGGCGCTGCACAGACCGGCCCAGCGACAATCAGCTGGCTGGTGGGGCTGGATGAATTTGACACACCTGTCTAAGCCATTTGGCTTCCTGTCTGACTGCCCCTGTCACTGTAGTGATTGACACCTGTCCAAAGCCACATCTCGCATATTATGTGCTTTTATTTGCGAACATGGGCACCTTCCACCGGGGTGAAGACCCCTGATTTATTAGCTTGGAGGCCCTGCTGGACAAGGGATGCAGCAGTGAAACCTTGGCAAGAACCAGCTAGCACACGCTGTTTAATGCAGGTTTTCTAAAAGGTGTGGGGCTTGTTTCAGAGGGTTGCTGGGGGGTGGGGGCTGGCTGAAAGCTGAGCATGCCCAGGGATTGGACAGGGCGCTGGTGTGAGACCAAGTAGAAGGGGGACTACTCAAGGCATACAGGGCTGGCTGAGATCCTGATGCTAACCTGATTTTAGGACATAAAACTGGCAGGGGCCTCCTGTGCCACTGAGTTCAGTCCCTTGTGTTTTCAGGCAACCGTTAACCCAAACTACTGCTTCAACACCCTCATCCACAGCTCCAGGCATCACTACCTGACATGCGTAATTCCCAGAACTGGGGGAATGGAGGCACAGATGTGCCTTATTTGAAGCCACCCAGTGAGCTGGCTCTAAGGCCACTGCTACCCATGCAGCTGTGTGTGGACCACATCTGCAAATCTCACTTGTCTCTGTGAGATGCACAATGCCCTCCCACTTCTCCCTGCCCCAGCTGCATCATGTGATTCGGCTTATTTCTTGCTCTCTCTTCTCCTATAATCTCCTGATCAGTCCATCAGACAGAGCTGGCTTTGTGACTGGAAACCAATAGAATCTCTCCTGGCAACTTGAGCAAAACCTACAAAGCAGGAGAGATAAGAGAGCAAGCGGGCAGTCTTCTAAACAGGCAGCCTGCAAGGCCTGGGACGTGCATATCATACCAAAAGAGGGTCTTTAATATTAAGTAGATGGAAGGAAGATGTCTCCTCTCGCCTGAGGGATAAATAGATCTGAAACTACTTCTTGACTTCATCACTTACTGCCACTGAAATTCATGCATCTCTCTGCAACCCAGAAACCGAGCATCTCTGGGACTCCATGTATGTGGCCTGTGTGTGAAATACCTTTTGGCATTTTCATGCAGCACCTGTGCGATATATTAGGAAGTCTCTGAATGGGATCCAGGGGGAATCTCTCTCATCTGTTTACAGAGCTAGTGCTGTGTGAGGGGTGCGTGCACAGGCTGTATGTGGGGGGAGCCTTGCTGTCCAAGCTGTGGCCAAACACAGATAGCCAGGGGGGTGTGAGAGCTCCTTGTGGCTCCTAATGCTCATATCCCATGAGTTGTTGTGGGGCTCCAGCCAGGCAACCCAGGAGAGGCAGCCTCATTCCCAAGGATTTCTCAGCTTCTGACAATTCTCGTAGGTATAAATGCAGAGCACACAACTTGACACCTGATGCCCTAGAGCCAGGAGTCCACAAGACCTTAAACACAGCATGCTGTTATAGCCAAGGGCTGTCAGCTTTCTGAGGCAGGGGAAGCTCCATTTCAAAAGCTCCAGCTCACCAGTCATTCTTTGTGAAGTGAAATAATACGACAGATGGGAGGGGGGATTTCCTCCCCCCCCCCCTTATCTTCTTGTCCTTGAGTTGATCCTCCCGGTTCAGTCACAGAGGTGTGCTGCTTTGCTGTGATAAAAGAGCCATTTTAACCAGGGTCTGTATCCTGGTTACAACAGGGGAGCTATGGTAGGATCCTACTGGAGGCTGGACTCTCAGAAAAGGGACTAGATGGAGATGCAGGGAATTTGAGATCCATTCCCTGCCTGACCTTGGGCAAATCCCGTCGTCATTCTTCCTTGGTTCCCCTTCCCTGAAAGGAGGATAATAATCCTTCCTTGTCTCACAGGGCGTTGCAGATACATTCATTAATGTTTCAGTGCCTCGCACAATGGGATCCTGGTCCGTGAGCAGGGCTCCTAGGCGGTACAGTAATCCAAATAATAAATCATGTGAAGTGCTTCTGTGCCGTGCTGGCGATGGGAGGCCGGGGGCACAGCGTTCCTGAGATGGAAACGAGATTATTCCTGCAGTATGTTTTAAGGTTTCTACTTTATAAATGCCCAGGGGCCTGAGGACTGTTCCCTAGCCTACCAATTTTACTGCTAGGAAACTGCTTCCTTTCCCTCTTTGTGAACTCCATCCCGTGCCTCCTAGTTATCCCTTCTCACATTATCCCCAGCTATTCTTTTATTGTTAAATTTTTGGTGTTTGCCTCCTGTGCCTGCTTGTAGATTATGATGGTGTTGTTCCCACTTAGCTCTTGCTTAACCGAGTTATCCATATTTAGCTCTTTTAATCTCCTCTTCCAAGTCAGTCCCTTCAGTCTCCTAATTATTTTTGTTCCTCTTCTCTGAACTCTCTCCAATTTGTCAATATCTTTTTTGGTAATGAGATGTCCAGAACTGAACACAATAGGCGATCTCCTGAGAGCCATGCAGAGTGAAACTATTAACTTCCCTGTTCTGTGAGACATTGCTCAAATTGCTTTAGACGCTCTCTCTGCCAGCTCCTGTCCCTCTGCTTTTCACATTCACCTCAGCATCCATCTCAGCAGTGCTGCTATCTAGGCTTTCCCCATCCATTATACTTGTCAAAGTTGTTTCCCCCCCTCGGCTGTTAGTTCGTATGTTCCAGGTAGAAAACCCTGTTCTGTTCTGACGTGTTTAGGTTCCAGCGGGCTCTGTATTTAATGGATTTGGTCAGTCTTCAGTTCATGGGAGCAATTAGGGTGGCTGAGAGAGAGCTTCCCACTCCTGATCCTGGGGCACATCTATATCAGTCCAGTTCTTCAATGCAGACTATTCTAACCTGAATGACCTACCAGCTGCCCCTGTGGTCTCAGCTTTGCTAAGGAACAGAGGAGGGCCCTGCCTGTGG
>NW_005841950.1:1479118-1480755 GCF_000455745.1 Alligator sinensis | reverse complement strand
GGGAGCCCCCTGGCTGTGGCTTGTCTCGGGGCGTAGTAGCCAGTACAGCAGCTTTGTGCCATTTGAGAATCCCTCTTTCAAGGAAGATCCCTCAGGGCTGCTTTGCACTAGTGGTGCTGCACAAAGTAGTTGGAGCACAGCCCAGGAGTGAGATGTAGCATCCTCTGCCGATGCTATTGCTGCCCTGTTTTTACTCTTTCCACATCATTAATATGAGCATTCACAATGCTGCTCCCTAGCACCCGCTGCAGGGGAAACAGATCATCTCCCTCCCTCTCCCCAGGAACACCAGCTCTGTGCACTGCAGTTTGCCCTCAAACCTTCTGAGCCGCATGTCAAAGTAGTGTCAAACCACTGTAATACATCAGGACCCTACATCAAAACCTTTCTGATCTACAAATGCTACATCAGCCACAGTTCCTGCAGACACTGATTTTATAATTCTCTCAGTGAACCAACCCAGAGAGGCTTGACAGACTGTAACCCCTACTGCTGTCTGCTCTCTGGAAATTGTGGTAGGATCACACTTTCTCTTCTGTAGTCACAGCGCCAGTCCTCCATCAGAGCCATCTTTGGTTTCTGCAGCTCAGGGGGCAAGATCTGCACCAGTAGCAGGCTACTGGTTTAGTTTCTCCCTCTCAGCTGCCTTTTACACATTTTTTTTTCTAGTCCTGCTATCTCACATCTTGTCCCCAAGTTCACTGGTGTACTGAGTTCTTTAGCCTCGTGCCTTGAAGGTGTGTGTCCTCTATTTGATTTGAGTATGCTGGTATTTTCTAAAGCCCAGGATTGTTACCAGGTGAGACCCTGGGCTGGGTGGGTACTGGGGCACCTAGAGTGGTGTCTAGATCAGTCTTCAGTCTGAGTTAGTGGTAACCAATTATTGCTTCTCTGTGCTGGCTCTTCATTAGCTCCTATGGCAGATGGATTGTTTGGGGGAAGGATAAGTTGGTTCTCACTCTGTTTTAGTTATGTCTGCCCCCCATCCTCCAAGCTCATCCCTTTTGGCACTTCTTGCCCCCTTTTTGACAGACATGAAGGATTGAGAATGGCCTCCACTACCTCATCCCTTTGACAGGTCAGAATAGAGGTGGGTGGGCGAGAGGTGCAGTAGGGCAAGATAGATCATCCTGCTGCTGCTCTGGAGAGGAGATCAATCTCCAAAGCTGACAATTGCAATGTGAAATTTGCCTCAGGCCAGGTGTTCTCCTGGTGTCCCTTTGCTGTGCTGCCTGCCTTCAGGAGAGAAACTCTAGTACTAAAGAGACTTGTAGTGGGCTCTGCTTTGGTCTGAAGAGTCCTGAATCTCAAGTGATCCATGTCTTTTCAGAGTCTTTTGCTGGGCTTGTCAGTGGGGCATTTCCTTGTGAGCTTTGCATTTCCACGTGAGTTTACAGTAGATGTTGTCTGCATCTTGCACTCTTAAGCAAGGTTTTTTGTGGTTTCTTTCTCTGTCCTATTTGGTGCTGTGAGGTGGAGGATATGCGGATGCCTGATCATCTTGTAGTTATGCAAAGGCTCTTCTGACTTGCCTGGACCTTTCTTTGGGTTCATATCTCATAGACCCTTATAGAAGGAAATACCCAAAACTTATGAAGTCATGAATTAACGCCTTCTTCCAGCCAACCTGGAGTGTC
>NW_005841950.1:1470153-1479108 GCF_000455745.1 Alligator sinensis | reverse complement strand
TCAGCAGGAGACTGTTGAGTAACCTGGGTGTATGGGGAGCACAGGGTCAGGGTTGCTGCTGCTAAAAAGGAGGCAGGAAGATCAGGGAAGGGAGATGGGGAGGAGACTCACCACAGCTGCACTCATATCTTAATTATTTTGTAGTTTAAAGGGGCCCAGAGCTGTGCCTATAAATCCAGCTCCCCATGCTTCCAGCAATTCCTGCTCTGTCCCAGGCATTGTCTGGACTGTGTTTCTTTGATAATCTGATATTCCTGATGGAGATTTGCTACAAAATTTCAGTTTCTCTATCCCCAGAGTTCCAGCCCACAGTTTTTTGTTATCCTGTTTACATATCTAAGGGCATTGTCTTTTCCCTGACTGCTTGAAGGTGACATGAGCCCATAGCAAGGTATCTGCAAGAAGGGCACTGCCTCCCGGGCAAGCCCTAGAGCAGCATGTTTCTCAACCCATGGGTCTCGACCCAGAAGTGGGTCGCAAGAATATATGAAAGGGTCACGAACAGACTTTAAAAATGGAATCTCCTTTAAAAGGAGAAAAATGTGAGAAACCGTGGCTTTTTCCTTGTTGGCTGGCAGAGTTCCAGCCTGCAGGCGGCTGCTTGGGGCCCCCCGTGCCTCGCCCCCCACCACACACACTGGGGACTGGGGCCTGGGAGTGGTGGGCAGTGGGTCAGGAGTGAGGGGCACTGGGTTGGGACTGGCCATTGATGTTTATAAATGGGGCCTGGTACAAAAACGGTTGAGAACCACTGCCCTAGAGGGCTTGTATGAGATGCCTGAACCATAGCAGGAAGTGTGCTTCTGAGGAGAGAGCAGGTCAGTCTGTGCGTTCAACGGGCATGCTCATGGAAGCACTTAGAGTGTAAGGGGATCGGGGTTTAACTTTCTATTCAAGCATATTATCCTCCTCCTTAAAACAGAGATTAACTGCTTTCCTTCTAGCCTCCTGGGAGTTATAGGATTACCAGCACTTATTCACTTGCTGACCAGTTGATCTGCCTGAAAGGAGCTGTTAAGCTCTCTTGGAATATGCAGCTTGCGTCCCAAGTAAGGGGAACCTTGGAGGTCACAGGTGCGGGGGTTGCTGCAGCATGAGTGCTCAGCCTTTCCTGAGGTTAGCCTCTGTGACCTTGACTGCACTGCAGTAGTGTCTGGGGAGCCTAACCAGCCTTGGACCCTGCTGTGCTCAGCACTGCTCAGCCAGAGCGACATACCCTTGTCCTGAAGAGCTTGCAGTTGAGCTGTTGTTAGAGCAGCCTTGCATCGTTTCAGCCACGCAGCTGCTGGCCGGGCCTGGCCCAGGGACCTCGGCAGGAGCCGTCGGTCTGGAATCCCGCCTGGTGGCCGGTTGCTAGCTCTGAAATCTTAACCCTTTGGGGTTCTGAGTAGCCACTGGCTGCCGTGGGGCACCTTGTGGCCACGCACAGTAGTGTAGATTTGAAAGGCTGGACTGAGACTGGATCAGCATGAGCAGAGCGGGTCATGTAGAGCCTGCTGGACTCGCTCTGTTCCTCCAGTTGGAGACCTAAGCTATGAGGTGCCTCTGAAACCATCTGTGGGGGGCTGGGCTGGGCTGGGCAAATCGGGCCTCAGCTGTTAGTGTAGTGTACTGAGTCGGAGAGAGCAACATCTCTGCCAAGGTGGTGGAAGAAGCTTTGGTCCTGTTGCTTCTGCCCTCTGCTGTTTCTGGGTAAGTGCTGTAGCTGTGGGGAAGAGTAGAGCGGGGATTTGAAGGAGAGGCCGGGGTCTCACAGATCTGTTCAGAGAGCGTCTCCTGGTAGGCAGTTGCATAAAAACTGACAAGTGAGCAGATGGGGTGGCATCATGGGGGGAGGGGGAGGATCATGATGCAGCAAGGGATGTGTGCTGGGCATCGTCATCCAGAGCCTTGACAGCAGGGACAGAAAGCTTCAAGTTGATTTTTTTGTAGGGAGCCAGCAGAAGGTCCTAAGGTGGGCAGGTGTGGTTGGAGCAGCATGCCAGGCAGACAGGCCTAGCTGGCTGTGTGTGTGGCTGATTGGATCTGGGCAGTGGTGGTGTCGGGGAGGGTAGAGAGCCTATGCCTGGCTCGTACGGGTGTAAGTGAACAGTGCTTTAGTTCCCAGCTCTGATTATTTATGCCCAAACAAGACTCTAGGACCTGCCAAGTCAACAGGACTGACTGCTACAACCGTGGGAGTGTGGAGATGAGGAAATGGTGCCATTTTACTCAATGCCACATGGCAACAAGGTGCTGAACTCCCATTGCTCCTGTCAAGGCACAGCCTGTTTCAGGATGGGGTCCGCAAGGAGGGAAAGAAGCTGTAGGGTGGGTGACCCTGTGCTAGGGTGGTGGCACTGCATGCTAGATGGCGTGGAGCTGAGACCTTTGAGGAAATGATTCCTGGAAGGGGTGAGGAGGGCAGGGCTCTTCCCCCTTCCTGCGTGACTGAGGCACATGGTTGTTTAGCTGCTTGCTTGGCTGGTCTCCTTTCTGAGATGGGAGCTGTAATCTTTTCAGCATGGGTCCTGGCCACGTAGGAGCAGGCTACTGTGTAGTTTAATTTGATAAGCAAGGTGAGCTGCCTGCAGTGGCTCCATCTCGTTGGCTCTTGGCACCAGCGCGTGGGGAGGGGAATGGGGAGACTTTATTGTTAGACCCGTATCATACGTGAGACTTTGTGCTTCTGCAGTGTCTGCCACTTGATCTTAAATCATTACAAGTAGTGAATTAAACCTGGTTGCATACCTCTCTCTCTCCTAATAAGGAGATCTGCCAAGAGAAGGCAGTGACTCACTGAAGGTCACAATAGCTAAACCTTAAATATAGGTGGGGCCTTTTCTGCCTAGGACAGATAGGTTTTGATACCTTCAGGACCATCCTAGTTGGTCATGGCCAAGGTCATTCCTAGGGGAAGCGTTGGCTCAGCTGTGCCCAGCTGGCATTTTGGGGGTGTTACACTTCATAGAGATGGGATTTAATCTTTGTTTAGAAAATGTTATGTCTGACATATATATTAGCTAACCTCCTAGTCTGGACAGGGTCAGTTAACTGGTGACAGAGCCCAGCTCTTGAGTTTCAGTTGCCCCTAACGTGTAGCTTCTGGCAAGTCCCTCGAGGTTTCCATTCAGAACTGCCTCTGCGCTGGGGCTGGGCGAATTCAGTCCTCAAAATCGCATCTTCCAGACCAGGGAGTCCCGTCCACTCTTCCTGACTGCTTCTCGAAGGGCAGGCAGTATTGTACCTTGGGTTGCTGTCACATTGCTACTTACTGCTGGAAAGAAGCACCGCAGTGGTGAAACACAAACCAGAGGCTAGGTTAGACGTTGCAAGGAGCTGGTGTGTCTGCCTTAAACATCTAGTCACTTCTGAGACAGGAGTTACTTCGGGAGGCAGGTGCCTTCCTCTGAGGCTGATGAACAAATACATGTTTGCTGCCCTCCCCTCAAGGGGTTATTGGGGTGGGCAATTATTTCTGGTGGAGGGCCGCTTACTGAGTTTTGGCAAGCCATTGAGGGCCACATGACAGGCAGCCAGGGGCAGATAAATATTAATTTTCTAAATTTTTTAGGGGCCCCGCGGGATGGATAGAACGGCCTGGTGGGCCACATCCGACCCCTGGGCTGCATTTTGCCCACCATTGGCTTAGATGTATTTCAGCAGGGAGTAGGAGGGATTGCTTTGGGCTGTTGCTACAAGCAGTAGGGTAAATTTAAGAAAACACATAGGCTAAATATTGGGCAAGGAGTGCATGTTGGTGAGAAGACCAGCTGGTGTGGGTATGGGTTTCCCAAGGGAGAGGCAGAGGTCCTTTCACCTGAGACAGTGCAACTATAGAGAGGTCTCTGGAGCACAGGCTGTAGATAGAATTCAACCCTGGCCAGGTGGTGGTGGCCTAGCTGATTTAGCAGATTTTCTTTTTTGGATCCCCAAACCACTGGGGAGTCACTGGTGGCAGGGACAGTGACATCCTGGTTGCTCCTTGTAGAAGACTGCCTCATGCCATGCAGAGAAACCTCAAATGAATAGCCACTGTGCACAGCATTTCCAGGTCAGACAGTCATCACCAGTGCCTCCTCCCTTGCCCTGAGCTGAACTATGCTGAATCCTGAGGCGAACTGTCCTGCAAGATTTGGCTAGCCGGATAGTGAAATTCTGTGAAGCTTCCAAGGCACGTGATGAGAGCTCCCTGGCTGGGCAGCAGGGGTCACCTTGCAAGACTGCTGAGTGATGCCTGAGCTAAAGTGGGGATGTCAGTCACCGACTCCGAGAAGCATCTGAGGCCTGATCCATTGCACAGTAAAGTCAGCAAGTTTTTTTTTTTTTCCGTTGACTCTGCTGGGCAGTGCGTTGCCCTTGGTCCCAGCCCTTCAACCCTGATGCTGACAGGCAAGCTGTAACACCCCTCCCTCCATCTCAACCTACACCCCTCCCTCCCTCTCAACCTTTCTCCTTTCCCTGTAGCACACATATGTATCTTTCAATATGATTATGGCACCATTCCCAGTTGCAGCTAACCAGGAGAGCAGGGTCAGCAACCTGCTGTAGCACAGTCCCAGCATGTGACGAGCGAGTGAGATGAGTCAGTGTGGAAGGGCTAATAAAAGCTCTGGCTTTTGTGGTATTCTCATCTGCTGCTCAGGGGTAGACTTCCTCAGATCCTATCTCAGCCTCCCTCTGTGCCACCTTGCACTTGAGGCTTCAGCACCAGGCAGGTGATGATGAATATGGCTCATTCATGGGTCTTTTTTCACTTGACCATGGTGTTTTGGGCTGGGGAGCTCATGTGCTGGTTTTGAGTATTCTTTGCCTTTTTGAGCTGCCTGAAAACAAGTTACTTAATTTTGGAATAAACGGAGCCTTCTTTGAGACGGTAACTTCTAGTGGTTGTTACAAAGATTGGAGTAGTTGCATGTGCACAGTGCAGTCAGAACTGCCCGTTCCTGGGAGATGCACTGCTCAGAAGTGTGGCTCTGGCTGGCTCAGTGGTTCTCAATCTTTTTTGTACCAGGACCCATTTGTAAACATTGATGGCCAGTCCTGACCCAGTGCCCCTCGCTCCAGACCTGCTGCCCCCCCCAGGCCCCAGCCCCCCAGTGTGTGAGGCAGGGGGGCTCCAAGGAGCCCCTCACAGGCTGGAGCTCTGCCAGCGTGCAAAGGAAAAGCCACAATTTCCCATGTTTTTCTCCTTTAAAAGAGAATCTATTTTTAGTTTGTTGATCCATTTTGAAAGTTTGTTCGCAACCCTTTCATGTATTCTTGTGACCCACTTCTGGGTCGCAGCCCACAGGTTGAGAAACACTGCTCTAGTGGTTCTTGCAGAGGCCTAGAAGGAAGAAGCCCTCTGTTCTCTTCCCAGCTCTGCTAGTGAATGGCTTTGTAACCTAGGGCAAGCCGCTTAAGTTGCCTTTTTTGCCTCATTTCCCCCAACCTGTTGATGGGAATTAAACCCATTGCCTTTGGCGAGGCACTTTGAGATCCAAGGGTGAGGGATTATTTTGTGTAGTAATGATGGCAAATTGTTTTTTTTTTTTTTTTTGTGCAAAGGCCACTTGTGTGGAAAACAATACCTCTCCTTAGGTTTACATTGCAGGCCTGTCTGTATCCATTTGCAGTTAGTCACGGGCTCTGAAGGGGTCACTGCACTGCACAGATGGTAGGGAGCCCAGGCAGGGGCAGCTGTCCCTTGCAGTCATCACTTCAGGATCCCATCTTGGGAGATGAGCTGAGGGCCTCTGCTGTGCTCCTAATGAGCAGGTGTGTTCTCACTAATTGCCCTTCTTGTTGGCAGCCTCCAGGAGAAACTTTGGGAGGCTAAATTCCCTTCTAGAGGGAACATAGGTGGACAGGTGTTGTGCAGAACTGGTAATGTGGGCTGGACTGTACCTGGGGAGTCTCCCGGGCCAGACCCTTGGCTTCAGCACTAGCCAGGAATGAAGCAAATTATGGCTCATACCAGAGAGAGCAAGAGAAGTATGGGAAGAGCAAAACTGCCACATTGGTGCCCCTGTGAAAGCTGAGCAGAGATGGGGTTGCAGGGTACTGAGCAGGCCAGAGGGAAGAGCTCCTTTAAAGGAGACAGGAGACACATTGCAGAGTTGTCAGGCTTGTGGGCTGGTGTGGGGGATGGGAAATGCCAGCAGCCTTTTTCAGACAGGGGCCCTATCATCACTCATCAGCTGCAGAGTTAATGGCCTTGTTGATGGGCGATGCTGTGAATCTCAAGCAGGCCAAGGCATTCTGGGGTGAGAACTGACAGTGACAAGCACTGGGGGGCGGAGGGGAGGGAAGGGAAGGGAAGCAGGAGGGTATGCGTCAGCCAGCAAAGCTGCTGTAGTTGCCACAAGAGCAGACTGGCAGGACGGAGCAGAGCTGGAAGTCAGGTTTTGTGATAAGGCTTTTCTTTCTCTCTCCCTCCATCTTCAAGGGAAATGAGTCAGATTCCCAGGTGGCCAAGCAAGCCTCAGCCATCTGGGTTTGTGAGCACACATTCTCCATTACAGTGTGCTAAGGAATGCAGAACTGGCACAGACACAGCATGCGCTCCACCTGCCAGCTCCAAAGGGCAAACTGCATTGTCCCACAAAAGACAGCTGGACACATCCCCTCTTCCAGGAGAGCTTCTTCTCTCACCCCAGGGATCTTTAGCAGAAACAGCAGTCACTGGCAAATCGTCCTTAATGCCTTTAATGTTGGCACAGGGGCAGGTGGCCCCCTCTGGGCCAAGCGGGTTGGATCCAGTGCTGCTTTCTGACATGCCCTGGATTCATGCGGAGAACAAAATGTTGCACTGTACTTTGCTTTCAGAGGTCTAGCCAGCATAGGAGCTGCCGGTTGTGTCCGACTCTCATTGGTCTTGGTTTTTACAGGTCCTTGCTAGCTGGAGTTCTTAGAGGCTCCAGTCTTCTTCTGGAGCAGCCACAGTAAAACAGTATCAGACTCTCTGTGAAGCAGCTTTATTGTGGTTCAGTCCAGTTCTTACAACCTGTGTTCAGACTCCAGCATCACTCACTGCAGGACACAGTTAGGATTTATCTTGCAGGCTCTTGACTAATGCCCTGCCTGTGCATGTTCTCATGGTCCAGAGAAGTGTCTGATCCTTTCTTGGATGCTGCTAAGTATTTTGGCCTCAATGGCGTCCTATGGAAGTGAGTTCCACGAGTTAATTGTGTTCTTTGTAGAGTTTCTGAAGAGTTGTGCCCCTTCATTGTCACCGAATGCCTGTCACTGATGTGTCAGACAAGGGTATACCCGATCTCCCTATTCCGTACCAGTGATTTATTTTATATACCTTTCTGGGCTGTTCTGTCATTTTGGGCCCTTTTGAAAACAAGCAGGCCTGTCCTCTTCAGGCTGCGGTTTGCACAAGATCTTTCTGTGCCTCTAATCCTTGGAAACGGGTGACATAATACTTTACAAAATACTTGACTGTGGCCACGTGCAACTTCTCCATTCAGAGGGGAAGGGAATGATGAAGTCTCCTGATCATGGTAATTATATTTAAGGACTCTGATTTTATACTTAAGCTGGCATTGTTCTGTGGAGATGTTTTACTGTGAGGGAAAACTGTAATTCAAACATAATAGCTGCCATCAAGATGAAAAATACCCCATCACTTTTCACCTAGGCAGTCGCCCTACCTATGTTTTGGGGGCAGGGAGACCACCAGGAGCTGTGTGGAATATCAGGATCTTTGTGGACCGTGAATCTTTTGTATGATTGCTGTCCCAGCATCTGCAGGTAGCATACACATTGTCTTGTTAAATACACAGTCCAGTGGTTCAGGATCTGTCATGTTGTGTGCAGAGTTCCCTGCAGATCTGTATGGAAATGCTAGACAGCAGCAATTGTCTTTGTCTTAATAGCTCTGTCCTGTGGGCGTTAGAGCCCTCCTGTCACTAAGAAACTTATGGGAAAAGTTGTTGTTTCCTGTGCCAGGGCGGCACTGACGGGGCTTGCAGCAGCGACAATCTAAGTCTCTGAGGCTGGGCAGTCAACAAGCTGTTCGAAGGCATATCCCAGGTCCATGAAATGGCCTCCTTAAGAAGTTCACACAGACTTGACCACTGTGTGGTGTCACCAGGGATGAAATGTGTATGCTAGTTAAGCATTCTCGGAAGAGACTCTCCTTCACTGGCATTCTGCGGTGCTGACAAGGTTTTGCTGGCTGCTATCTTGTTAGGATCTGGTACGGTGCCAGCTGCAGAAAAGATACAGCCAGCAAACACTAAGGATTTATGGAACACACATTGAGCTCAATTTAGGTTGAAGTTCTCTTCCTGGAGTCTCTTAAATAATGCTTTGAATGATTTGTGATGTGCTCCGCAAGTGTACCAGAATACGGTCACCGAGATGTTTGATTCTGGGGCACGTGGTGGGACCTGTCAGAGTGTTTTCTGGAACATTTCAGCCACCAAACAGGTGCCAACGTTGAACCTTTTGCATGCTGGAGACTGGTGTGCATTACAGCTTGGAGATGGATCTTCATGCTCTTGATAGCTTTGAGGCCAAGCTTGGAGAAGTCTGTGCTTGCTCCCTGAGGTCACTGGCGCTGTTATCAGTAGTGGATGGAGTTACACTGCTAGCAGAAGACAGCTATGCTTGGGAGATATAGGTCTATGTGCTGGGTGGAGGGTTTCTGAGGGTAGAGTTGCCCCTGGGTTGAATCCATCTCACTTTTCAGTGATCCAGGTGGTTTCACATTGTCAAGACAAACTCTTTTCTTTTGAAGATCATTCAGGTGACTGGTCAGTGTGGCAGCTTCTCCAGGGCCTCTGGGAAGGTTTATTATTGGAACAGTTGGGCAGTGGCAAATGCTGTGCCTCTTTGAGGCTACTACACTTATGATGGGGGAGAGTGCAAGAGCTGAGGCTGTCTCAGCTGAGCTGAGATGTAGAGGCGTTTTGGCACACAGTAAAATGCTGCTTTAGTGATGCTATTTCTGTGTGCTATAGAGGGTAGTTTTGCAATCGC
>NW_005841950.1:1454834-1470122 GCF_000455745.1 Alligator sinensis | reverse complement strand
ATTCAATAGTGTTTTGGATCCGCTGTGGGCTCCTTTCCCCTCGAGCTGTGGTTCAGGCTGCTGCTAGGCATTTTTCATCCAGAATCCTCACCTGGGTGGAGGGGATGGCAAATGCTAATTCCAACAGGAGGAGGCTTGGAACATATGGTTCTCTTTGCATTATACATGCACTGTCTGTCCAAGCTTGAATTGGTCACATACCGACTTCAGGTTCTTCAGACTGTGTTTGAACTGGACCAAATAATTAGTTGTGTGGTCTAGAGAGACTGAATTCCTGCAGGAGCATTCAGCATGGGGCATGCTCTGGAACCACAGAATTTGAGGTGGGGGGGGATATACTGCGAGAAGTGGCAAGGTTTAAAGTTGCCAGATGATATTGGGGAGAGCCTGGAGCTGGCTATCTCAAAAGGTGTCGGCTAGCACAATCTCTGATCTTAGTCTGTCCAATTGGTAGACTGGCAGCTTGCGACTAGGCTGGTTGTGATTGGTACTGGGAGTTGTGCCTGGCTGTTGTCATTGGTGTTGCTCTTGAAGTGGAAGGATTCCTCTGGATGAGGGAAATGGGTCATGATTAGGAATGTGTTCGCGAAAGCATCTGAACGAACCTGTTTTGACAACACTACTGGACCACTACCAACAACCTTGCTTGGGAAAGCACTAACCCGCAGCTATGCTAGTGGGTATCAGCATTCGACTATGGGCACCAACTGCTTTCGTAGTGGAGACGAGGTCCTGATTTCTTTAGAGAGCACTGCGGACTAGCAGCAGAGGCTGTATCAAAATGTCTCATGCTTGTTGGTACACGAATACATCTTGCTGTCTCTTGTTACCTATCCTAAATTCCCTCCTCCCCCCACAACCCTCACCTCAGATTCAAGTGAGTTGGGCTCAGATGTAGGCATCAAAACTGGATTATTATAATACTTAGCTTTTGCACCTTCTTTTTTTTTTTCTTGCATTTCCTCAAGTTGAGTTAATAGCCTGCAGTGTGGCCTGATTTAAAGTATGCTGGCCCTTTTAACGCTGAATTGTCCTAGAGGAGCCATCCTCAGTATGGCTGCTGGAGGTTTCTTGGCATGTTCACAAAGCCTGTGCTGTTCACAAGATGGCAAGCAATAGGGCTGTGTGAAATTTCGCCACCAGTTTTGTTTCAACGTTGTTTCAACTCGTTTTGAGATCTAAACGAAACAGGTATCATCAAAACAGCCTCAAAACAAAACGAGGTAAGTCGAAATGTTTCAATGCTTCGCCCATAGGCTATAATGGGGAAGATTGAAACAGACTATAACGTTGTCATTTCTGGCCAGATTTGGATGAAACTTGCAGGAATGTTAGCCCCTTCTGAGGGCACGAAGCCTGCCAGGTTTCAAGGAGATAGGTGCAGGGGGTTTTGCCTGTCAGCAGCTAGGGGTGCAGGGCCCCAGAACCCCCCTGCACCTATCTCCTTAATAGCTGGCAGGCTTCGTGGCTGCAGCAGGGCCTAGCAAGCCCACAGTTTTCACCCCCCTCTGCCCCAAGACAGACACAGTCCCACAAGCACCCATGACACGAGTTTTGCCTGTCAGCAGCTAGAGGTGCGGGAACCCAGAACCCCTTGCACCGATCTCCTCCACAGCTGGCAGGCCTCCTGGCCAAAGCAGGGGCTAGCAGGCCTGCAGGTTTCACCCTGCTGTGCCTTAATGCACACAGTGTTACCCATGTCACGAGTTTTTCTTGTCCACAGCTTGAGGTACAGTTTTCCCCAAGCCCCTGCAGTGATCTTCTTGAAACCTGATGGGCTTTGTGGCCTTGGCAGGGGCTAGCATGCCTGCAGTTTTGACCCCGCTGTGACTTAACACATACACGTGACATGAGTTTTGCTTTCAAGACTTTGGGGTGCAGTTTTCCCGAACCACCTGCACCTATCTCCTTGAAGCCTGGCAGGCTTCATGCCCTCAGAAGGGGCTACCATACCTGCAAGTTTCATTCAAACCAGGCCAGAAGCGACAAAGTTATATAGGCTGTTTTGACCTTCCCCATTATAGCCTATGGGTGAAGTGTCGAAACAGCGCTGAAATGGTGAAACTGTTTCGACGAAACCTAACAGAACAGCAATTTCGAATCGAAACCAAATTCGAAACGGAATGCCGTTCCGGCGAAACGCTAGTCGAAAAGGAACAGTGCTGTTTCTCAGAGCCCTAGCAAGCAGCTCTCTTCTGGTCAGGTTTAGAGGTTGCCCCTTGCAATACCCCCACCAGAGTGTTTGCTTGCAAAGAAGGTGGGGTACTGGGGTGTGGATGAGCAAGGCAGTGAGATGTGACCCCTCCCTTGTATTGCAGGCATGCAGGGCTTCTGGCAGCTTTTCAACTCAGAGCCAAGCCTGCCACAGGGGGGGAGGTTTGAAGGGCCCTCTCACCCTTTGGTCCTGGTTTTACACTCATTTTACAGAACATAGGGCTTTATTTTCTGTCCTGTTTTCTTTGCCTCCAGTGGTTTCTGCACCGCCCCTGCTGCTGATTAGTTGTGTGGGCTCCTGGCGGTGTACTGGGCCCTGTGCTTCCCTTACAATGAAGAAGAGTAAAGTCTTACCTGTAAACACAAAGCAGTTTGCTTGTTGAGGCTGCGGGACACAGACATGCACATACATGCACAAGGACACCCCCCACCATGCACACTGCAGCTCCTGCACATCTACGACGCAAGGGCTGCCTGAATCCCAGGCTGAGCAGAGGAGCCCTGATGGGGAGACTCTTTACATTACCCTTACAAACACCAATGGTTTTATCCTTCTCCTCCCTCCCCTGTGGGTAGTGGAATATCACCCCTGTTTTACCCTGGGGAATTGAGGCCCAGAGACATTGTCTGGGAGCTAAAAGCAGAGGGACATTGTGAGCAGCAGAACCTCCCTTGCAGGCCCCAAAACACCCATTCCCGGCAGTCTTGAGGGGAAGATGTAGGTAGTTTTGAGGAGGCTTTGAAGTGATAGCTTCAGGGTTGCCGGTGTGAGAGATACGTAATGGGCTTGTATCTCTCCATTACATCTCCCAGCCTGGGGATGTGTGTTGTGAACCAGTGACTAGCTTGGAAGGGCTGCAGATAGGAACAGCCGGGCTGAGGGAACCAGGTGTGTGACTAGCCGGAGCTGAGAGCGGTGCTCGGTCTCCCCCCGGTGCTGCCTGCTGGCGGGTCCTCGCTTTGTGTCTGGCTGCCGCTGGCCTGGCTGAATGTGAAAGGACGTCTGTGCCTGGTGCCATTGCTACGCTGGGGAAGGGAGGACACTGTGTAATTACTTCACATGGTGAGACTAATGAGTCCCTGGTTCTTTCCTTTCTCACATCAATCCCTGTTCACACGCTGTCTGCCCCAGGCTTATACTGTGACCAGCAGGCGAATCCCCTCACCTTGTGTTAGGCTTGATAAAGAAGCAGGATGAAAAGCTCTGTCTCTGAGAGATAAGACAGATGGGCTGGGTGAATTCAGGGATTGATCTTCTTCTCTTTTCACCTCTGCCCCGTTTCTCAGCTTTGTTCCAAACCTGCCCCTAGCATCAGGCTACCTGCCTGCCCGTCTCCCTGCTGGAGGCTTTGTTCTCCTCAGCCCCTGGATCCTTCCTCTCAGGGTTTTTTTTCTCCCCCTCCCCTCCCCTCCCCTCTCTTCCCTTAGCCTGAAGCTTCAGGCAAGTAGTGGAGCGAGCAGCTTCCTTTCCTGGTTTCCCTCTCCTCCTGATGGCTGATAAATGAGGCTGTATTTGTTCCAGTGCAGAGTGAAATATGAAATCCCATAAAGCCGCCTCACTTATTAGATAGATCTCAGCGAGCTGCTTATTATGCACTGTGGCGTAATGCAGATTACAAATGTGACCAAGCAATAATTAGCAGAGCTGGAACTGTAATTAAACGCTCCTGTGCTGCACTGTGGTTTCTGTTGCAAAGTGGAAGGAAGCCGAGCAGTTTCAAAACCCCCAGGTGCCCCTTCCTTTCCGCTGCACACACAAACAAGCAATCAGCCACTGCTCCCAGGCACTGGTGAGTCAGGGGCGCTTGGGGGTGACCGTTCCCCCAACACTCACTTTCTTCCAGGCTTGCTGCTGTCATCCGAGTAGAGCCAGCTATACATGGTTCCTCTCCAGATATTCACTCCAGGAGATTGGCTTTAAGTTGCTAAGCAGATTGGAGTTGGAGGCAGCCACTTCAAGCTTCAGGGAGCTTGGTTTTCAGGAGCCAAGTGCTTTCTGGAGCTCCTTCCCTAGGTCCCAGCAATGCCCCAAGGGACCAGCTGTGGGTGTGCAGGGAGGTCCCCTTCCCTTCATGGGGACCAGTGCTACCTCTTGGGCAGCATAGGCAGTGCAGCACCCCCAGGCTTGTTTTTTCTTCCCTTGCAGGCACAATTCCTGCATCTCAAATCCTGCCCTGTGAAATGGGAATGAAATGGGCTCGGGCACTATAAGCATTGGCCACAGCGAGTGCCTCTCTGAGCCAATGCTAGGACATGAAAGCCAAGGAATGAGATCCTGATGGATCTGATCTTTCCGGTGGGAGTCCAGGGCTGGTGTCAGATTGGGAAAGGAGCCTGGGGAAGAGACAGCACACAGGCGTGGGCTCTGCTGCTGGCTAGGGAGAGACGTGTGGTTCAGTCACTGTTGATTAAACCTCTAGGTTGGCTTTAATGCTTATTGGACTGGATTTGCTCTGACGAGCTGTCCAGACAGAGGACATACGCAGGACGACAAGGAGCTGACTGCAGGCGAGCAGGCAGAAGACACTCTGTACGCTGCTGTGAAAACAACCATGGCTGGAATGGCAAATCTATTCCCGTCGCTCCGCTCCATGAGACCCCTGGTAACAAGGGTCATGGTTGTTTCCTCTGTTAGCATGGAACAAGCTTGTGCTTTTACCACCATTGTGCCTTTGGGTGGTGGGGGAGTTAGGGCAATCCACTGCCTTTGAAATAGTCCCTTCACATCCTGCTCCTTCAGAGGGGCACTACAGCATGCCAGCTGGTTTCTTCTCCCACCCCTCGCTCAGCTTGTGCACACTGGGACTCCAGGGGTGCTTGGCAGAGTGCTAGTTACTGACTGAATCTGCACACACATCTCTGACCTGGAGGGCTGGGTGTGAGAGATGGGGAGCTCTGGCCACACAGCCTGCGGAGGTCACGTGGGAGCACACAAGAGCTTGGTAGAGCTGATGTGACAGACAAGATTCAACACGAAGGCTTCCACTCCAGCTAATTGCTTCATAAAAAGGCAGGCTTAGTGAAGGACTCTGTGTGTGCGTGAGAGAGAGAACAAGCAGATAAGGCTAATGTTTTGGCAGTTGTTCAGGGCCCAGAATTAGTCTGAATGGGAGTGTGAACATTTTGTGGCTGTCGACAGCATTGTTCCACATATAGCGATGACTCTGCGGTTGGAAATGCTTGTGGTGCCAGGACACCTCCTGGCGAGTGGCTTGGAGTTATTTGCTTCCGCCTTTCTGGGGCTGGCTATGGCCAGCCAAGCTTTCCCTGCATCTAGCTTCAGGCACTGCTCCCAGGGCCACGATAGGTTTGTGCCAAGCAGCAGACTGTGACAGGGGCATCTTTTGACATAATTCAGAGCTGGATGCTGGGGGGACTCTTCCCCTGAGTGCCTTGTATTCCCGTGTCTGAACTCACTGGTGACTGAAGCAGCAGTACTGCCTGCAGCTGCTTTGAGCCTGCTCAGCATCCAACCAAGATCAGAAGGCCTGCCCTGGGGGAGGAGGGCTAAGCAGAGTTTAAATAGTTGGCGTGAGTACTGCTGTGAGTCTCTGTGGCTGGGGGCTTGATTCAGGGCGGGTGGGAATGGCTCTTCTCTGGTCAGGGTTAAGATGATGATCTGAACTCTCCCAGCAATGGAGATGTATGTATTTGTGCTCCCCTTGGGCTGGCATTGTGGGCAGGGCTCTGATATATAGCAGCCTCTGAGGCCCAGCTGCTCCCTTTCATTGCATGACACTAGACCAGTGAATACTTGGTGGGGTGGCTCATTAGTCCACTTGCCTATCCTGAGTGAGTGTCAGCATCACAGCTGCCCAGAATCTGGCTTATTGAAGGTGGGGTGGAGGAGGTCCCAAGGCTTGGCTGTACTCAGCCCTGTTCGGCTGAGCTGTTTGCTTTCTACAAAGACCTAGCCTAGCTCTGGCACTGAGGAAGCTGCTTTTGAGTGCAAGGGAAGCAAGATGACTGATAGTGACCTTGCCTGCAGCCATTCAGCTCTGCCATCAGATCTCCTCTGGCCGTTTTCTGCCTGGATGGGTCCTGCATGCATCTTGGCATAGAAAGGGGATATTTGGGATGCAGTCTACAAGCAGCCACCATGTAGGTAGCTGGGAGTCCATCTATCCTTGAGGGGAGCTGGAGGGAGGCTGTGATTATCAAGTGGGCAGCTGAAGGTACTGGCTGCCTTCCCTGTCCTGCCCTTCTCTGCCAGCCTGGTAGTGTCCTGTGGTGCCATTAGAGGGCTGTTAGATGCAGGGTCATTCTGCCTGCCTTTATGCCTCTTAACAAAGCAAGCAATGTGGGGGATCTGGTGCTCTGAAGACTGTTCATGTCACTGAAGTTTTAGGATGGATGCTCAGGTGAGTGAGAGCTGCTACAGCTGAGCAAGTGAGCATGGGTCTCTGGCTGGAGCACATTAGGTTTGACCTAGATGGATGCTATAAAAAGGGTAGCTTTTTGGTGATACAGGAATCATGGCCAAATTGGGGCTGGAAGAGTCTTACCAGGTCCTTGGTCTGTAGTTTAGGATGTTTGGGATATGAAGCCCCTGCTAGCAAACAGGGAGGCTCTTACAGCAGCATAGGAATAAGGGGTAGGGACCTGCACTGTTGTGTCAAGAGTGTGGGAGGGAGGCCTGTCGCTCTGCTTTCTCCTCTGCACATTCTCCAGTTCTAACGAGCATATTTCTCTTTCCCCACAGATGGAGTCTCCGGTCTCCACCCCCGCGGTACTGCCACTGCACCTCCTCGTCCCTGTTGTCAATAATGACATCTCCTCCCCATGTGAGCAGATCATGGTACGCACCCGCTCGGTGGGGGTGAACACATGCGATGTAGCATTGGCTACTGAGCCAGAATGTCTGGGCCCCTGTGAACCCGGGACCAGCGTCAACCTGGAGGGCATTGTCTGGCAGGAAACGGAAGATGGTAAGTGCTGTCTGAGCTGGTTTTCCCTTTTTCCATCATGGATAGACTGTGCCTTTATAATGATCCCCCTTCCCAGCC
The DNA here is from genome assembly GCF_000455745.1 of Alligator sinensis. Classification (NCBI taxonomy): domain Eukaryota; kingdom Metazoa; phylum Chordata; order Crocodylia; family Alligatoridae; genus Alligator; species Alligator sinensis. The sequence continues at coordinate 1,462,902 of NW_005841950.1, read as the reverse complement.
AGGGTGGTGGTTGCAAAGCGTGTATAACATTCCTGTCCCTTGCTCTCTATGTTAGCACCAGTCTTCTAGGCATAGGAGGGCTTGGGGGTATTGTGCAGGATATTAGCTGAGACCATGGTAGTTTCAAGGGCACAACTCAAGGGTGGCACAGTAGATCCAACAGCATGCAAAGGTCTGCACTGACTGTATTGTCTTATGTCATTGCCCAGCTTGCGCACTAAAATGTCTAGCATGTTGTGTGCACTTTTGTCCAAGAGTTAATCATTTAAAGAAGGGAAAGGAGAAAACTCAATGAGGGGCCTTCCACACCTTCAAACTTGACTTTGATCATACAGCCAGATCTATGCCATGTCCACATGAACAACATGAGTCTCTGGCTGGGTAGTTAGCCCCATCAGAGCTCTTAAGAACAGAGCCTACAGAAGATCAGGGCCTTTCATTTGTTATTGTCCAGCCAAGCAATCGGCACTCATCTGTGCTTCTGCGCAAGGAGCTTGTTTATGTTCCCAGTTCAGGAGGCTTGGTCTTTAGCAGTTACTGGACCCCAGCATCCCTCTGACTGTTTATCAGGGAATGCAGAGCTCTGTTTTCTCCTGATACAAGCGTCATTACACTGAACCTCTGTTTGTGTCTGACGTGAAGGCATGTCACCCCCAACTCGGAGCCTGCTGTTGTCCTTTGGCTACATAGAAGTGTGTCAATTTTGGAAGTGGAGGGCCGAGTTCAGGCCAGACCTGTAAGTTTACTCCTTTCCTATGGCAGCAGGAAGCAGCTAGGGTTTCATGGGGGGAAGGGAGTGGATTTCACCTGGACATTTGTAGATCTAGAAGTGGGGCATGCACCAGGAATCTATGGGAGAGGATTTGTGGAAACAGAGCCTTGCTGAGGCTACAGAGGTTCACTCTCTGTACGCCAGGTCCCAGTCTCCCAAGTGCTGGTATTGATGTTACCTTCTACTTGCTGGCTAGCAGGTTTAGCAGCTTTCCTCATGACTTTTGCATTTGCCCTGTTCAAGAAATTCTGGATTTGTCTTTCACAAACTGGCCTTGAGGCATTTGAAATGAAGGTTACATCTGCTGCAGGCAGTATCCAGCGAATGAATGTTGGGGGTGAATCTTGCTGTGCAGAAATAAGCACCAGACCATGCTTTTTTTATCCACACATCAGATCGAGCTGAGGATCTCCGAATAGTCTTCCTGATGACAGATAATTTGTGTCCTGCTTCTAGATAAATGAGAGAAACCCGTGTCTAGTGCTTTTCACCTGACATTTTTGGTCTAGGCAGGAATTGGGAAACAGAGCAAGAACCCTGAGTCACAAACATTAGCTGTAACAGGGTTATGGGAATGGGAGAAGTTAGTTGACAATTGGTCACTTCAGAAACGAGTGACAATTAGGACATTTAAGGCCCTCTGACATTTGCTCTTCTGTTGTTGTGGAGGGGTTAACTGCATGGGACTGCTGCTCCCTTTCTGCATATTCCCTCAGCTGGGCTCTTGCAGCTGCTCTTCCTGAAGCTCTCTTCGTTATCTTGAATGATCATTAAAGCTGAACTTAAACCCATATTTCCATCGGCAGGCGTATGCTGCTGTCACTCGGCCAGATGTTGCTTGTGTAAAGCTCCCAGCCTTGCAAGCAGATGTTACAAAACGCACCTACAACTTTTGTGTAACTTTGCAGCTGGAGTTCACCTCGTTGTGGCAATTTTGAGTGCATCCAGTGATCCATGGTGAAATAAGTTATTTTTTCTCATCAGCTATGTGTAAGGATTGGGCCTAGGTTGGGCCTGACTCCCCTGGTCCATTTTTTTTCATATAGGCTTGGCTTAGGGCCAAGTGGTATAATGGCTTCAGACATGGAGCTGATTAGAATGGAAATGGTTCCATGTTGGACTTGTGTCAAAAGCTGAAGTAGCTGGGAGAGGAGAAGCCTCTGTGGTGAATCACCTGACAGTCCATGTCCTGGGGGACCCTGACTTACAGTGGTAGTGATTGTTTCATGGTTGTGCTTGGGTCAGGAAACTTCAACTGTCCTTGTCTATTGTGTCCCCACCCCTGTGCTCTGCATACTTGTGTGCTTGGAAGATTTCATTGGATTCATGGGCAGCTGGGCATTGGATCTGGCTTTCCCACCACACCTGAGGAAGGCAGGAGCAGCAGTGCTGAAAATGGTCTTTGGGGGATTCCTCCTTTATCAGCTAGTGTGGCTGGTGGGAGGCAGGAAATGGCCTGCAGGGTCAGGAGCCTTGATTGTGAATGTGTCATGTGCTTGCAGGGGTGAAAATACAGTGAGGGTGTGAGAACCAGCTGTGCTTCTGACTGTCCAGTCTGCCAGGGTCATAGGATCAGACTGGGGAAAACAGGGTACACTTGCTTTGGGGGGCTGGGTGGTACTTTTGAAAGCATTTGTCTAGCTGCCACATTCTAGACATGTGAAGCAGCCTTCACTCCCCCTTACTTTCCCTTTTTCGTCTGCTTGAGCCATTGTCTGGTTTCTCTGTATGGGTTTACATGACCAGAGAGAGAAACATTGCCTCTCAGTTCAGAAAATCCTTCTGCTCTTGTGTTATGGCCTCGGAGCCCAGCAGCGTGGTCTCTCTGTGTTAGCTCTGTTCTGTCTGCAGTACCTGTGTGACCTCTATCACTGTAGTACCTAAGCACCAGCTTTAATGCATTTACCCAGCAAGGCAGGGATTACACAGCTGGGGAGAAAGGCTAAGTGATCTCCACATCCTGGGCTAGTGCTGTAACAACTGGCCTATCTTCCTCCCTGGCTATCTGCAGCATCCTGACCCATACCTGAAAGTCCAAAAGAAATTTGGGTTTGGGATTCTGCAGGTGTGTTGTGTAAACCCCATTGCTCCCCACATTTGGGACAGCAGGGAATCAGTGTCCAGCTGAGGTTGCAAGAGCCAGTGGCAAGGAGTGAACAGTCCCTTGCGCACATTATGGAGCAGGGGAACCGGAGATGTTGATGTCTGGTGGACATGGACTTTAGTTTAAAAGACCTTAAGTGTCCAGCTTCTGCGCTGGCAAAGAAAGCTGTTCCAGTGTGACCCACTGTGCTGTGGTCTGCCCAAGCCTGCGGAGAGACCCTGTCGCTCTGCTGTTTTTCCAAAGCTGTAGCAGCATGAAATTACTGAGATTGCTTGGTTTTGTTGCTGCTGCGCAGACCCCTGTGGACAGTAGGGAAACAGGCAAGAACTGGGAACTCCTGCTCCTCTATTTTGGCAAGGCCGAGAGCCAGGGGAGGGGAGAGCATGAAGAGAGGCTGGAAGGGGGGATCATCCATGAGGCCACCCACTTCAGTGGCAGCCAGAGGGCTGAGGGAGAATCATTGCCTTTCTCCCACCCATGCTTTTTCCATCCCACCCCCTGGGGTGGGGAAGGGACAGAATCAAGCTCCTGATTTTTTTTCTGGAGCCAAATGGGTTTCACATTCATCAGCCCCCTGTTAGGAAGATGGAGCCCCTTGAGCAGCAGCAGCTGAGAACCTTGCCAAGGAGCAGAAGGTCTCCTTGTGCCACAGCCTCTCTCCTGAGCTGGGGCACTGCAGCTCTTCCCTAGCAGCTCCTGGACACCTTGTAAAATGTTCAAGCATAGATTGCTTCACACAGCTCTGTGATCCTTCAAAGAGAGTGATGGCAGCAGTCTCCCCGCTCCCCCTGAATCAGCTGAGCAATGGTCACTTTCACTACACTGTTGATTTTCCTTCCCTCCTTCCTTCTCCCCCCTTTCATCAGGTTTCAGCTCCTCCTTTGCCATCAGTGCCTAGTGTTTCTTTTGCCCCCCTCCCACTCATCCCTTCTTTCCTGCCTCACCAATCTGTGCAGCTCTGCAGCCCACCTGCTTGTCCTGCCACATTATCCTTTTCTTTTGCAGCTATCGGTTCAGACCGTGCCTCGGAGGCATTCCGTGGCTCCTGCCGCTTGCCTATTTTTAGTCTATAGTAATTCAATGAACATGTGCAAAAATCCTTCCCCGCCTGGCTCTGCCGGCTGCCGCTTGGTTTCTGCTGTCATTTCCGACGGCTCCTGCAGCGTGCCCTGCGCTCCTGTCATGCACGGTTCAGGTCCTCTTGTTTCCTTTGGTCGATTCCAGTCGTCTCTGTAGTGTTGCCATAGTGTGCGTCTAGCAGAACCTACCTTACCTATTAAGCCCACTTTAATCACTCCAGCCTGAAGACTAAGTCACAAGGAGCAGGAGGGAGGCTCCACCTGCTTTCTGCATGAATTGTTTTTCAGGTACTTGAGTAGGGTAAAATAGGATCACAATTGGGTGTCTAAGTCCATGAAGGCACCTACTAGCTGGATTAGGGTCTGGCCCTTGGTGTATAAGAACTGACTAGTGCCTCTGCGAGGGAGCTGTCCCCAGGAGCAGGCCCATTCTGCTCCTGACCCCCTCCCATTCTCCATGGTGATGAGATTTAAGAGTAGCACTTATAATTATAGCTCTAGGGTTAGGGCCGACCTGGCTGTTGTGATGTCTGAGGCCAGGGCTTGTATGGTGTACTTAGACACATCTAGCATTTGTTCTTGACCCAAGATGTTCACAGCGGGCTAGGTAAAAACAGTGGCTGTGAAGGATGTGATGACCCAGGAGGTGTGATTGACTCCTGGCTAGGCAGATCTGTGCCCGGGCAAGATCTGTGCTCGTAGCACAGGTGAGGTTAGCAGCCACAGGGACATCAGCCCCCACTAGCAATCACAGTCCGCACTGAAGCGGCAGAGAGAGCTTGTGCTCTGGCTGCTAACCTGTGCTGCTCTCTTGTTGCTCCCAATCAACCTTCATTTTGGTGCTCAGATGTACTGCTCTCTTGCTCCTGTGTGGTGGGATTGAGCAGTAGTGTTCCCTCTCCTCTTCCTTTCATTTTCATCATTTCTTTTCCCTCCTCCCTCTAGTCTTGGTTTCTCTCCCTTCCCTCGTGGAGTGCTGTGTGCTGCTGCCCAGAGCCTGGCCAGAGCAGCAAAGACAAATGTGCATATGTTGCCATTCTCTCTACTGCTTGGGAAGGGCTCTGGGCTGAAGGAGCATCAGCACTACCCATTCTTGGCTGCCAGCAGCCCCTCACCCTAGGATGGTGCTTCTGTTGTACAAAGTGATGTCTGAAGCTAAAGTTCATGGCTTAAAATATCAGCCTCACAGTTGCATGCAGGAAGTGTGTGGTGTCTGGTATGTGGGCCTGACATGGAGCAGGGTACGTTGCAGCATGTGAATTTGGTGTTTCAGTTGAATGCACCGCTGCCTGTGCAGAGTGGATGGATTTGTGCTGTTTTCTGCACAGATACAGCCTTGTCTAAACCAGATTGGTTATGTCAGGTGCGGGGAATTGGAAGGGCCTTGCTTTCTTTACTGAATCAGGCTGTTTCATTCAGGAGTTTGTTCAGGGGGTGGGAGAGTGAGTCTCCTTGCCTGCTAACCGACTTGCCATATGCACCTGGCCGGGCACTTCCAAGTGAGGCTGAAATGGAGAGGAGCTTCCTAGCCAGCATTGTGCCAACCCGCTTCTCTGCTGAGAGGACCAGCCAAATCCCTCCTCTAGTGGCAGTTACCCGGGCTTGGCAGGTACAGGATGATGCTTGCTGCTGGTTGAGTGCAGACTTCCTGAAGGCGCTGCCTTGGGCATTCCCAGCACGTACTTGTGAATTTTGACACATACCTTTCCCTGATGAATTCATGAGGTAACTAAGCATCGGCCACTGGTGTAAGACAGTGATGTGCTACGTTCCCAGGGAGTCTGGGAGGGGGTGTAAAGCTCTTATCTGTTGTTTGACAAGTCCCTGGCAAATTGAATTTGTGTTGAATGTGCCCCTTGAAGTCCTGTGGTAATTGCTCCGACATAGGCCTTTTTGCAAAAACGCTGTTCACTCGCAGCCCTGCAGCTCCCTGCTGAGTGTTGCTGACATGCCCCTTTCCCAGTCTGAACAGATTAACGCCCTTTCCTGCAAGCTGGGGAGAGTGAATTTGTTGCACATCCAGTAGCCATCCTTTCTTCAAGTGGGCCCTAATATTAGCCGACCCACCCTGCTGTCCATCAAGGTCGTGAGCTGTCGGCTAGAAGAGACTTTGTATAGCATGGCTCATCCCCAAGTAGCCTGGGGTAGCCGTGTTCATGATACTCCTCTGGGAAGGAGGACCACTGACACACGGCAGTAAAAAGAAGAGGGAAGAGCACGTGTTTGCTAGTCCTCCTTCATCTTGTGGCTCTTTTTCAAGGGCTTGTGTGACGGACCTACTGTGTGGGGTACCAGCCAGGGGGCGGGGGGTGTAAAAGTCTAGGTCAGTCCTCCCAGGATGTGAACCATGAGGTCCAGGGAGTCTGATGCTGTTTAGGGGGATGCTTCCTCCATTCACCCATCCACTCTGCCTGGAGCTGACAGAGCAGTCCTCCCGTCAGAGATGTGGGTTTTCTGGAAAATTTTGAATTGGGAAGTTTTCTGGAACATTTTCCAATGCCTTAAATAGAGTGTGATCTGATTTAGCATGTTAATTTGACTTCTATTTAATAAACAAAAGTAAAAAAAGTACCCCAATATTAATTTTATGTCCCAATAGCCACAAGCATTTGAACTGAAATATTTGATTAGGAAAAAAATTAAATACAGCATACTTAATGTGGTTTAAATGTTATATTCAAACAAATTCAAAGCTTTACATGGAAAGACATTATTTTTATTGGAATACTTGTGAAAATGTAAAGACAATACACAATAGTATGTACTTCCCTTACATTGTTTGTTTAAATTTAAGAAAAAAAATGAAAGCACTGAAAACTGTTGCCACAGTAATTTTAGCACACCCAAAGAACTGTGCATGATACGTCGTGCTTTGTTTTTGATTTGTCTTGCACAGCCAATTAGGTGACTTCATAACTTGATTTTTGGTTTGGATTATGATGCGAGTGTATTTACCCTCCTGTTTACAAATCAGTACAACATATATGTACTCTCTCTCACACTTCCTACAACTAATCACCTGAAAAACATTAATTACAACTTTGAAACTGCCAAGCTTGCCTAATACTGTATTGGCATCCATTCATTGTTACTAATGAATTTTATGAAATGAAGTTTTAGAAATGGAAGATTTCCCACGGAAGAATAAAGCACTGGAAATTTTTCCGGAAAATGTTCTGGTTTGGAAAATTTTCCTCCCCACATCTTTACCTCCCGTCAGAGCTGCTGCATGGGGCCAGGAGAACAAGCGGGAAGAAAACGTTCTCCAGCAGGGGAAATGAGGCCACCAAACTTTCTGTTAAGTACAAACCTCCAATATCCAGTGGAAACTGTTGGCTCCTTTGCATCGCTGTGGCTTTGACTGTGTCAGAGCCTGATCTGTGGCTTGCACTTCTCTCATCTGTCGTGGGGCTTGCAGGAAGCGAGCAGCCTGTCACATCAGCGCTCTCCCACCGGGGATACCTCTTGGAGTGGCTGCCTCATCTCCATACCTACCTTCCTGCCTACCTACTTGCCTACCTCCCTCCCTTGGGGAATGTGTTGTGTTAAATGCCTTTCATGGGAGCAGCTGTCTTGGCAGTTTCTCTAATTCTGTTAGGTGTGATTCTGATCTGCAGGAGCCATTAGCAGATCTAATTATACCAGAAAGCAACACTAGGCTTGCAGCCTCATTAGCTGCTGGGTTTCCTTTCCCCTCACCGTAATTCCCATCACCTGGAGTGAAGTGCACTAGCTGAACAGGACTTGCCACCTGGACGTGACAGGACACAGCAAAGCCCACTCCTGAGATGGACCACTCCAGCACCATGGTGACTCGCTGTGGAAACATCTCAGCCAGTAGCAGCAGCATTTGGAGCCCAAACAAGCTATTGTCTGACATGCAAACCTTCATAGCAACAAGGATCACCGCATGGCAACAGCAGCAGCTGCACAAAAGGAGCGTCAGAAGCATAGTTCTTCAAGTCCCTCTCCCCAGCATGGTGGCAGGGGGAGTGTGCAGGCAGGATTGAGGGTAGCCATGGCTGAGAGAAGCAAAGGGATTTGCCTTCTCCCATGGGGCCCTTATTTAATTTGGACTACAGTTCTTCAAATAGCATGTCTGGGATTTGGAGT
>NW_005841950.1:1407864-1454818 GCF_000455745.1 Alligator sinensis | reverse complement strand
GGCAGGGACTGGGGTGCTTTAGGGACCAGCAGTACATGCCACTGCAGTAATTCACTCACACACACACCTGCTCACACATGCACATGCACCATGCGCTCGCACAACACGGTGTAAAGCTGTGAACCATTTCCCAAATCAAATGGGAAGGAGAAGTAAGAAATTACTCACTGTAATTCCCTCCTCTTTTGTTTTCAGACTGTGCCCCTATCAGTCCCACACAACCCTCCCTCCTCAAGTGCATCCACTGCCTTTCCCCTTCTCTGCTGTTTCAAGTTAATTTTTTTCTTGTGCTGGCATTCAGAGCTCAGTGTTATGCTGTCCCCTGGTTCATAATGTGGCCTCCCACTCTCTGCCTGTTCCCAAGCTGCTCTCCCCTCTGCATGCGGTGTGTGGGCTCCTGCCTTCTTCTTGCTGTGATCCCTCCCAGTGACCTGCTGGTTGCACAAAGCCTACAAGATGCCAACAGATGGAATTGTGATACTTGTGACTGGAAAGGGCATGCAGGCTGGTTTGGGAACAGGAGGCAAGGCTGAGCTGTAAAAGGAGGGTGGAGACAGAAGACTTCACATATTGACCTCCCTGACTTGCTCAGGCTGTGTGATGTATGTGTGTGTGATCTGTGCACGCTACTTCTGTCCTTTATTTTTGTCCTCTTAGACTGTGAGCTCTGGAGGGCTGGGAGTATGCGTGTTCACCTCTCTCTCTGGAGTTTGTCCAGCACAGAGAACAGCAACTTACCCAGCAGTTGCCTCTCTCCATATTGACAGCCCGGCTGCTGTGGGGCAGATTTGGGGCCGCTTGAAGGGTCAGTCAGTGTGCCTGGTAGCCTCGGCAATGGAAACTGCCACATTCCTTTGCCTGTGCGGCTGCTGCTGTGGGGAGGATACATGTGGGCCCTGCTCTGTCATGGCTGCAGGGCGCTACCTCAGCCAGCCATTGGGCTCTGGTCAGGAGGAACCATTGCTGTTCTCCCTGTGGGTCTCCAGGCTGTTCAGGGCCCCCATCTTTGAAAATGCTCCCACTTTATGATACATCCCCCTTGTTTAAAGATCCAGGGCATGGGAGCTTCATCCAGAAGTATGGGTGCTCTCTGACCCTGGTGCTTTCAGTAGAGATTGCTTTGCCCCAGACAGCTGCCGGGAGGCAGGATGGTAATGACCCTTCCTTTCTGGTGGATGTTGAGACGTGCTTCTGTCCTGAGCTGGCCCCAGTGCTTCAGGGAATCATTGGCAGAGCTGGGAATGCATCCCGTGTCTTCTGACTGCCAGTCCAGTGCCCTGTCCCCTACACTGCTTTGCCTCTGAACAGATTCTCTGGAGGAAGCAAGGAGAAAGCATGACCTGAGCCTGATCCAGGGGTGCAGCAGGAGCTGTGGCCTTGAGGCCTATTCCTGCAGAGCTGGGAGATCGCTGACTCGAGCTGAAAAAAGGTACAACTGGCCTGTCTTTTAGGCTGCTTTCCTCCCGCCCTCTGGAGACCCCTCTCTTTGGCCCTTGTCCATGAAGAAAAATGGGAAATGACAAAAGCCAAGCAACACAGTTCCTCAGGACAGAGCTGGTGACTCCCTGCTAAGATAGATGGCAGCCCTCTGCTCCCTTCCCATTGGCTGGGTGCAGCCAGCAATCTTAGCTGGGGATGTTCAGACAGTTGCTTTTTCCAAGCTGTGAAATGAGGTCTGTGCTAAGTGAGAACCAGCCTCCAGGGGCCGATCCATCAATGTCGTCTCGCTCCCAGAAATCTGCAACCCCAGGCGAAGGGGACAGCCAGCTTCAGAGGCTCAGGTGACCTGGAGATCGATCCTGCACTCCAAAGATCATTGGAGGCAAATGGAACAATTCTCCAGGCGGGCGTTGAGACAGCCTAAGCTGTCAGCGCTCTTATCTGTGAGCCAGCGGGGCTCGGTGCTGGAGTGCAGCTCTAATTAGTGAGCTAACGGCGGGGATGAATAAGGCTCGCTCTGGTGCTCCTCTGGCTGTGATGACCCCCTCCTGCAGCACATCCTCCAGGCATGTAAACAAAACCCTCGCTCTTCTGTTCTGCTCTGCTGGGCCAGCCACATCAGCAAGGGCTCTGCTTCACTATGGTGATAGGCAGGACCCCTAATTTCTATCTTCTCTGGAAAAGGCTGGTGATGCTTTCCAAACGTGTCCTCTGTTCACCTACTGTCTCACCCGTGTTCTGCTGCTTCCTTCCCTGCTGCCCTTGCTTCCCCCTGGGTCCTGCCCCACCTTAGCCTTCTCACCCCTTGCCCTCTGCTCCTTCTTCCATCTCCCTGTCTCCTCTCATTCCTGATGCAGGCAAGTCACTGCCCCTACTAGGTCACATAGGTTCTTCAAGGCCCTTAAATGGTAGTTTTCCCTGTGGCCTCCCTTTCCCTCCTTCAGGCTTTGTCTCAGTCTCCAGGATGCCTCACTAATAAACTTGAGTGGCTGTGAGAATTTCAAGGCAAGCTATACCTCAGGCTCCTTTCTGGCCTCTGGGCAAACTCCCCACATGTTTAGGCACAAGCCCTGGTCTTTCTTGGAAATAAGATCTTGTGACTCTCACTCATATCACATATTTCTTTGTAGGCCCAGCTGGCTTTGGGCACTTGCTTCATCACCTCCCTGGGGGAGCCTTACCTAACAACAGTGACTGAGCCTGTTTAAAACCCAGTACAATACATCCTCAGCTATCTGAACCACTTTGAAAAGCACCAAAATACTGTTCAGTAGCTGAATCTGTTCAGACACTAGCATCTGGTGAGGAATTACATATGGGAACACATGATGCATTAGATAAAACTGCTGTTATACTGTACCAACCATTATAAGCTACTGTATCTGACTTAAGAGCAGAGGTACAGGACTGTATTGAATAACACTTAAACAGGGGAACAGTTTTACTTCACAGTACCAGGAGTTACAGGTTAGTAAACCAGAATTGGCATTCGGGGAAGGCCTCCCATAACAGAAGATGTGCCTTAGTTTTGTTGTACTATGGTAGCTAAAGTGAAGCAGTGGTGGGACAGAGGGTAAAAACACCCACCAGCCAACATACCCCTTGGGTCTCACCTGCGATAGCCTGTGACTTGAGCTTCTTCTGCAGCTACAGGACAAGAACAGACGAGTTTATATGCTCCTCAGGAGTGTGTGTCCTCCTGGGATTCTTTTGAGTTTGCCTGTCACTTCTTTCCCCTGTGTCTGAAGCATGTGGTGTCACATAGGAAAAGAGGGCTGGAGCCATTATCTTCAAGGCTTGTGAGTGGAAGCTCTAGGTGACTATAAGAGAAGGTCTCTGCCTTTTTCTTGTGGGTGGGCAGGCTGTGTGCTACCCCTGTTAGGTCTCTGGAGCAAACTGCCCTTCCCACCTTATGATATAGACATTCCAGGCTAGTGACAGATCCAGATGCACTGTTCAGTATTGAAGAGTCCTCCCCACCCTGCATGTGTGTCTCAGCTGTTGGGTTTCCTCCACGTCCTGCAGGGCAACATCCAGAGCTGTGTTAGAGGGAGCCAAGCAGGTCCCAGTGTTAAATTGAACTGTCCCTTGGGCCCACTCCCAGCTTAATAGCCTGGCTAAGTGTCTGTGCCCCAGTTGGGCAAGAGGTTGCATTAGATGCTCTAACACAGTGGGGTGCTTGGACTTCAACACCACAGGCTGCCTGGGCAGATCTCCATAAGTCTAAGCCTGCTCCACTGTTGTATGTAAACATGTTTGCCCCCTCCTACCCCCATGCATGAAGCCACAACCACATTAACTGGTATTGTCGCTGATAGCTGGGTAGCAGCTGCTTGTTGGCTGAATTCAGCAGCCTAGCTAAAACGGCCACTGCGGAGCCCTTAAGGAGCTGAAGAAGGGCTCTGGCTTGCAAGAATCAATAGTTTCATAGACAGCAGTGCTCTCTGACCTTGGTAGATCAGAGGGGTGCCCGAGACTGAATTCCTCACCTCCTTAAGGCTGTCTGGGCTCCCTTGGTTGTGGGAGAACTCTGCCTGCCTTGAAACCAATGCATCTTCAGGAACCTAGCTTCATCCAGGTTGGATCGAATCTTGTTATGCAGCTGGATGGTGTTGTTGGTGGGTGCCCTGTCGCAGAAACATGTCTCTTTGGCAGCACTGTCTCACTGCCAGTTCAATTGCCACCTTGGAGGCTCCATCCGGCTGTGTGCACAGGTTGCCTGGGAAACCTATCTGCTCTCACTGCTAATAAATCCTGGCTGAGGCAGGTGGGGAATGAGACAGCTGAATGGGTCCGAGGAACTTTGTTTAATAGAAGTTTTAGGAGGTCCAATGGACAGGCTGGTCTGCACTTTCCTTCCCCCGGGATCAGGTGCTGGAGGAGCTCCTGGTTGGTTCCAAGAGCCTGTAATGGTACCCAGGCGCTTACATCCAAGTGAGACAGAGATAAAGCAGGGGCACTCCAGGGCAAAGTGTTAGATGCTAGTGTTTCTCCCTGTGGGCCTAAAACGCAGCTGTCTTTGGCCTGGAGCATGGTAGCAATGCCAGTTCCCTGCTCATGTGGATCTCACAGTGGGGGATTCTTCCTGCCCCAAGCATGTGGAGTCTGAAGGAGGATGACTGTCTGCCTTATCCAGATCGCAGGAGGGTCAGGTAGGGCAGTCCCAGAGTGAAGCCACAGCAGAGGAGGAATGCTTCAGCTCTTACAGCTCAACCTTAGTAGGTCTCTCCTGAATAGCCTGTTCCTCCTCTCCATCCTCACTGCTTCCAGGGGCAGTGGCTTCTTCCCTTGATCCGCCTCTGATGGACTTAAGAAGAGCTGAAACATCCCCACGTAGGGGCAATAGCCCCTTAAGCACCTCTGCCAGGTCCCTTTTTCCAGCCAGGGACAACCAAAATCATTGTGCTACCTCCAGGTTTGTTCTCAGTCTGCTGCCTTTTAAGGGTCCTTGCTCTGAACCCATCCTCCCTGTTCTGAGGGCCTGTGGGTGTCCAGGCAAGGCTGATGTGCCCTCTGGGAGTCTCACTGCACCATTCTCCATCTCCTCAGGGTGCAGGGTATGCTCTGCAGGTACATGCAGCCTCTTGCCCAATGTGTTCCCAACTGGACACAGGGCTGAGTCTCTCCTACCTGACCTTTAAATTGGGCTGGCTCTGGGGAATCTGGGTCTTGCAGGACTGGAAGTGTGCATCCTTACTTCCCCCTCAGCAAAGCTCACCTGTCTGATGGACAGGTTGGTCCTTGAGGTGGCAAGTGTGTAGGGGGAAGGAATGCTGTGTCTTTCTCAAACCCAGCTTTTCAGAGACACTTGCTCTGCTCTGATATAGGTCTCCACCCACTCCCTGCACCTCTGCTGAACATGCCACAGCCCTGTTCCTGAGCAGCGTGTAGTAAAGTGGGGGAGCTCCTACTCCATGCAGCTGCCATCTGCCATCAGCACTGCCACACCAACCACAGGGAAGCTGCACTTGGTACCTGTCTCCCTAAGGTGCACTAGGAATGGCCCTCCCTGCTGGGTGGAAGTGACAGTGACAGTTAGTCCAAGACACTTCTCATTCCTGACCACTCTGGCCTGGTTATACTTGCTCAGTCTGGGTCCCGGTAGGCCAAGCACTGTCTTGCCATTGATGCTGATGGGTTAAAAAGCCACTTAGAAGCTCTCCCCATGGTTTAAATTACCCTGTGCTGTTGCTGGAGGATTAGGATGGGATGCTGTGCAATTGGTTGCAGTGGGTTAAATATAGGCTGTGTGGTGGCAGGTTTCCATCCAGCCGTCTGCCAGGTGGTTGTTGTGGAGGGGAAGGAGGTGTCTGGTAGTTATCCCACCTGTGCCAAAGGCTTGCTTTAGCTCTTTATCTCCCTCCCGCGATGATGACAGTGGGGAAAATGCCAGAAGGCCCTCTGCCTCCGCACGCTGGCCTGGGGCTTGAGCCTCTGGCATCCTGCCACACAACCATCCATAGGAGGGCAGTGTGAGCAGTGTGCGCTCAGGCTCCTAACAGTGAGCTTTCTCTCAAGAGACATTTGAAACATCGTGTGCTGCACAGCCACTCCCGGCAAGGATGGAGGAGAGTGCTAGAAGGTGGAGACTGAATGAAAGGAGCAGCTCAGCTCCCTTGGGTGATGGAGCGGAGGCTGGTGGGTTGAGGCACAGAAAACTGCTTTTGGGGCCAGGTCCTTGAATCCAGCAGGAGGAGATTCATTTAAATGCGCTGCCCTCAAGACAGGCAGAAATCTTCCCACTGTACAAATGCCCTCTTCCCAAAGACTTCCTGCCTTCATGAATGGCCCATGAACATGGCGGTAGTGAGCTTTTTCCCTGTATCACAGGGTGCACAGTCCCAAATCAGGATGCCGGAGGCAGGCCATGATAGAGGGAAGGGAGCCAGTCTGCTTCCTTGGGTGGCCCCTTCCTATGGATCATGAGAAGATTTAGGTCTTGAGCTTTTGTAAGCGTGGGGGTTTCAGTGACCAGATGTCACTGTCTGGTTTTTCTCAGTATTTAGGTTTCCTGGTGCCTTTTAGCTGTGCTGAGGCTTTCTATGTTCAGGCGCCAGCCACATTAAGACTGGTGGTGTTTATGCTAGTCTTATACACTGCTGCAAATTATACTGGTGTGTGCAGCAAAGAAATGCCCAGCTCTCACTGGTGGAGACGGGAAGGATGCTGCAGTGGGCGCTATTACAGGACTGTGCCACTAGGTAGCAGGGGAGCATGTAATTGTATTGAGCAAATGGCTATCCCAGAATAACTACAGATACACAGCACCTACCCCAGGGTAAGTTACACCAGGGCATTTTCTAGTAAGTTATATCAGTGTAGGTACATTTTGTCTGCTCTTTTTTAAATACCAGTGTTAGCATGCCCTGTATCTGGGCCTGCTGTCTGGTGGTGCTGTGTTGATACATTGTGTATTGATATCCGGAGTAGACTTTCAGCAGTAAACAGTTAGGGGACAGTGGCAGGCCTCAGGTCATGCCTTAGGAATTTACTTCTGCAGACCTCGTGCACAGCACCCTGCCTGAACTAACATGGAGGGAATTTGAGCCTCCCAGTCATCATTCCACCCTCATATGCCATATGCTTATATTTCACTACCTCAGGTCAGTGGAACTAGATGGGTTAGTTTCCCTCTCTGATTTGCAAGGCTACTACTGCATTTTTTCCCAGCCTCTTATACCCCAAATACTAGCTCCCTTCCATTTAGCATTGTAGGGAGGCTCAGGGTTACTGAGAAAGACCCCTGCCATAGCACCATGCTGTTGTGTTTATAAGTCTCTCTGTGGCTCACCTCATCCTTTTGGAGCACCTCAGACACTCATCACTGTATCCTTGAAATTCTCCTGTGAACTGGGGAAGTAGCCTCTTCATCTAGCCAGTGAAGAAGTGAGAGAGGAACTTGCCTGAGCTCATACAGCAATCTCTGATTGCTGCGGTCAGATCTTCAGGGTTCCAGCCTGGTGCCATAAGCACCTCTCTCCACAGGCTACTGCTTGGGTAAATTGTCAACATTTTGGGGAGAGGGGAAACATTTAAAATAAAAGTAATAATTGATCATTCCCATTGAAGTCACCCCCCTTCTTACTCCCACAGCACGGGGCCTGCCATTTTTAAAAGTGAACTTGCATCTTGGCCCTCTGCTCCGCAAGTCTCTCTCGATTCCATGTATTATTTCTCAAAAGTGTGCAGCTGTCTGCTGGCATGTTACAACTGGGGAAATACGGACCAAGATTTATAAGCGTGCTCCAGGCACAGCTGTTCCGGACTCCCTGAGCTCCATTCATCTTCTGATGCCGTGCCGCTATATATCTAGCCACACTCATCTGCCCTTGTAAATGAGATTTCTATCTCCCAAGTTTTACCTTGTTCAGATAAATGCACTCTGTTCAATGGACTCTGCTCCTATTTGAATTAGTTATGCAGTAATCAGAGCAGTCCATCGCTGGGAGGAAATATCCACTTGAGTTCACTCTGCTAATGGCCCGAGATTATTTAGTGTAATTGCTTTCTTATGGAGGTACTTGTAGCCTGCTGGCCACAAGAGACCCAAGAAGGTGCTAGCATAGAAGCAGGCTTCCAGAAGGAGAATGATGTTGGCAGCTACCCGTGCCCAGATGCTGCATGGGGGTGGGGAGAGGTGGGAGGGTGGCGGGAGGCAAGCCTCTTAACTGAAGCGAAGGATGGGCGGTTCTCATGACCCATGGCATTTTCTTGTTCTACTAATGATCTCCTTCCAACAGCACCATTCAGCCAGGACTCTCGAGGCACTGGAGGGAGCTTAATCAGGCTTCACCATTGGTAGTAGCTGTTTTCACTCTATGCATGGGGAGATTTCCTTATGTTGAGCCAAGGCTAGAAAGTCCAGTCTCATACCCTTACCCTCACAGCTGCTCTGTCTGAACTTGGCCTGGGGAGGGTGAGTTGTTTCATAGCTTCTGTCCAGCCTCCTCTTCTGTAGTCTACAAACTGAATCTTCAGGCCAGTTGGCAATCCCCTGACTGGCTGTCAGGAGCCCTGGATTCAGGCTCTTGGGCTGTGGGATGCTGTTCAGACTGCCTGCATCCTGGCTACTATGTGGCAGTGCACTGGAGTAGAAAAGGCTCGTAGCATTAGACACGGCTGCTTAGCACTTCCAAGCTGGGCAGAGCAGGGCATTGCAGAGGGGGAAACCGGCTACTTGCTTGTATTTTGTGGGCTGTTAGGCAAGGGCCAGTGGCTGCAGACTCTGTGCTGGAGTGGGGCAAGCATCATGTGCAGTGGGTATTGCTGGGGTGACACACTCCCCTCCTGCAGGGTGGGTTGGAGAGTGGCCTGGTGTCAGAGAGCTGCTGGCCAGGCAGGGTTTCTTGCTTGGGTATAGGGAGCTGCCCGGAAGGAGTTTCTCCCCCTCTCCATCAGCTTTGCCTGCTTTGTGGAGAGAGTCTTGTGGAAATGCTTTGTGGCCAGGCCATCGGGAGAACATGGTGTCTCCACATAACCAGCTCCGTCCAGCCAGGGTGGCTAGGCTGGGCTATGTGTGGGGCAGCCTGCTGCTCTGATCCCTGGTCACAGTGCAGGGGCTGAGGAAGGGGAGGATGTGCCGAGGCTGAATTTCATGGCAGAGCCCGACACCTAGTGGCCAAGAGGCAATATATCCACAAGGGATTTGGAGCATCCCTCCTGCATCCTGGAAGGGAGCTATGGTTCTCAACCTTTTCAGATTCGAGGTGCTCATCCTCCAATTGGAGGCACCCCTCATTCAACTCATGATGCTCCTCAGTAATGCCAGCTCTTAGTTTTCACGTGTTTTGTGCACGCAGAAAAAGAGCAGAGCAGATTTTCTGCTGCAAAGAACTCAAAGCTCACAACAGCGCAGGTTTTTAACACTGAATTCCTGTTTGAAGTGTCTGGGTTTATCTTGTGACTCTTGTTTGCTTACTTGACGGTGCTAACATTGTGTGGCCCCCAGTGGCACCCTTGAATGGATCTCAGGGCACCGTAGGGTGCTGGGACACTGGTTGAGAATTACTGCCCTACACCCTACCCTGAGATGCATTAACTCTGTGTCGCCAACTCCAAGAGGTCCAAAGCCACAAGGATCTTATAAATAGCAAGTGTCTGGCTTTTATGTTTGTACTGCAGGACCTAAACCTTTCAGGGGTTCTTTTCCAGCTTTTTTGTGTGGCCCAGAGGCCTAGAAAATGCAGAGTCTCACATATTCACATGACTCCAGGAGCTGGCACTTATAAACCAAATGCCAAGACTAGCTCTCATAAGACTGGTATTGGGATGGGAAACTTGGCAATGCAACATGCCGTCTAGTGCATCTTGCCACAGGGATGCTGGGAGCTTCACATGCTGGACTTCATGGAGGTGCTGTGTATTTGCTGAGGGGGCAGCTTTACTTTATTGGGAAAGGAGAGCAGTTCTCCAAGTGTGTGTCTGATACAGCCATTGAGCCTCTTGGACTCCTGTGTCTCTGCGTCCATGGCCCCATTCTCTCTCCTTGGGTTCCCTCACCAGTACACATGCCCTCAATCCTGCTGACTTTGCACCCCACCCAGATGTGCCCATCTCCTCTGTCACTTGCCTTTGGGCTGTGGCGTTACTGTGTAAGGGACAGAAGGAAGTGGTTAGACTCTTGAGCCATTACTCCAGCCCCTACAACTGTCTATACTGGTTGGAGAGCTGCATCCCCCTCCAGCAGGCCTTCTGTTCTTCTTTCCCCCTGGCTCCAGTAGGCAGATGCTTGCTTCTCAATAGCCCAGATTTGGAATTGTGCCCTTCCGCTCAGCCCCTGCCCCCACATTACAGACATCTAGGCAACGATGACATTTGCTGCCCTGGCCAGTGCCACTATGAGGCTTGGGTAGGGCCCCACCCAGGGGTGCTGCCTCTAGTTTCCCCAGTGAGGCAGCAGCAAGGACCTGAGTGATAGACCTGGGTGATGTTCTTTAACCCTGCACTGGAAAGCTGCGGCCCCTCCTCATGTGGGGCTGGGGAGCAGAATGCCTGTTCCAGCAGGACAGTGGGCAGCGTGTGACCTCTTCTTCTTGCTTTGCAGGGATGTTGGTGGTCAACGTGACCTGGAGGAATAAGACGTACGTGGGGACGCTGCTGGACTGCACACAGCATGACTGGGCACCCCCTCGGTGAGTGTGTGGTGGAGACATGGAAGAAGCAGGTCCAGGCTGGTCCTGCAGCCTTGGCTGATGGATGGAGCAACACGAGGAGCCCTGCTGTGTGAAGGCCCCAAGCCCACAGCGGTAGCCTGCCCTCACCCCATGCATGGATCTGGGGGACACGTGCCATCCCCCCAGTGCTCCCCTGGGGGTGTGTGCCATGTCAGGAGCTGCCCCCCATTCCCCTGGATGAGCCTTTTGAGACTCTGTCCTGCACCCTGACTCAGCTGGGCTGGGCGGCAGTTCCAGGAGCCTGGCCTGGCCTGGCCTGCCGGATAGGTCCCCTTCCTGACCTCCAGGTTGACATGTCCTTGTGGAAGGCTGCCTGGGCCTTTGCCACCCCAGCCCGGGTCAGCCGCTGCCTGGAGACGTTGCTGGGTGCCCACCCCAGGGTCCCACGTACCTGCCGGGACCCTTTGAGATGGCCCTGGCCTGCCTGGCCCTCGGGCAGGTCACCGGTGCAAAGCTGGATTTGTGCCCGGGCTCCTGGAACTCTCGCCCAGCCTGGCCTGCCAGGTCGGTCCCCTTCCAGACCTCCAGGTTGACATGGCCTCATGGCGGGCTGCCTGGGCCCCTGCTGCCCCGGCCCGGGTCAGCTGCCGCTTGGAGGGGTCACTGGGCACCTGCCCCAGCCCCACTTCTTCCCTCACTGCAGGGGCCTCAATCTGCCCCCTCCCCACTTCCTTCCCCACCACAACAGACTTACCAGCTGGATGCTGCTCTCCAAAGCTGCTAGGCTGCATATTGGCAATCGGATCGGTATCAGCCAATATGGCTCGTTAATAATTGGCCATCAGTCTCGGCCCAAAAAATCTTTATCGGTGCACCCCTACTGCATTTCTGTTTTACCCTAGAGAGTTCCAGCTTCCTCACTCCCATGGCATGAGGTAGAAACCCTTTGCCAACCTCTGGCTGCCATTGCTGCCTTAGAGCCAAGTATAGCTGCTGTCTTCCTGCCCAGTGTGTAACCATGTGAGCTCCCTGCAGGCAGGATAGGCCATGACCTAAAGTGTGAGAGAGTGCTCAGGGCTATAGGGGGAAGGAGAGTGGAGCATAGACTCTGACCAGTGCAGTGGTCAGCAGAGAAAGTGTGTATTGGCACTCCATTGCCACAGGAACTCTGAGCACTGCTGCAGGAGCTGGGCCAGCCCCTGAGGCCCCAGCATGTTCTCCGTGGCTTCTGCAAGGCTGCCTGCCAGGCAGCACTGCTCTCCTGAGCAGCTTATGCCCTCTGAGACCTGCAGCTCCCTAAGCCCTGTGCTATCTTTCTTCCCAGGTTCTGCGACTCTCCCACCAGTGACCTGGAGATGCGGAATGGCCGGGGGAGAGGGAAGCGCATGCGTCCTAACAGCAACACGCCTGTGAATGAGACTGCCACTGCCTCGGACAGCAAAGGGACCAGCAGCAGCAGCAAGACCCGGGCAGGGGCCAACAGCAAAGGGCGCCGGGGCAGCCAGAACTCCTCGGACCACCGTACCCCGCCCAGCGGTGCTGGTGAGGATGTGAAGGCCAGCCCCTCCTCAGTGACCAAGCGGAAAAGCAAGCCCCTCTCTGACATGGAGCTGAACTCGAGCTCCGAGGACTCCAAAGGGAGCAAACGCATTCGCACCAACTCGATGGGCTCGGCTGCCGTGCCCCCGGCCGGGGTCAAGGTGGAGCCTGCTGTCCTGGACAGGAACTGTCCCTCCCCTATCCTTATTGACTGCCCCCACCCAAACTGTAACAAGAAGTACAAGCACATCAATGGACTCAAGTACCACCAGGCACATGCGCACACAGATGATGATAGCAAGCCAGAGGCAGATGTGGACAGCGAGTATGGCGAGGAGCCTTCCCTTCACACGGACATTGGGAGCTGCAATGGGGCTCCTATCTCACAGAAGGGTTCTCTGTCCCCGGCTCGATCAGCCACCCCTAAAGTCCGGCTGATGGAACCCCACAGCCCTTCTCCATCCAGCAAGTTCAGCACCAAGGTCCCCTGCAAGAAGAAGCTGGGAGGGGAAGGAGACACAGATCCTGGGGCCCTGTCCAATGATGGCTCCGAGGATGGCCCCTCGGTGGCCGATGAGACAAGTAATGATGGCTTCGACTCACTGGAGAAGAGGTGTGTTGAAAAGGACAAGTCAAAGAAGCCCGTCAGCACAAAGCCAGAGAAGATCCCTTCTAAAAGCTTAAAGTCTGCCAGACCCATTGCCCCTGCCATCCCCCCCCAGCAGATCTACACCTTCCAGACAGCCACCTTCACTGCGGCAAGCCCTGGTGCCTCCACCGGCTTGACCACTACTGTGGTCCAGGCCATGCCTAACAGCCCCCAGCTCAAACCCATCCAGCCAAAGCCAACAGTCATGGGAGAACCATTTACAGTCAACCCTTCCTTGACTCCTTCCAAGGATAAGAAGAAAAAGGACAAGAAAAAGAAAGAGTCCAAGGAAGTTGAAAACCCCCTGACTCCCGGGAAGGTCTGCAGGGCAGAGGAAGGAAAGAGCCCCTTCAGGGGGGAATCCAGTGACCTAGGGACCAAAAGCGAGGGGCTTCTGAATGGTTCATCTGATCCCCACCAGAGCCGGCTCGCCAGTATCAAGGCTGAGGCAGATAAAATCTACAGTTTCACGGACAATGCTCCAAGCCCATCCATTGGAGGCACAAGCAGACTGGAGAATGCCAACCCGGCCCAGCCTATGACACCACTGCATGTCGTCACCCAGAATGGGGCTGAGGCCAGCTCAGTGAAAACCAACAGCCCAGCCTATTCAGACATCTCAGATGCAGGAGAAGATGGGGAGGGTAAACTGGAGAGTGTGAAGGCTAAGGACCCTGAGCAGCTGGTAAAAGAAGGTGCAAAGAAAGCACTCTTTCCTGCCCAGACCCAGAGCAAGGACTCCCCCTACTACCAGGGTTTTGAAACCTACTACTCCCCAGGCTACCCCCAGTCGAGCCCTGGGCCCATGAACTCCAGCAGTCAGGCGACAGCAGAGACGCAGTCCCTGAAGATGAAAAAGGATGAGGAGCAAGAGAGCCCTGAGGTGAAGGTGAAGAGTGAAGGCAGTGAAGAGAAGAAGACGGAGCTGAGCAGCTCTAGCCAGCAGCCCTCTGTCATCCAACAACGACCCAACATGTACATGCAGTCCCTCTACTACAACCAGTATGCCTATGTGCCCCCCTATGGCTACAGTGACCAGGGCTACCACGCCCACCTGCTGAGTACCAACCCGGCTTACCGCCAGCAGTATGAAGAGCAGCAGAAGCAGAGGCAGAACCTGGAGCAGCAGCAGCAGCGAGGGTTGGAGAAGAAAGCAGAGCTCAGCATGAAGGAGAGAGAGGTGGCCCTCAAGGAGGAGTGGAAGCAAAAGCCCTCTGTCCCGCCAACCCTCACCAAAGCCCCCAGCCTCACAGACCTGGTGAAATCTGGGCTGAGCAAGACCAAGGAGCAGGGGGCTGCTGACACGGCCAAGTCCGTGATCATTCCCAAGCTGGAGGAGTCCTCCAAGCTGCCCAGTCAGGTGGCAGAGGGACTCAAGGTGAAGCTAAGTGAGGCTGGCCACCTGGGGAAGGAGGCCACAGAGACAAAAGCTGGCTCTGAGTGCAGCCGGCAGGCGGAGGTGGACCCTGTTCTCTGGTACAGACAGGTAAGTGCTTGGCCTCCCAGCCAGGGAACACACTTGGAGCAGCAGGGTCCCTGCAGCTCTTGCCTGGGCTTCTGGACAGGGCATGAGGGAGAGAACATCCATATCCTGCTCCCTTCCCAGGCCCTCTCCTTCCTCCCAGCTGTTGTCAGAAGGAAGGCAGAGAGCTAGGGACAGGTGCCTAGCGTGGACCTCTTTGCTCCCACTGTGTCAGACGGGCTGCTTCTGCCATTGTGTGGGCTCAGGGCTGGGCTTGGTGGGGTTGCTGTCATCTCTCCGTGGCTGCAAAGTGTAAGGTTCACTCCCCTCCAGCATCAGACTTTGGCCTAGGTGAAATTACACCAAGGACCCAGCCAGTGAAGGCACCTAAGAGTTGCCAACTCCGCATCAGCAGAGTAGGCATGTTAGGGCAGTGGGGAATGGTGGGTGCACAAGGTTTGGTGTCTATATCTTGAAATAGCAGCGGTTACCTGTGGTAGCCTGGTGTCAGGCAGAAAGCAGGGCATGCCAGCACCTTAGAGACTGACTGGTTCAGAGAAGCATGAGCTTTTTTAGGAAGTAGCCTACTTTATCAGAGGCTGAATAGTCAGGGACTCTCTTCTTGGGGCATCTCCCCTGCCTGGTCATCTGATCCCCAAAAGGACATCACAAGAAGAGCCAGGGTGTCTGAAACAGGCAGGAGAACAAGGAGAGGCAACCCCTAGGAAGCACAGTGGAGAAGGCCAGGCCTCCATCTTCCAGAGATGCCTTCCCCCTCCCCTCTCTCTCTGTCTTGCTTCCATTTGTTCTTCTGGACACTTTTTATTACTTCTTCTGTGAGGCTCTGTCACTTTGCCACCCAACAGCAGTGAGTTGTACCCGGTGCAGGGGTGAGCACACTGATTGCAGGTTCTGAGCTGAAGGACCTATTTTCAAATGTGTGTTTGGTGCAGAGAGGGATGCGGAAGGTTTCCTACCCCCAGGGGGAGTAACAGGAGGTCCCTGGGCTCCTCTTGGGGCCCTGCTGATCAAGGGCCTGGACTGCACTGCTCCATGGCAGGACCTCTCTGCTCTCAGGCTCTTCTGGATAGGTGTAGGGAGCAGCCACGACCTGGCTTCCAGATGCCTTTGGGTCAGGGTAGGGGTGGGATTTGGTGTCATGACTGCCCATGGCAATAGGAACTGGCTGGTGGAAGGATGGTGGCCTTTGATAGCATGCACAGTCTTGTGTTTCTGTGTATCCCATGTGGGCCCAGGTATGAGGCTGCTGTGCTGTGGATCACAGAGCTGGGAGTGGAGGGAGGCTGAGTGGCCCGTGGAAGCAGAGGCCACCGCTTCATTCCCTGGTCATCGTCTGGGGAAGCCTGGCATTAGTGTTGTTGCCACATCCCTGGCTCTGAGCCTTCCTGTGTGTGGGGGAGGGAGTGTGAGGTGCTGTTGCCAGGATGTAGTGAAGGGAGGGGTGTGGCCACTCTAACAAGGCCTGTGGTTGGTGCAGGAAACAGAGCCCCGGATGTGGACCTATGTTTATCCCGCCAAGTACTCGGACATCAAGACTGAGGACGAGCGGTGGAAGGAGGAGAGGGACAGGAAGTTGAAAGAAGAGAGGAGCCGAAGCAAAGACGCCATCCCCAAGGAGGACGGAAAGGAGAGCACAAGCTCTGAGTGCAAGCTAACACCCACTGAGGAGTCCCGCATGGTGGGGAAGGATCCCCGGCCCAGCGTCCATGTTCCCGTGTCCTCCCCCCTCACCCAGCACCAGTCCTACATCCCCTACATGCACGGCTACTCCTACAGCCAGTCCTATGACCCCAACCACCCCAGCTACAGGGGCATGCCAACGGTCATGATGCAGAACTACCCAGGTAGGGGCACATCCAGGAGTGTTACATTGGGTGGCATGTGGACAGAGAGGGGAAAGTTTTCTAAGAGGCAGTGCAGTGGGGGAGACCTCCTCTCCTCTCACCTTCCTTGGGGCTGCAGCAGGGGAGTGTGGGCAGGAGTTGTGCCATGTAATCAGAAAGCTGAGCCAGGTGTGAAATGCAGGTCCCCGAGTCTCCTCCCTGTAACCTGTCCACTGTGCTGCCTTCTTGTGCCTGGAAGGCTCCCAAAGGGGGGAAATAAGAGAACATGGGGCACATGCAGGGAGTGAATACAGCAGTGGTGCAGGAGGGGGGCCACCAGCTTAGCTTGGTGGATAGTGAGGAGCCAATGCTGCACTCTGTTGGAAATGTTGGAATAGACCCAGGCAGGAGTGGGGTAACATTGCCCTGTATACACCTGAACTTTGTCCTTCCCTTTGCCTGGTGCTTCTGTCCCTCAGCACCATACTTGTGCTCAGCTGTACTTGTACTCAGCTGGTTGGAGTGGTAGAGCCTCCCAGGCCTGGGGTGGGAAGGAGAGACATGGTCTCATGTGCTATAGTGAGGATTTTGCTGTTGTTGCCATGGGAACATCACAGAGTTGTGCTGGCAGCGTTGGCGCAGTGCCCTGCCCAGCTGCTGCTGGTAGCACCGGTCATTGCCACCCTGGTGGCAGCCTGGGACCTCCCCAGCCTGAGTGCCCTGACTCCCTTGGGAAACAGCTGCAGGCGGCACTGAGGCCGCCTTCTGCTTGGTGAGAATGTCCTCTCCCCGCAGGATCGTACCTGCCCTCCAGCTACTCCTTCTCCCCCTATGGGAGCAAGGCCTCTGGGAGCGACGACAGCGACAAGTCTCGAGCCAGCCCCAGCGTGAGCTGCAAATCCAGCTCGGAGTCCAAGGCCCTGGACATCCTGCAGCAGCATGCCAGCCACTACAAGAGCAAGTCCCCCACGGTGAGCCTGGGGAAGGGCAGGACTTCTCTGCACTGTGGGCCCACTGGGGGTCCACATGCTGCCCATGCGCTCAGACTGCGCTTCCCCCCACCTCTCCCCAGATAGCTGCTGGAGCCTAGCCCCACAGACCTGCTGTTGGTGGGTGCTGTTGAGTGGCTTAGTACAGGCTTTCCCATTCCCGTGCCCAGGCCCTCATTATGGTCCAGTACCATGGTGGTGTCTGGGCTGCGTGACGCCCTCGCAGACTGTAAGCCAACCCTGAGGCGTGAGGAGGGGAAGTGGCTTCTCCCAGCAAGGCAAGGCCAGCGTTTCATCATCCCCCAGGACTGCTGCCTCTTCCATGGTGGTCTCCTTTCCCAGGCCTCCTCATTCATGCTCTGGGAACAGTGCTGAAGCCATGGGTGCTAGGAATCTGCCCTGGGGAAAGGAGAACATCCTGGGTCTAGCTGGGGCTGGCAGACCCCAGGAGCACTTGTGTTTTGGGATCCATCTTATAATCCATGGGAGAAGCTGCCTTGGAAAATGATCCTGCTGTGTGGGGTGGGTGTAGAGACCATCCTGTGATGTAGGTAGGGGGATGATGGGGTGGATGTTTTTATATATATATATATACACACACACACACATCATATGTATATATATATACATTTATATGTGTGTGTGTGTATGTGTGTACCCACACACACACACACGCACACGGCAAACTGGTGCTGCCCATCTGTTGTCTCTTCCTTGTCCACTGGGGGCAGCCTCATGCCTCTTCACAGCAGCAGCCTGAGACCGGTGTTTGAGACGGGAAGCGGAGCATACTGTGTCCAATTAGGAAGGGCCGTAATGGGGCCTTGTGCAGGCACTTCCCCAGCCCTGACCAGCCTCAGCCCTGCTTATCTATGGCTGGAGGTAACCTCACTGGCAGAAGTCCAGAGCTATCTTGGCTGTGGCAGCACCAGCAGGATGAGGAGCTCAGTCACTGGAGGAGCCTGCAGTGACCTGCTGGGCCCTTGGCTCAGACAGTTGCCCTAGTAGCCTCATCCCCATGGCACATGCTACACAATGCCTGGACACTTCTGCCTTGTGGACATCAGGGCCAGCCTACTTGCATGGTGCCTGGTTGTCCACCGTCTTCAACGCACCTTTGTGCTTCCCTGTCCAGATAAGCGAGAAGACATCTCAGGAGCGAGAGCGCAGCGGCTGTGGGGTGGTGGGGGGAGGCGGAGGCTGCAGCACTTCATCCCCATGGCACATGCTACACAATGCCTGGACACTTCTGCCTTGTGGACATCAGGGCCAGCCTACTTGCATGGTGCCTGGTTGTCCACCGTCTTCAACGCACCTTTGTGCTTCCCGGTCCAGATAAGCGAGAAGACATCTCAGGAGCGAGAGCGCAGCGGCTGTGGGGTGGTGGGGGGAGGCGGAGGCTGCAGCACTGTCGGGGCAGCAGGAGGCGGGGAGAGGAGCGTGGACCGACCCCGGACCTCCCCTTCCCAACGCCTCATGTCAACGCATCACCACCACCACCACCTAGGGTACTCGCTGCTGCCAGCACAGTACAACCTGCCCTATGCAACAGGTGAGAGCAGAGGGCCCGCAGGCAGGGAGTGAAAGAGGGGGGCTTGGTCCATGCCAGGGTCTAGAGCTCTGAGTGTGGGGAAGGGCTGGGCTGAACAACCCTGGTGGGTGTGGGATTACCTGGCGTGAGTGTGAGGGGGAGCAGCGAAAGGCAGGTTGAGGTAGCCCCCATAGTTTCTCCTGCCCTGGGGGGCTAGCAGCACCAGGCTGAAATAGACAGCTCTCATGGCTCCCCTGGCCTGTTGTGGTGAATTGCTCCCTCCTATGGGGCGCTGCCAGTCTTGGGGTCATGTCTCCGGGGAGGGCAACTCATTGTTCCCAGTCTCAGGGCTGGTGCTGGAGCCCCCTGGCACTGAGCCCAGCTCCAGGCCACTGCATAGTGCAGGGCAGGGCAGGGCAAGGCTGAGCGACCTGAACTGCAGGTCCATTGTCATCAGCCTTTGGCGTCACCGCCATTCATCCCATGGTGCTGCCGTGCAGCTCCTGATCTGTTCTCTGCTTCTTTCTGCAGGTCTCTCTTCTACAGCCATTGTTGCCAGCCAGCAGGGCTCCACTCCCTCCTTATACCCACCTCCCCGGAGGTGAGAACGGTAAGCCTCTGCCCTAGTGAAGGTGGGGAAGCCTGCAGAACAGCCCCATGTAGCCAACTTCCAGCTGTTGAGACCCAAGGTGTCTTCTTGCAGGGCATGGAAAGCTCTGTTGTGGCATGGAGAGGATTAAGCTGTGGGAAGGTGCCCAACACGTGGGCGAATGTCACATGTCTCTAGGGCTTTCCCTCTTATATGTAGGGGAGAACTGGGGGCTTCCTAAAGCAGAGGAGCAGCCTCTGCAGGCAGAGCCCTGGGCATGGTGTGGGGGATGTATTTGCTGCCCCCCAGTAACTCTGCCAGTGCCCCTCAAGCCCAACTCGTGGTCTTGTGATGCCCACCCTCGCAATTCTCCATAGCAGCTCTGCCTTTTTGCCCTAGCCTATGTGCTCCATGCTGTTCCAGTTTTGGGTTCCCCCATCCCCAGGTCAGCTGAGGCCCTTCATATCTGTCCTGCCATTGCCAGCTGCCCTGCCACTGACCAGATGCTTTGGTTTTGGTGTAGTCTGTAGCTAGTTGTCTGCTAGATCTGTGAAAGCAGTGCCTCTTAGAGGGATGGTGGGGGAGTTGCCTTTTCCACCAGTCTGATGCTGGGGCCTGTTGATATCAGGCAGCCTGGTGGGGATGGATGGAGACTAAAGCTGGCTGCTCCTGGGTTCCTGCCAGCTGCCACTACCCTTTTGTGATTGACATGCTGCCCTGGGCTAATGCCCCCTTTTCCATTGTTTTGGACAGGACATGATGTGGTCGGATATCCTAGGCTGCCCCAAGTCATGTGACTGGCTCACATGAGGAAGCGCTGCAAATTCCATTAGACATCAGTTGAATGGTGTTAATTGTTCTGTTTGACGTTCCTGCCATAATCTGAGGCAGACTCTGTCTTCTCCCCTGTCGGACACACGCTGAATCCCCCCACCCCCCTTCCCTATGCCCCTTTCTTGGAGAGCTGGTACCTACAGAAATATTTATTCTACTGGCCACCGGCATTCAGGATGGAAGTGAATCGCCCGCTGGGTGCAGAAGAAGAGGGTGCAGGAAGCACCAAGGGTTTCTGATGGACTTGAGTTGGAAGGTCCCTCTGGAGGTCACCGCTTCGGAGCAGCCCAGGACTCGGGGCGGGCAGGGAGCACCAGCCCATTGGGTTCACGTTGTTGTGTGCCCCTTGCACCTTCTGCTTGTGGCCGTGTTGGAACCAGGGAAGATCTTCAGACATCCGGCTGGAGAGGGAGTTGCAGTCTCAGGAAGGAAAGTTTGGGCTCTTCCCATTTGTACCAACATATCGGGGGGTTGCCTGCAGCAAACACGTGCACAGTGGGGATGGCTACTCCCATCATGGCCCGTGTGTGTGCACTGTGGGTGCATGCGTGCACTTGTGGGGTGGTGACCTGGTGCCTGGGGGGACATCCCATGGTCTGAGCAGGGCTCCTCCCCTGTTGGAGCTGGGAAAATCTGGTTCAGACTGCAGGTCGGGGAGTTCCCGTGCGTGCACTGAGCCCTATGTGGGGCAGACCCTAGACCCATCCTAAGACCTTTGCTGGAGGTGGTGTGGAAGTGGTTGTCCCAGTGCCCTGCCCCTCCCTGCAGAGTGCTCTGCTGCAATGCCTTCTTTCCTCTGTTCACCACAGCGTCCCTTGCCCTAGTGCCCTGACCAGGCCTGCTGCCTCCCCCCGGCCCTTCTCTGTTACTGCTTCTGTAGGTGCAGCCCCTGCATCAGCCCTTTGCCAGCGGGATCCAGGGCTGCAGTGAAAAATGTTCCTTCGCCACAACACAGCACAGCACAGAGCAGAGCAACCCTAGTTTTGCACAGCTGAGTTCCCCCTTGGAGGGCTGGCTCTGTTCTGGGTTTGCCCTTCCCCACCACCTCACAGTCCTCAGTACTTGGCCCAGCTCCTCCACCTGCCATTTGTCAAAGCCACTCAGCCCCTCCCATGCCAGCAGGGAGGCCACCCAGGGCCATAGAAGTCATAGAAATTAAGGGCTGGAAGGGACCTCAAAAGATCGAGTCCAACCCCCCTGCTCTGGGTAGGCATACTGCTGAGATCAAATGATCCCAGCAAGGTGTTGATCCAGTCTCCTCTTGAGGACTTCCAAGGCTGGGGACTGCACCACCTCCTTGGGAAGTCTATTCCAGATTGTGGTCACCCTTACTGTAAAGAAGTTCTCTACATCCAACCTGAAACCATCCTTTAACACGGGTGGGCAAAATGCAGCCCGTGGGCCAGGTGCGGCTGCCAAGCCCATCCTACCCAGCCCGCGGGGCCCCTAAAAAGTTTAGAAAACTAATATTTAGCTGCCCCTGGCTGCCTGTCATGCGGCCCTTGATGGCTTGCCAACACTCAGTAAGTGGCCCTCTGCCTGAATTAATTGCCCACTCCTGCAACACTTTATGGCCATTGCTCTTTGTCCTGGGATGCCCTAGTGAATAGTTTTTCTCCCAGCTCCTGATATTCACCCCTTACATATTTATAGAGGCCAATTTATAGAGGGTGGTGGGCCTGTGTGCTGCTGGCCAAGATCCAAGGTCGCTTCTCACTTTTGACAATGCCAGTTTTCTTCTCTCGGGAGAGGGCAGGTGCAGGTGGCTGAGGAGGCAGAGCGTGGTAGCTCTGGTGGCTGTGGGCTCCATTCTGCCCAAACTGGGCAGTGCCTGGCACGTCCATGGTGCCGGCAGTGCTCCAGACTCCACTGCAGCTGCTCTGTTGAGACCCTCAGTTTCCCATTCCCTAGTGGTGACTGTGGCTTGGGGGAGCTGTGAGCACTTGGGGATGGCATTGGTGCCCCTGCCCGGCTCCGCTCCTCCCAGGTCAGCTACGATCCCATGGGGATGAGCCCTCCCCACCTTCCCCTATTCCCATTAGTTTTCCAGGTAGTGGTTCTGCTCAGGGTGGGGTGGGAGGGAACCAGCCTGCCAAATGCTCCTGGAGACGGGGACTAGGGCTGCTCCCCTGCTGCACCCTTGCCCTGGGCCTGCACCCAGCACTGTGGCTGAGGCTGGTGCCCCTCTGAGGAGGCTGATGCCAGCAACCGACAGATCCCAGAGCTGTTCCTCAGGCTGCTCCCTCCCACAACCATCGCTCTTCGAGCCGGGACCAGGCTGCTCACTTGAGGGAGACAGCGGCTGCTGCCCCCCACCAAACTGCTTCACTCAGGGCATCCCCGGCCTGGCACAGACTGCTGTGGGGCACACTGCTTCCCTACCTGAGCAGGCTGCATTGCCCCCTTGGAGGGGGCCAGGGCTGGGCCGGTCTGTGCGCCCTGTGTCTTGGTGCTGTCCCTACCTTGTCTGTCACGCCAGCCCCCAAGGTGCTGTTGCTGCGGGACCCTCTCTGCCTGCCGGGCTGTTGTACATATTGTAAAAAGGAATCGTTTGAAAGCTGTTGTTTTGGGTTTTGTTTTCTTTCCCCGTGGGGGGCGGGGGTGGGGGCAGGGGTGGGCCCTGCCCCCTGCCTTCCCCTCCTCCCCTTTTCCCTCCCCATCCCCCTCCGCCTTCCCTCCCACTCTGTACAATGGAGGAGAAGCCACTGG
Source organism: Alligator sinensis (assembly GCF_000455745.1). NCBI lineage: Eukaryota > Metazoa > Chordata > Crocodylia > Alligatoridae > Alligator > Alligator sinensis. The sequence goes on along the minus strand of NW_005841950.1, from coordinate 1,432,119 downwards.
TCAATCCTTGTCAGCTGTTTTCCAGTGTCCATGCCCCCCTCCCCCCTGCAGTGGGTCTTGGTTTGCTTAGGGTTTTACATCTTTCAGAGAGGCAGCTCAGCTCCCCAGCCAGGCTGGTTCTGCCCAGCCAAAGGGCTGGCATGATCTGCCCCTCCACCCCAGGCAGGCCTCAGTGCCCACAGTGGCCTTGGCATGGAAGGGCAGGGCAGTGGGTCTGCTGGTCCACCACAGCTCTCTGGGTGAAGGGAATCTCCTGGCCCAGACCCACTGGCATCTCCACATGCCCCTGCTGAGGACTGGGCATAGAGCAGCCAGGGCCCCCCCAAAGGCAGGGCTGATCACTTCCCTGTCTGGTGGGACGTTCCTGAAGGCCAGGTGGGTTGAGCCTGGTCCTCACAATATAGGGAGAATTATCTTGGCAAGGAGGACCTGGGAGATGGAGCCCTGCGGGGCAAAGGGGCCGCCCCTTGCTCTGCCTCTGGAACAGGGGGGACCTTTCAGCTGCTCACAAGAAATGACCCCAAAGGGCTGCCAGCATGGTGGAGCCACCAGACACACTCGAGCTTGGCAGTGGGTGGCATCCCATCTTTGGCATGTCAGGTCTGTGAGGAAGCCCAGCTGGTGCCAGGTTGTTGTTTGAGACCTTTCCTGTTGGCTTCTGCAGGTTGTGGGCAAAGCAGCAGTGTCCTTCAGGCATCCATATAACCTTTCTGGCCCCAGTCTAGACATCTCCATCAGCAGGCAAGGGCCAGGCAGGGGCAGTAGCCAGCCCTGGAAGAAGAGACTCATGGTGTTTGAGATATGGGAAGCCACAAGTCAATCCAAATGATCCCAGCAAGGAGGTCAGCTGGCAAGGAGCTTCTGAACACTGGTTTAAGGTGGGGTCTGTTCTCAGTCTTCCCTTGGCCGTTAATGAAAACCGGTGTCAACTGAGTAGTATTGAGTTTCGACCTCAGTGTTCCCAGCAGGCTCCTGCCAGCGAGCAGTCTGGGCAGCTGAAGGGGACGCTGCCCTCCCAGTCCCCTCCCTCCCTTCCCCTGCCCCGTCGCTGTCCATGCCTGGAGCCACCTTCCTTCTGCAAGCCCACCCCCCGCCCCACACGGTGAGCAGGGGTCCCACGGGGACTTTGAAACGTTGATGTTTATAGCTCTTGTTTCCATTGGAGTTGCTGTGTTGGGTTTAATTTCAGTCTTCCTGATTCTGCCCTCTGTAAAGTGTACATTATTACCAAGTTCCTTGTTTTTTATATATATATATATATAAATATATATATATACAAACTGAACTCTTCTTGCCTTTGTACATTCGGGCAAGGAGAGAGAATAAATCTTTTTAAGAGACAATCACACACAGGCGAGGGTGGCTTTTTCTTTGTCTGGTTTCCCTCCCCCTGGTCCCTTCCTCCCGACAGGGCTGCTCTTTGCCAGGCCATCTTGAAGGGGTCCTGGGCATGGGTTACGCTGCTGTGGCTCAGCCCACCTCCCCTGCCCCGCTTTGCTGACTGGAGGCAAGCGACTGAGCCCAAAAGCTGAGAGCTGCCCCAGTGGGGCCTGGTGCCTGCATGACTGTAGTCCTGACTGATCCCAGCACCCAACTGGCCTGTGCTAAGCAAATCTGCTGGGGGTTGGTCTCAGTGGGGAGCCCCATGGGTGCCAGCCCAAGCCTCTTCTGTGTCAGGGAGGTGCCTCACTGACGGGTGAGGGCAAGGAGCCTACTCCCCCACACAGTGCTGGGAGGTGGCTGTCCCAGCCGTCAGTGGTGCTGCGTGGGTAGACCTGCCTGGGCAATCCTCTAGGCATAGCTGCTGCCAGCCAGCATCAAGACAAGGGCAGGGAATGGGAACCTGGGGTAAGCACCTGACTGCACAGGCTGCTTGGCTGGATTCCCCAGGGCCTCTGCCTCAGCCTCCCTCTGCACCCCCCTCCATTTTGGATGGTGCTGAGGGCTGGGCTGGGGATGACAGGCCACTCTGGTCTCCCTCTGTGCTGTGTCCCCAGGCATCAGCTGGGGGCCGTGGAGCTGAGGGGGGAGCTAGCTGGGCTGGGCAGTGCCCACTGCTCTGCTGGTGCCCCTGGCTGTTCCCTCAGGCTACAAGGGCAGGGGCCTCCTTCCCCCATCTGCCCTCTCATCTCACACAGGCAGCTGCCATCTCCTGGTAGATCTTAAGGCCTCCTGCACAACACAGCAGACTGGGGCACGACTCCTGAAGGGCAGGGGTTATGCTGTTATAAGGGTATTATAATATAATGCCGTTATAAGGCCATGTCACTTGGCCAGATTCTTTTTGCTGTCTCTGAGGAGGGACCCAGGAAGAAGCCAACAGGCATCTGACTGCCCACAAAGGTGCTTCCTCCCCTCTCACCAGGGAGAATGACAGCAGACAGCTTCCTCTGAAGCCCAATGGACTGTGGATGGGCTGTAGGGCTGGGGTAAGGAAAAGCAAGAGCCTGCATGGCTTTGCACACGTGCATGTGTGTGTGTGTCTGTATGTGTGTAGGAGGGTGTTGGGATGTGTGTGTAGATGTAAGTATGTAGAGTGGGGGGTGTATGCATCAGTGTGCAGAGAGGAGGGGGTGCATACACGCTGGCTCTGTCAGTGCCTGTGTTTTGCCTGCTGTTACACAGGCTTGAAGGCTGCTGGCCCCGCCTGGTGCCTTTCACCCCTGGCAGCTGGTCTGTGCAGCTTCCAAGCTGGTAAATGCTGGTGAAGTCCAGGACCAGGTACTCTGTCCCAGGCTGCACAGCTAAAGCCATTAGTGCATCAGTAACAGGCTTGGAAATGGTGTTGTGGCAACCCCTTGAGCGATGCTGCAAGTGCTGGGGTGTTTGCCTGCAGTCCCCTCCCTCCAGCCCTTCAGGCAGACACACATACAGGCTGCTCTTGCCCCAAGCCTAGCAGTGCTCCAAATACCTGGCTTAGCTGGAGGGCATGTGTCAGCACTCGCTGAGCTGTGGTGGGGCTTTACCGTAAGCAGATTGTCTGTGCAGAGCCCGGCACAGGAGTTGGTGCCAGGAAAAACCCTTCTGCTGCCAAGCAGCACCATCTGCCTAAGATGGCTAAAGTGGGAGCTGATGAATGAGAACGGGGCTTGTGAGGGTGGCGGTACAGTGCCTCCCTGACATGCGGCTGCACAAAGCTGAGGCTGTGGTTTGCGGATGGTCACTGACGTGGGGAGGTGGCAGCCTCCTTGGCTCAGGAGTGCAGAGCACGATGTGACCTGCACCAGCCAGCTGGGAGTTGCCATGGGCTCAGGTTAGGAGGCCTCTTAGGAAGGTACTATTATAGGTGAAAGGGCCATGTCCAGCTTAAGCCTGGGGTCCTGCCTGGACTCCTGGTATCACTGATGTTGGGGAGCGGTGGCCCCTGGGTGTCTCACCAGCTGGTTCTCCTGGACAGCAGCCCTCACAGGTCTCCCTGCCACTGCCTTGACGTGCTCTGCCAGGTCCCCACTCAGCGCATGACACCCCGACACCCCGCCCCCCCCCGGAAGATAGCTCAGATGTGGGAGCCTCTTCAGCTGGGAGCAGGACTGGCATCTTCCCTCCAGTGGGATCAGCCATAGCAAAGTCTGCTTAGGGCATTGGAAGGCAGCTCTGCTGGCCTGTCTCAGCCTTGGTGGGGGCTGTCCTGCTGTGGCTTTGCCCTTCAGACACCACCGCCCAGATCACTGCAGACTCAGCAGAGCAAGAGATGTTCCCATGCACTGAGAGGTACTGGTGTGGTGCAGAGCAGTGGCAAAGCCCTTGCTATTTACCTGACCCCCACCCCTGTCATCCCAAGGGACTTGGCCCTCGGGCCTCCTGGGAACACAGTAGAAAGCAACCTCCAAAGGCACCAGGCTGCTTCACAGCACAGACCTCACAAGGAAAACAAATCAGCACTTCTGATAGAGCCACCTGAGTCTCTGTAAGCAGTAAAATGTAGGGGGAGCAGAGTGGCAGTTTGGGCAGCGTCTTCAGGGACCTGGCAGATAGGGCTGGCTGGGCCAGGGAACGTCACTTCAGAGCTTCCCCTGACTGGTGCTTGGGGTTGTGGTTTCAGCCTTCACCCGGGGCGCGTGGAGGGGAACAGGGAAAAGCTCCTGTAATCTTGTTACCAGCTCATGCAGTGTTTACACCCAAAGGCCCTCCAGTATGGTGCCAACCGGAAATGCAGAGGCGCCTGCAGCTTGGAGATAAGGGTGCAAAGTCAGCAGAAGCCCGAGCTGTGCTGCCCCTGAGGCAACGGGCACACAGTGGTTGGAGCAGTGGGAGGCTGACTGTATTTGTGCTTTCCTGGCAGCTCTGCCCTCATGGCTGCCATGGCCAGGACCTGGTCCCTAGCAGCAGGCATCTCAGCCTCTGCCTGCTCAATGCTGCAGGGCCTCTTTTCTGGGGGCCTCTCCAGTTCCTAACACTGCTCTTTGCTCCCCTGCTCCTTTCAGATCAGCCGTGGAACACACTTCCCACCCATGCAGTGCGCTGAAGATGTTCTCTTGTGGAGATCTGCCGCTTCCTTGAAGATCTTACAGAAGCTCAGGTGGGCGCTTGAGTGCAAGGTGGCTGCAACTCCCCGACCATTTCAGCTGTGTGCTCCTTGCAGCCAGCAGCAGGAGAGGTGGAAGGCATCGAGAAAGCCTCCACTTGGCTGAGTGAAATGTAACCCTGCATCCACACTGACTCAGCCTGCAGAGACAGGGTCTTGCTCAGCAAGAAGGGGTCAGGACCCAATAGGATGAAGAATGAGGGGGTTCAAACTTGGTATTGGCTCAGGGCTCCCTGGCGCATGTAAAGAGAGAGGATGGCAATGTTGTCAGGCTGCTGGTGGATTTATGGTGCCAGTCCTCTCTGTTAATGCTTCTTGTAGGGCTTGAGGTGGCCAGAGTTTCTGTAGAACTTGGTGAGTGATGGCTCAGTCCCTGTGGCTGACTCTGAGCTGGGCTTCCTGCCTCTGGGAAAGTCCTTCACTGCCAGCATGAAGCTCTCTTGCCACCCTGTCACCTTGGCTGAGCCGAGGGAATTTGACACATTTGAGAAGCTCCTGTTGCTTGTGACTAGTTTTTGTAAAAGCACCAGTGGAGCTGGCTACTCAAGGCCTATGAAAACTGGGGCCCCCAGTGCCTGCCCCCTGATGGCACTCCCTAGAGGGGAACAGAAGTCATTTCTATTTGAGCTACTTCAAACTGTTTTTTCACAGTTGTCCCTAGTGCCATCATCCTTTACGCTGGGAAAAAAGGCAGTGGTTAAACACCACTTCAGCCCTGCACATCAGAGCTAAGAAAGCTCATCGTCCCCATCCCAGACTGCCAGCAAAAGCAGTCAAACTCAACTGGTGTGACTTTGCAGTTCCTCTTTAGGAGAAATTTTGCATCTGCTTGTAAAAAAGGCTCCACTTCAATTAACAATAACTTCCCAAACCCCTTCCACTTTCAGGCTCAGCACCTCTAGCTTCAGAGTCAGACTTTGGTTCTGTCTATACTGACACTGAGAGCAACAGAGCTGCCTGAGTCCCCCCTCAGAAGCGATATACTGAACTGGTTAGACCCCCCGCCCCAAGCAGCTTACCCGGGAGCCCATCCCATAGACACTGGTGCAATGTCTCAGCGCTAACGCAAATGCTGATGATCATTTTGCCACTGTTCATTCCCCTGCTTCAGACAGGCTGCCTCTGTGTCCCGAGGCAAATCTTAGCACGTGGAAGCTGAAGAGGGCACTGTTTTTGCCTGTGAAAAGTGGGGTAGGGAGGTGAGAACCATTTCTCCAGTCATAAAAATGCTCTTGATCTTTCCAACAGTCCTGCAGCTGCTATAACAAGCCTCAGTTAGCAGGGCCTTTGATGTCTCTGCTGAAAACCAGTACTGAGCGGATGGTACAAACCGTAGGAAATTGTGTAGAGTGAGCTCACGCTATATTTACAAGTGCTGGTTTTCCTCAAACTGTCCAAGGAGCTGCAAGGCTCATGTTCTAAGCACGTGCGAAAGAGCACGCGCATGTGTGCGCCACTGACTTAGCTGCGTACCAAGAAGTCCAGAGACAGTACACATGGGCTGATGGCAGCTGCTCTGGTGAATGCCCCTGAGGACTCTGGAGTGTTTTCTACTGTTGGCAGGAGGTGGTGGCTCTGATACAGGTGTCAATTTTCTGCATGCTTCGTACTCAGGCCAGGTTCTTGCTCAGTCTCCTCTCCAAACTGACCAGAGTGGCCCCAGCTGCCTCTCAACATGGTGCACGCACCTGCCTCACACCCAAGGAAAGCTGTGCCCTATATAAGCTTAGCTCTTTGCCAGTCTCATGGACAGATTCCTTCCTGCTGTGCACCTTTGGAAGTGCTCTTCCACCAGGGATACACTACAGCCCTGGTCCAAGGGATCTAGGTCCCCACTCTGTCAAGCTTGGCTGTGCTTAACTCCTAGAGGCCTGGCCCCTGGAGCTGGATCCAGAATCCAGAGTTTGGCAGCTTGACAGGTACAGGGAGAGTCCATGAAAGAGTTAGTTGAGGAAGGAGGTGCCTGGACTATTCCAGAGGTTAACGCTGAGGACAGGGGATGTCTTGAATTCTGCCTCCTCCAGGGCATCTGCACCTTACTCAGTGCCACCAAGAGGAGCTCCTTGACTCTGGGTCCCCTCCCCAGGACACTCACCTGGAGGTGGGTGCTTCCATCTCCCCTTAAAGAAAGGTGTAGGTGGTGTTACTATCTTTCTTTAAAGATGGCTGGTGGAGGAGGTGGTGGTGGTAACCCATGTTACCCCGTGGCTCAGTGGTTGGAGCACTTGCCCCAGATGTGGGAGACATGGCATCAATGCCATCTTCTGCAAGATGGAACTAAGAACACATTTCCCAGCACTCAGGGGCTACAGGCTGTCCTGGAAGAGTGCTCACCTCTTCTCGGCAAAGTTTTCTGCTCCACAGAAAGGAAAGACAGGCCTTTGCAGCAAGAACAGGTTTTACATTCATTCAGCTGCAGTCGTCTAGGCCAGGTCTGTGGCAGAGAGAGAGAGCCACAGCAGCTGTCTCCCAGCAAGTACTGGTAACACTGTTAGAGAAAGGCCCTGGACAGTGGTTCTCAACAGTTTTAGACTCAAGGCCCCCTCAGAATTTCTCTTATTTTTTCTATGGAAAAAAATAGGAGCAATTCTTCTGTTGCCAAGAACTTAGACTACAGCAGGTCAGAACAGTTTTGATTCTGTGGATTCTTGTTTGACATCTGTGGGTTTATTTTGGGAATGATGTGCAGGTGTTTGCACACAAAACAGTGCTAATATTTTGTGGTACCCTTAAAGGGATCTTGCAGCACCCCATGGTGCTGTGGCATCCTGGTTGAGGACTGCTCTAGGAAGACAGTAAGTGTTCATCTATATTTACCCATCTCAATCTACTGGTGCCACCTCACTGCGTAAAGAAAGCTGAGGCGGACCTGGCTTCTGCTAATTATTTGTCTGCTACCTCTGGGAATTTTTGTCCCCTACTCTTCCAACGATTTTTTACTGTTGCTATGCTGGTTTGTCTCCTCAGACCTGGAGAAGAAGGTCTTGCATTCAAAGGCTTGTTTAACTCTATCCCAACTATGCAGCTGGTCTAATACAAGCTATCATTGCCTTACGAACTCCTGGCCTCTGGAGGAATTCAGCCCAACTCATTAATCATCAGGCATTTCAGAACAAGGTGGTCTGCATTCAGGAGTATGAGCTGAAGAGCTCCCCAAGTTCAGTGTGCAATTCATTGAGGATTAGGTAACAAGTCAGGTAACTGAGCTACTCTTGCTTTCATTAACAGACCTAAAGTGCTAATCCCAGCAAACCTTCCTTCCCTGCCATAACCAGTCATTTCTTCCGAGACGCGCCATGCAACAATCGCTTAGAACAGGGGCTCTATGGAGCCACTGGACCCAGTCCACGGAGCTGGAGGGAACTTTGCCAATTTGCTGTGGTTGGAAGGTAGAGAGAAGCAAAGGCGGGTGGGTCCCAGTGCTGTCCTGCCCCAATTTGGGCTGTTCCAGCCAGTTGCCAGAAAAAAATTGCCAACCACTGTTTCAGAAAGATTGTTTCCAGACTAAAGTTTTCCATACAGTAGGGTGGAAGGGGAAGGAGTTGTGTCCCCCAGATGGATTTAACGTTAAGCCCTTATTTAGATATGTATTAAGGGTCAGTCACATTTTGACAGTGAGCACGAGGGGGCAGTCCGAGGGTTTCAGCAAGTTGTAAACAGCAAGGCAGCAGACCCAGGCTGGCCAGCATTGTGACATCCGCTCAGCGGGTTGCTTTATTTCTGTGACAGTGACTGACTGCTCACCAGGCAACCTGCTGCCCTGCAAAAGTCAGAGCGCATTGGTTGGCAAGCCCAAGGCTGAAAGCAAAACCTCACCTCTCATGTCCTCATCCCTGAGCATGCCTAAATAGCAGGCAAGTCAGAGAAGTCACTTGCATCAAACATGCTATTAGTCTTCTTCTGGCTGCCATTGGCTAGAGCCCTGCAGGAAGGGTAGGTACTTGCCAGTGATATAGATGCTGCATCCTCCCAGAATAGGAAATGGGAAGGGTACAATTACCATTCATGAATGTTTGCAAGAAAACTGAATTTGGAGGTTAATTCTCAATTCGGCCTCAGGTTGGACATGCCAGTCAGAATTTAATCACAAGGAGCTTGCTGAGAACAGTGCAGGGCAGGAGCTGCCCTTTGCTTCCAATCAAGAGCTTGCAAGTCTGCAGTGAAACTGAGCCACAACATTCAGCTCCTACCTAAGCATGGGTTGGGGCTAGATCTAGTTTTTGCCTTCAGCCCATCTCTAGCCAACAGCATGGAGGCAAAACTGCTACCCAAGTGTTCCCTCCAGTTATGCCAAGACACTGAAAAACTTGGGCCTAAGGCCAATTTCTATTTACATAGGACATGTTGGGAATACAGCCCTGCACACTGCAATACTTCAGTTAGCCTTTGCTGTCACACTGTGTGGGAAGGGGAGAAAAAGGGTTCTGGCTGGTTTCCTGAAGTGTAAGAAGACTTCAGGAAAGACCATTACTCACCTGCTTTGTTACTGGTATTGGAGATATGCCGCAGTGTCTGCTTCGCTCTAGGGGCAGGTGTGTACTTAGTGCTTGGAGGTTGAAGAGCTCTCCCTACCAGTATTTGTCAGGGTGGCACATGACACCACTGTCTCCTTGTGCCCCCATCCCAGCTTGTAATGGCAGAGCTTCTTCAATCCTATCTCAGTACCTTGGTAATGGCATAAGACAACAGAGCAGAGGGGAAGGGGACTGGGCTATGGAACCGACATGTGCAATCACTCCAGAAAAAAAACAATTCCCCTGCTGGGTAGAAGATGGAGATACACTGCACATGTCTATTCCACTCCGGGTGACTCCAAAGCAGTGCTTTCTGGCAAAGGGGCTGGGAGTCTACTTGGTGAGGTGTGACAGAATGGCATGCCAAAAATCTGTATAAGCTCTGGTACAGGGGTTGGGATGCACACTGGGCAAAGAAAGCCAAGCCGTGGTTCTGTATGCATCTCTCTTGCACACGTTCCCTGGGAAAACCACAGACATCCAGGGCTCCGGGAGAACAAACTGAACATTTGAGGTGGTGACTATTAGCAACCTCAACAGGACATTATCCAGGAGGTTACCCAATTGGAAAGCATTTGCACAGGAACTGCTTGACCTTTTGTTCTCTCAGCATAGGATACATAGACAACAGCTTGAGGCGCTAAACAATCCATCACGATGGCTTGACCAACACTGAGAGCATGAAGTCTCATCTTTACACATGGAAAGCTTATGGCAGAAAGTAGGCAAGTCTATAACGTAATTAAGATGAAAGTCAGAGACAGCCTCTCTTGAGAGTTTGGGGCATATGATGCCAAGACCTTGTCTTTCTGGACTGTGCAAGGGTCTTATGACATAAGCTCATAGCTCACCTACTCTGACAATCACAAGAAAAGCTGCTTTGGCCAAAAGGTGTGCTAGACAATGGGTTGCCATTGGCTTCAATGATGACCCCACAGAGTTTCCATGACACCATTTGAAGTCCCAAGGAGGAAATGGATTTGAATAGCGCATAGAGTTTTATCAACGTTTAAGAACCTGTTCACTATGGGGTTAGTTAATATTGAACGCCCTGGCGCTGGTGACCTTATATTGCAACTAAATGAACTTTTAAGTAACCAAGAGGAAGTCTTGTCCCTTTGAGGCAAACTAAAACACCCTGGATTACTTACATCCGACAACAATAAACACAGCTATTAGCACAGAAGGCGCAAAAAAAAGTCTGCACTTTGGTAAGACTTCAAAGTGGAGCATTTTTTCACTTTGAAAGCATTGTAGGCAGCTAAGAAGTGATGCTTCCCAACTACCTTGCCACTCCACAGATGCAAAGACAAGAGAATCCTTCTCTGCGAGTGCATTTAGCTTAGAGGGTTCTGACCGTCTTGCTTGATATTCCTGTATCTGCATGGACACCTCTTTGGGAAATGCAGGTATGCAGCAAAGGCACTGAGTGTTGCTTGGGAATTTCAGGGCCTTATCAGTTTTAGCCAACACGAGGCTGAGGACTTAGTCCTTTTGAGGTGTGCAATGGTTTTGTTGTAGCTCTGCAGGGTTTCCTGGAGTTTGGAGCCATGACTGTGTCCATCTACTGAGGTGACACTTGCAGCAGCAACATGACTTGAAAGGTCTTTGCTAACAGGCAAATATTCACAACTTTTAACTACTACCATTGAGCATTCTGGGGAGTCAGTGAACTTTGCCACAGAACCCCAATTAGTGCAGCCACACTTTGGAAGACCATGTGAGGGTCAAAAATGCACATTTGCAAACTCCGTAGAATGAATTCATCAGTAAATCTAGTTTGTGGACTCTTTTGGTCCACTCTTTTGATATAGCCTCAAAGGACCTCTGCAGTAACCTTTCACTGGCCACAAGCTGTAACAAAGAACCAGGTAACAGGTGGGAAAATTGCTCATGATTGAGAAGGAGCTTGGTAATAGTAGTCAGTATCTTTAGCCACAGATGTTAGGATAACTGGGGTCTGCTAAAGCATTTTGGCCCATTCCAAAAGCATTCAACTGATAAAGCATTTCAGCCTGCCACTGGAGATCACAGAATGGACTAACTCTTGGCCTCGGACCTCATCAACTCCAGAGAAGGTGCTGTTCTCTTTGCAATTGGGAAAGAATACAACTCCAGCGCTACTTCTCCCAGAGAGGAGGCAACTGGGATCTCCTTGGGATGAAGGAGTTTCTATGGCACTCCAAGTGAACCATTTGTTTATCTGCTGGAACTGATGCTAAGGTCTACCTTTCCTGAGAACTCTTTGGAATCCCCCTTTCAGGAGTTGCTCATGCTAGAGAACAGTCTGGAGTAGCCTGGGGAAGAGACTAGTGAAGCATGGAATAACCAAGAGCCACTGGGGTACCCAGATAACATAGCATGCCAGCAATTTTTGCTAGATCTATAGACAAATTCAAATACATAATAAAAATGCACCCTTGCTACCAGAGTTGTGAAGGTCTGGATCAGTTGGATCATGGGGTGTAAGGGGGTGATTAAGGACGCATCTCTGCTATATCAGAAATAATTCAGTGACACAGATAGGATACCATAGGACACAACTGGAGTGGTGAAAGGGTTTGGGTATTTTAGGTACTGTTGAGATTGGCAGAGATGCTCATGCTGATATCAGGGTCTCTGATGGCACTGAATGGTACAGGGATGACTGCACCAAAGCCGAGTTAGGGGTCAGCACCAAAGTTATCATGTCAGAGATACTATCAGGTATTGCTGCAATCCAATGCCATGTGCAAGGGAGAGCAACTCCAAGAGGCATAAATGTTCTTTCCTGCAATAGGCATCTTTACTACTGTTGGTACATAGATTGGCCAGAGCCAGCCAGGAGCCTGATGTCTGCACTGTTATGATGCTGGAACTAAACCTTGGAGACCAACTGATAGGTTCCCATCTTAATGGCAAGCAAGACAACACTGGAGTCTGACACTAATAGGTCACACTTCCGTCCTGACATACTGAAGGAGGATCTCACCTCCATACTCAGGGTCATGAAGCAGCTTGTATACTACATGACAGTACCGAGCATCCTTCTTGAGAGAGAGAGAGAGAGAGACCCCAACACCTGGCCTAGATTTAGAAATCCTGAGCAGATCTTAGCAACTGAGCATATTCTTTTAATAAGACGTAGAAGACTCCTCAACTTGGGGAAGGGAGTCAGAGCTGGAAAAGCACTTGTGGAGAGAGGAAAAAAAAAAAAAAAAAATCTTATTTTCCCACCACAAATCAACTGCAAAGAACAAAAAGGAAGAAACTCTCCTCTAACCTACCTCTTTTCCTTTATTGCCCCTTTGGGGACTCTAGCACTCACTACTGCTTAGCTTTCCTGTCAGAGGTATGGCTACCCACAGGGTTCTCCATTGCAGTAAAAAGCACTGAAACTGTACTCAAGCTCTTTTCTGCAGCTTAGCAGAGCACTGGGCAGCTGCAGTCCTCAAGTTGCATGCAACTGAGCTGGCAGGCCAGACTGGGTCAGTTGCACCCATTTCAGTCGAGTCCAAAATACTTAGGAACCAAAAGTGTAAGTTCTAGAAAGAATTCAGTGGAGGCGTACATTCTCCCCACAACAGTATGTCCAGAAAAACTTCTTTGAGGGCCATAGGTTCTTCTTCCCCAACACTAAATATTGTGGAGATATGTTCCAGCAGCATATTAATGTCTGATCTTAAATTTGATGCCGTCTTCTCACGTTTATTATACATTGGTCTCTTTTCCATACTTTGCACTGCTCCAAAATTAAATTTCACACATTTTGCCAAGTCTGTCAGATATGATCCAATTTTAGTTTCTCTTCTGTTCCTTACTCTCAAAACCTTCTGGTATGTGTATCCTCAGCACATTTTAGAGTCCTGTTTGTTTTCCAGCTCTTTCAATAAAGTCTTGTTAGAATGATCACGTACAGAGCCCTGCTCCTGGCTTGTTCTTTCCCAACTCAGATGCTGTGCTGTTTGCTGCAATCAGCCAGCTTTGCCTAGGAATTTGTCTGGATCTTGATAACACTTCTTGAGTGGCACAAGAATAAGATTTAAAATACTTTCAGCCAGTACAAATAGCTGTTTTATATTTAAGTGACAGATTAGCATCCTTGAGTTCTGGAGACAGGAATCTACAGAACAAATTATTCCATTAATTTTCAGCATTTTTTGGATAGACATGGTGAAATGTGCAACTCTCTCTTCAGTTGAGGACACCTATCAGTTTAAAGTTAACCGAATCAGCTGCAAGAGCTATGCAGCCAGTGCACTGCATTACTATTAGTACAGGACTAATCCCTTTGCAACAGTTCATCATGTCTAACTTGAGAGCTTCTACCACTGCATTGATAAGGTTCTACTGTTTCGTACTGCACTAGAAGGAAGACTTGAAAATGGACTCTTAAGATGACAGAACTATTTTACTTTTAACTAGAGGCTAGAGAATTACACACTTTCCAGAAGGTTGAGAGTTAGCTTGCCCCTTGGAGCAACAACTGCATAGGAACATGGGAGACTAGCCCCTTTGTCATACCATTTAACCTAGGCGTGCTCGCCCGTGTCACTGAAGCCAATATCTTAATATCTCCATCTTGGCCAGAACAGGAAGAACGGGGAGTACGACTTGTAGATTGCTTACTTGCAGCCATTGGACACCCCATCCTAGTGTCCCTTTCTATGGTCAGTGTTTGTGTTCAGTGAAGTCTATGGAATGGCTTTAGCTTTCAGACAAGATCTTCTATACAAACCTGAAAGCAGAATAAAAAAGCACCTGGGCAATGCAATGGGTAAGAAAGCCAAGCCAGCAAATGCTTGCAGTGTAGTTCCAAAAGTAAGTTTATAAAAAACCCACACATTTCTCAAATGGCATTCAGAGAAAGCCAGCAAGGTGATAACCAAATGGCTGGAAGGAGAGAGACTAACCCGTCTCTCCTACTTTAGAAGTAGGAGGGATTAGTCTCCATACCAGAAAATCTGAGAAGCCTTTTGGGATACTGAAGAAAAGTGCAAGTTCTACGAGCTAAACACTTAAGAACCAATTTGTAATAAAAGTTAAAATTTAAAAGCGAAGATGAGTAGACAGTAATGAGGTTTATATTATGCAGAGCAGAGTTCTAGGGAAACAAAGGAAGGGAAGGTGAGATATTATATAGGGATCAAGACACAAAAAAAGCTTAACATCAATAGAAACAAGGAACAGAAGAACAAAACACTGACATAAGGAAGTGGTGTTGATGGAAGATAAATATGTCTGTATGTATATTTTAGGGGATTGGATGCAGTTTTAAATGCTAAATCTGTTAATAGGTAAATTAGAGTAATTAACTAGTAACAGTCGCAGTAGTAGTAGGGATTGGACCCCAGTTGCAGCTGACAGCTCCACCCCTCTGCCACCCAAACTTTCTGCACCTGTAGACATTCTCAGATGAGGGAAGTCGCAGAAGTGAACTGGGGCAGGTGAGGATGGTACGATGAAGTCTCCCTCAGTCCCCGTCTTGTTATACTATGTTCAGTTCCCTTTGGATTCTGATACAGGTCTTGTCTCAGCAGTGCCCGAAGTGTATAGAACATCTTCGGAAATGGCAGAAGGAAAATATAAAGGATCAGTTAAAAGCTAAGAGTGTCCTTAGTCATCTTGGGCACGGACTTCAAGTCTTTGATCCCCACTCAGACAGATAGCTCATGCCTTCAAGGACTCACAACCGTGGACAACAAGATGCTAAGGAAGAGCTCACCTGACCCAGAAGCAATACTCTGGGGACCAATTTTAACTCTCTGAAGCCAAGTACGTATCACTGCAGCAACTATCAGGGGCCTAGAGGAAGGCCTTTTTTCCTTTTAAAAGAAGATGCCGCAGTTGTGAGAAGTTAGTTTGAATGCCCCTTTTATTGAATGCTGCGATAGTGCAGTGGTAACACTGAACAAAATAAGACTGCTTAAAACAAAAGCTGGAAGAGCAAGAAGCTTTTAAAACAGGGTTAAACCACATACAGCGTTGGTTACCCCTGTGCAGAAATGTATAGGGTTCCTTAAACGTAGCATCATTAAAAGTTAACTCAAGCACATCCCTTCCATGTGTCTATACCCAAAACATGCCTTATATTTAAGAGTCTGAGTGAACATAAAAATATACAAGTCTTTAAAACAAGCACGCGCCACACATCAGGTGATTGGGGGGGAGGAGGAGGGGAAGCAGAAACCAACCAAACACTGATTTAGAAAGTCAAGGAGTCGATACTGCATCTAGCCACTGTGATCCCGCTAATATGCCAGGCTTTTCATTCATAGCCTGGGCCTGAGGCACTGCTAGGCTAACAAGTATACCACACAGCTGCATTTAGAGAGCTTCTATGCCAGTTCATAAACATCTTCCATTTACTATTTGGTGATTACATGTGTGTGTATATATAGGTCTCTATGTAACACATTTCAATGAAAAAAAGTCAACTCTGAGGATATACAAGCCAATCTAATAATGAGAAATGGAGTTTCAGTCCAACAGAAGCTTGTTTTCCCTTTCTTCAAGAAAGGAGATATCGCCCCCTCTTCCCTCAAGAGCATTTTCAGGTCAAACTGAAGTCCTCCACTGTAGCTATTCTTCATCAGAGGAAGAGGTCTGTTCCAGGGGGTACACCATGAATATCACATCTGGTCGTGATGGAACGTAGGGGTGGTCAGGCCTCACAATCTCAAAGCCCAAGAAACTGAATGTCTTCAGAAGTGGAACTACCGAAAGAGAGAGACAAGACTGTTACCATTTGGGAACAGCTGACAAGGAAGCCCGTGAGAAACTACAAATGTACAAGGAAAATGCATGCATGGCTACAAACTCAACTTTGTTAGCCCCATACTGGCTGTTAAAAAGGAATTCCGTTCGGGACAGGCCCCCTAAATTACCAAACTTGTCCTTTCCCCGCGTTTGTTTCTTTTCAACTAGTCTTAAGTCATTTATGTTGTATACTCCCCTTCACTCCAACATTTTATTGGTGTCTTGTCTAGAAGCAGCTCCTTCGGATGAGGCCCATCTTGAATGCACAATGCTTCACAAAAAGCAGCCCCAGCTGGGATATGCAGGGGCCAAATGTAACAAAAGTCTAACACATTAAAAAAAAAGCTTATGCAGCGACAGGGAGCCACCGCAGTTCACTGGGTGGTACCTGCATGCCTCCTATTTCTGGGGGAGCTTAAGATAAGTCTCATTGTACAGGAGGGACAAGTTAGTGCAGCCTAAAGACAATACTGCATACTGAATTACAGACACCCCCTGACTTCTACAAGGAGGCAGCTCAGTCCACTCATTTCATCATGCATTTGCTTAAAAAAGGAACACAGTCACAGTCCCCCCAACACAGGTTTTCCAGGAGCTTCAAATGCTAAGCAGCTCAGATGCTGAGTTGTTTCCTTCAGCTCCCTATATGAAAACCCCATCTCCTCAATGCCTGAGCACTGATAGCTCAGCTGTGTGGAGGAACAGCAGTTTTTGTAGGCCAGGCTGTTTTCACTGGCACTGAACATGGGTTCCCTGGCATCCAGAGACATGAGGTAGGAGCAAACACTGCTCCCCTACTCCCCTTCATTTGCCTTATGCAATGATGAATGTAGTCCCCCAAGAGCACAGAGATGTGGGGATTCAAGGTATCTGAGGTTCTGTGGGCTTGTCCCAAGGTACCATTTGGACAAGATGAAGGCTGACACCCAACAGCAGGCAGGATGGATTTATTCAAGGACTAACAGCGACAGCTTGCTACTTCAGAATAGAAGGAAAGAAAAATAGCTAGAAATGCCACAGCAGAGAGTGTGGGTGATTGCCATGGTTTAGGGACTCCTCCAGCGAGCAGCTTGCTTTGCAGGAATGCAACACACCAATTTTGCTACTAAGACACCACCCATGTGACCCAAGGTGGAGACCCATCCAAAACCTACCTTTGTTTAGTTTAATTTGGGTCAGATGAAGCAGATAAACTGGACACCCAAGTATCTGTTACCAAGGACCTACT
The DNA here is from genome assembly GCF_000455745.1 of Alligator sinensis. NCBI lineage: Eukaryota > Metazoa > Chordata > Crocodylia > Alligatoridae > Alligator > Alligator sinensis. The sequence continues at coordinate 1,415,114 of NW_005841950.1, read as the reverse complement.
TCCACAGTAACCTCTGGAAGTCAGCCTGGTGTGCTAACCATGTGCCCTGCTCTACTAGCATGCTACCAACAGACGGCCTCTAGTCACTGTATGTTCTCACTCAAATTAACTGTGCTGCCTGGCTTTTAACAAAGAGGGGATGCTGAAAGATTTACTTTACTATATATGGAAGTATCAGCAACTGGAATGTGTGCTCCAGACTTGATGAAATCAGATGAGAAAAGGGTCCGAGCCCTGTCCAGTGTTTCAGGATTCGGTTAGCTGTTCCAGGGTGAGGTCAAGCACAGAGCTGCTTTTAGGAAAGCAGTGAAGCCTCATGGATAGAGCAGCATTGGACTAGGACTCAGGAGAGTCCCATTCCTGGCTCTATCACCAACCAGTGTGGTCCCTTTCCTGTCTGTGTCTCAGTATCCCCATCTGTAAAATGGTAAGTATACTTATCTGCTTTTATAAAGTGCTTCCCATCTACACAGATCTCAAAGCATTAGACAAAGAGCTTGGTACAAGCAGTCCTTGGACTTGCGACACAATTGGTTCCTGAAAACCAGGTCTTAAGTCGAAATGTTGCAACTCGGAACCAATTTTCTCATAACAAAATGTTATAAATGGGGGACTGGTTCCTGAACCAAGGCCCAATACCCTATTTTCACCAAAAATACCCCAGAATTTTGTACTCGATCAATTATAGATGAGTAATATAGCGACATTAATGTATTTATATTGTAAATAGCAATCATATTGATTTGGAAGGACTTCTTTGAGGTGACTTTGCTGGACTTTTTGAAGGGCTCTTGGCTGCAGTCTTCTCAGGAGTCTTGGCTGCAGGTTTTTCTGGAGTCTTGGCTGCTTTCTTAAAGAAAGCGTCCAAGGAAGTTTGAACAGATGTTCTCCAGGGAGATGGGTGACACAGTGAACTTGTTCACTGGTGTGGCGTTGCATCGGATCAAGCGTTGTAGAGTCAAAATTGACGTCAGAAAGTTGAAACGGCGTCAATTTATAAACGTTGCAAGTGCAAAGCATTGTAACTCGAAACGCTGTAAGTCGAGGACTGCCTGTATTTGGTATTTGTCTTTCAGAAACCAGATGATATTGCCTCAGTGGTTCAACCTGAGTAAGCTGCCAACTCTATTTATTAGAACAAAAATACCTCATGGGAGAGCTTATTATAAATGATACCTTCTCGTGTTTAGTGCCACTGAGGGGTTCCGACAATCTGAAGCTTAAATGATGCATGAAAGAGAATCTTCTTAAAAAGACGACAGAGTAAAATTCCAGTTTTCAGAGAGGGTTTGTAACATCTGCTAATCACTCTTATCACCACAGTGCTGCTCGACTGAAACAGTCATTACCTCATGTCTGGTTAGAGTTGAACTGGTTCATTCATGCTTATGCTCTGCCACAACTCCCCCCTCAAACTTCCTTGCTGTAAGCACATATCTGAAGCCAGATATATTGGGTATCTGGATATCTCCCCTTATGTCATAAACTACAGTCAGAGTGAAGATTATCTACAGGTCTAGAAGAGGACAGGACTGCTAGACTGCTAATTGGTCAAAACATCTGCTCAAAAGGGATCGGCATCAGAATACCAAAACCCGGTACAACTGCCATTAAAACCACTTTGGCTCCTATATGTGATAAACCATATTCCCAATTTTTTTTTAAGGAAATCACATGAGTACAAAACCCTGATTTCATTTCTTACTTGAAGGAATCATTAAATTAGTTGCGATTTAATGACAAGGATCCTGTTACTCAAAGAGGAGAGGAATGATGTGCCTAAGGCCATAGGCACATGAACAACGTACCACAAAGTACAGGTGGGTATGAGACTGAGCATGTTTTTGAATCTCTGCCCTCCTTTATTTGGCAGTATCTTGTTTGTGTGTCCATGACCCTACTGTCCTAAAGTTCAAGTCCTACTACAGAAATCTAGCCTAAGGAATCTATAGCTGATGTAAAGGATTAGAGGCAGGCAGGGAACAGATTGCAGCCCTGGCCTGGCTCTGGACCATGCTGTCACCACTGCAAGATACCAGCCCAGGCCCAGGAGTGGCTCCCAGCCCCGCTGTATGCCCTGCCAGTGCTGCCCTGTGCCGTCACAGTGCCTGCGCCTCTGGAGTCTCCATGGAAACCAGCTGCAGTGATGCAGGTAGGGGCTGCTGGGAAATGAAGTCCAGCTGCCGGCTGGCTCTGCCATTTTACCCACCCCTGCTTTATATCATACAATCAAAAAGTTTTTATAAAGACTTCTAGTGAGGAAGTAATTTGCAAGTAATTTAAAATTTGCTTGCAATCTCAGCACGACAACAGGAAACTTGCAACAGGAAGGGACCGTCTAAAGATAAGAGTATTTGGTAAGGTTAACAGTTTGGAGGAAGGAAAAACCATTAGCAGGGAAAGAAGCGCTCACCTCTATCTTCTCTACTTTTTCTGAAGCAAATAAAGACGTAGCTTACTTTCATTTTTTCTTCAGCAAATTCCAACAGTGCTAATAATCTGCAGGGGAGGAAGAAAAATAAAAAAGGCGTATGAATTATCAGTCCAGAGGAAATCACTTGGCTTAGTCAGCCAGAACACTGCTGAGGATGTTGAGAGGCACAAAACATTACTGGTCTACAAGCACTATGGAATTACACACTTTGATTAACAATGGAAGCTGAGAATATCTTTCTTCAGACCAACTTGTACAGCTGGGAGGGATCAAAGGTACTAAAAGTCTCTCTCATCTCTCCTAACTATAAAAATTGGACCAATAAAAGATAGTCCGTCACCTCAAAAATCCTGTCTTGCTTATCTCTCTGGACCATCACTGTTAACAACAGAAGCCGAGATAACTGACTTTTCTGCCTTGCTCCCAGCTCCCCACAAACCAGGGCAAGTCTGATAAGCCCAGAGCAAATCACTCAAGATCCTTGTTTCATACATGAAGTATGGAGGAAGTGTCTGTGAATTTCCCTAGCCTTGTGTAGAGCTAGCTTTTATAACTCAGTGCAGTACTGTGACTATCTCACCAGATCAAGTGAATGGGTTGGAGTCTGTCCTGGCAGAGAAATTTTTGATAACCAAGATCTCCATATGTTGACAGTAACAGTTTAATTGCTGTGTATCCAACCTGCATCTCCCCCCTCCAACAAGCTAAGGTGTACTCACCCTTTAAATGTCTTAAGTGGACAAGGAATAGGAAAAATTCTCAGAGCCAGTAAAACATGTCTGCATATCGAGGCCTGTTCTGTGAATCTCCCACTATTCAGATTCCCAATGCAGTCCCGCATCTGAGTCACCCAAGGAGGTGACAGAAGCAGGTGATGAAATGTTTTTTACCCTTCTTAGTGAAACAAATTGTGGTGGCCTAGACTGCCACAACTCCGCTGATCACTTCAGTCTAGGCTTGTCAGTCACGCTGACCTGACAAACTATTGTAAGTGCACCACTGGAGTAGTTGTTAATAAGAATTTAAATCAAGACATAATTAAGCAGTGGCCAGGGAGACTGGAGATAACCAAGGGGGATTAACTTGGAAGGGATTTTGTTAATATGATAATGATCTATTTTAATTATAACCTCTACCAGGCTTTTTACCTAGCTAAAAATAACTCTTATGAAATTGTACTTAAATCATGGTGACAGATAAATACCCTCACAGAAGAATCAATTCCCAAAGGGGTTGAGGCAGCTGCAGTGTTTATGAACAAAGTCCTTATTTTCTGAGCAGCACTGCATATACTTTGGGTGGGGGTACATGCTTTAGAGTTTAGCTTAATGCACAGGTTTAGGCACCAGATGAAACTAGACTAAGTAAAGCATACACAAACCTATATTTGGGATCAAACTGGATAGAAGGGTGTGGAGGTGAAAGAGAGGCTACCTGGCAGCAGGACAGTATATGATTACCCTGTCTCACTAATGCCACCATGAAGACAGCCTCACCAATTAGAGGTATTTTGAAAGGTATACAGAACAAAGAAAAGCTCCATTAAGGCCACACCCCCAGTGACATGGACTACCAGTACCTTATACAGTAGCGAACACTATGGACACAGCTATACTGACAAAAAGCTACATTTTATAGTCGGTTTTGCTAACCCAGTATAAAAGGGCAAAGTTCTAGTCCAGAAGTGCAGTTCTGGATCACGATGCTGACAGTAACTCACAGTACAGACAAGGCTATGATTACAGGCTAGCCTATGGAATAGAGGTAGTTATCAACACTTTTGCCACTGGCTGTATGCCAGACATCATTCCCCAGCACTACATGCAGTATTTCAGGTCTTACCCTTCTTTGCTCCCATCAGCTAATACACCATCAGGGATTTCCACAAAAAGGCTCTGATTGGAAAGCACTGCATCCCAGGAGGTGGTCTTCACTTCCGTAACCTGGTACTGGAAGTGGATAATGTGAGGCTTCCCTTCATGCACTGGGACCTCTTGGATAACAGTGAGCTTCTCGTCCTTCAGGTTTTAACAGTGAAGGGGAAAAAAAAGAAAAAAAAAAAGGAAGTAGCACACAACAAGAATGAGTACATTTATTTCAGTGCCTTTCAGAACTACTGTACATAATGGTGGAAACATTGGCTTGATCAGGATTATTTTTTTTTATTTAATCTGTTTTACAACTTGAGCCTAATTTGAAAAACTAAATGTAGAATGGTATGACAACAAGCTTCAATTGAAACCTCAGCATTTATATTTTACTTCAACTGGCTTATTCCAGCACTGCTACTGATAGAGGCTCCTGTTTGACCTGTATAAAATACTGCAAGTAAAGAATGAAATACTAAGATTACTTGGCATTCCAGACAGGGCTCTTCTATCCTGTTAACACCTGCACCTTGAAAACTGGGCACCAAAGAGTCTCATGTTAAATGTCCCAAAACTGAAGCACCAAGAAATGCTAGTCATGACAAGCAAGGCAAAAAACAAAACAAAACCAAACCAAACCTCTTTAATTAGCATACTTTAAACTCAGCCATGTAATGTTTTTGTTTGCTTATGGTAAGAGTACACCATCCTAATGCCAAATCCCCCCGTAAACCTGTGTGTAGTCAAGTAGCAGAGTGTCTGTTAAGATTTTAGTTTTCCACTACAAGTTCTCTGACTGGGGTAGCCTTTGTCCAGGCACACACAATAATATGTGCAAGATCAGATCTTCTAGGTCTAGGGATCTTCTGCATACTTTCCAGGTAGTATGTGCCAAATTTTAACAAAATATTTAACTACCCTGGTATCAGACAGTGTGTTGACACACTATAATGAACACCAAAGAGATCTCATAATTCCCAGTTCAAACTCCCTTCAGTTTACTTGCAAGCTGTTTTGCATATATCACATTAAGAATCGCCCTTCTTAACGGTAAATGGCATCCCACTTCACAACAGGCCTAACTCATCCATTAAGTATGCCTCATGAACCTCTTCCCCACCCTCCAAAGAACACAGCTCAATGATTTCAACTACTGGATCAGTGCTAAAACTATCTACTGCTAGAGTCTAGCTAATTCTGCATTTCCCAGATCTTACAGCCAAAAGGAGGGAGCAAATCAACATCACAAAGCAGATAATAATGTGTTACTAGAGAGGATTCTGTGTAGGTCATCTTGAAATACAGTGGGTAATGAAAGCTAGGATATCAGAACTGGTGTCTAGTGACATCTGCTTGACAAAACCTCAGGCCTGAAATACTCTACTTGCCTAGAAGAAGAGATATCATTTCAAACATTGGGTGCCATGGTTGTGACTTGTAAACACTGAAAAAAACCCCAAAAAACTTATATTGCTAATGGCCTGAAATAATTACGTTTCAAAACTAGAATTTTTTATCCACTGTCTTGCTCTATTAGAGACATTATTATAATAATTGGAAAGAGCCAATTGCTTCAGGATATACAGATTTTTGCAGAGTTTTAAATTTGGTTCTTATCCAGTAATTCTTGACAGCAAACAGCTGCCCCCTGCACCCAACCACAGCTTGTTAAAAAAAAAAGTAAAATCAGTGAAAGAGTCAATGACAACACTGAAGTCATCAGGTTTCTGGGTCACCAGTCCTTTGAGATGAACAATGCCATTCATAGCATCTAACTACTGTTTCAGCTACCTAGCTACGAGCTTGGAAAAACAATAAGCCAGTCCTTTTTGTCAGCTTTTAGAATCTACAGTTCTGATCTGCGGATGGGTAGAGTCTAGCGCCAGGTTTAGTGCTGAATCCTAAGGGAAGAGATCCTGATGACCTGCATGCCTTCTGCCTCCCTTAAGCTTTCAAGGATTATAGGACAGAGAACTTAAAATAAATACACTCTGAACCCATTCAAGTGCCTGGCTCTGGGAAGAGGATGTAACCCCTGAAAGTGAAAAATCCATTGCTAAAACTTAACATAGGCTTGTATCTTGTTTATTATTAGAGTATCATTACTTCACCAAGTCAATGCCTGCCTGACCCAGATTCATTTTATCCCACCAGAATGCTATATACAGCATACATAACAGGAATGCTTTAGACTAGGGGTGTCCAACTTTTTTTGAACATGGGGCCGGATCACGAACTTTATCACCCAGTGGGCCCGCGAGCCATATTCAAAGACCTCACAGGAAGTGGTATCACATCAGGAAGTGATGTCATGTGACCTTTGACACCAATGAAGTTGCAGGAAGTGACAATGAAATGGGTGTAAATAACCAGTTCAAAACTCTCCCTCTATAGCATCCACCTCTGCCACTGTTCAGGACAGAATACTGAGCTAGATGGACCATGGGGCTGACCAAGCATGGCACTTTTTATGCTCTTATGTTCAGAAGCTCTTATGTTCTTTGGCTGAGCTTCCAAACTATGGCTGAGATTTGCAAAAAGGGGTAGATAGGCATGTTACAAAGTTGTCATAAAAGATTTGGAGCCCTCTAAATCCCATTCATTTTAATGGAAGTTGGCCTTTTGAACTCAGCTTTGAAAATCTCAGCCCTAGGTGCCAACGAAATAAGTCAAAATATATTTTGCATTTCTATGCAGTGCATCTATGTGGGGCTCTCCAAGCATTTTACAAACATGAAATGAACCTCAGGATGAGCCCAAACAGAGGAGCAGGGGCTCAGCTTCTGCTGGCTGGTGCTGACCCAGGCAGGTCTGTCCCATCCAGAGCAGCACGCAGCTGAAGCTGGCTTCCCATGTGCTACTGGGGAGGGAAGGGCTCCCCCCCGCCCCAGCAGCACATGGGAATCTGGCTTCAGCTGGGTGCTGCTCCGGATGGGACAAACCTGCCC